>NW_024070193.1:2191430-2197310 GCF_014754425.2 Oryx dammah
CCGCGGGGGTTCCCAGGGGTCCCCGCGGGCGGGCGCACCGGTGCGCGGGCGGCCGGGCGAGCCGGCCAGGTGCGGGCCCAGGCACGGCGGGCGCTCGGGCCGCTTGGCCCGGGTCAGCGCCCCGCGTGCCGCGGCCAGCCCAGCGCCACTCATCTGCGGCGCACGGGGCGCTGGCCGGGCGGGGGCCCGCGACATGCGGGGCTTGGCGTCTGTCCTCGGGGCCCCCCCGCAGAGCGGAGGCCCCCGCGGTGGCAAGCCGGCTCTCTGTGCCCTGTGCGGCGGCTGCGGAGGTGTGATGGGGGTCAGCTGGCGAGGAGGGCCCGAGGTGACCCCATCCCTGGCTCCGGGTTGGGCCGCAGCCTGCGTGAGCCCGAGCTGCTGTTTCTGGGAACTGTCCCCCTCGCTTGTCAGGGATAGATAGGGCGCGTTCTGTGCTCGGTTGAGTGGTTATCTCAGTTCTCCCGACAGACAGCCGCACGTTTTGCAGCCCAGGAAAGCCAGGCCTAAGGCCACTCAGCTGTTGGTTGTAACTGTTGTCATGCGGAGGTGATGTGCTGAGGCTTACAGCCCAACACACCTGGTGCACATGGGCTGCTCCAGAGACCGGGGTGACCTTGGGGTGCCCCTGGTCCTCTCTCTGAGCCTCTGGTGGGGTGGTGGTGCCTGCACCCCCCCCGAGCTGCTGCCAGGATTGGGCCGGATGGTTCAGGGAGTTCAGTAGGAAGCCACTATCTTAGTGTTGCTGCTGTGGCCCTTCTGCTGCTGCCAAGGGAGCTAGTGGTACTGGGTCAGGGCTGTGTGCGGTCTGAGCTTGCTGGCGTGAAGGTGCGGCTGCTCCCACACTGAGGCTGTTCCTGTCTGTGCGTGTCTGTCCCCGTGCCCACGAAGGCCACACCCCACCCAGCTGTACCAGCACGTGCCGGACTCACGTTGGCCCATCGTGTACTCGCCGCGCTACAACATAACCTTCCTGGGCCTGGAGAAGCTGCACCCCTTTGACGCAGGAAAATGGGGCAAAGTGATCAGCTTCCTGAAAGGTATGGAAGGCCCCCCCACCCCCGGGACCTGCATCCGCTCCCTGCAGCCCACCTGCCACCACCGCCTGCTGCTGCCCATCCCTCACGCAAGCTTCAGACGCTCCCGCTCCAGCTTCAGCCCTGACTGTCTTCCACCCGTGCTGTCCTGAGGATCTCTCCAACACAGCCCTCTGAGCTCGACCTGGCCCCGCAGCACACCTTCACCGGCTCCCATTCCCTGGGGACCCAAGCCCTGTCTCTGCCCCTGGAGACCCAGTAGCAGGGGCGCTGGTTGCCATGGAGCCAGGGAAGCTGACATCTGGAGGGATGCACTGTCCATACCCCACAAGGTCCGAGAATCCTGCAGCTGGACCACCTTTGCTCCAACCCCACTGATGAAAAATCTAGGAACCTGGGCCCAGAAGGGTCTGACCCTCAGAGCTCTAGCCTCCCCCCATTTGTGGCTCATTCTCTGAGTAGGGTAATGCTGTGGGGAGTGCGCTATTTCAACCGTGGTTTGTAATCCAGGGTTGAAAATTCAAGCATCACAGTAGACTGGTGGAAAAAAAAAAAGATATCCCAGTTTCCTATATTGGGGGTTCTTTAACTGAGGGAAGTAGGAAGTATTACGTGAAGTGTTACCTGGCCTTGGATGAAGCCCTGAGTATCTCTACATCACACAATGCCTTTGGTCACGGCCTGGGGGATGTTTCATTTTGGGGCTAGCCCACCTTTAACACCTAAGCCCATCTCCCTCTTTAACAAATCTAGAGCAAGCCTCCGGCCCTGCACCTTGCAGAAAATAGTCACAGTGAAGATTAATGACACTGTGGCCTTCGTATTTTTTTTGTTTTTGTTTGTTTTTAGTTTTGCTTACCTTCTGTTTCTGGCAGGCGATACTGATTTTCCACCTGCAGTAGCGACCAGAGGGCTTATTCAAAGAAAAAGATTATGTAGAAAAGAGGACAAGTGTGCAGGCCTGGGAAGAGCTCGGGGTGGGGCGGGGGGGGGGGCGCGGAGCCAGCCTGCCTCCTCCTGACTGTTCCCTCCTGGGGGTGGAAGCTCGCAGCTGTAACCACTGGACCTCCAGGGAGTTCGCTCACGCCTCCCTGAATGAGGTCCTTCCCTGTCTGCTTGCAGCGGGCCTGAGGCTCTCCGCAGATTGCCCCTTCTCGGGCTCGCGAGTCACCCTGCAGTGCAACCTAAGGGTGCCTTGTCCCCATCACTGAGCTGACCGTCTTCCTGAGTTCGCTTCCTCCTCTGATGAGGATGTAGGTAGAGAGGAGGCAGGGCCACGTGGTGAAGGGCCTTGGGTACTGCCAGGAACAGAGCTGGTCTTTTGGGGGAAGGCAGTAGGGAGCCTTAAGCTGAAACTCCAGTACTTTGGCCACCTCATGTGAAGTTGACTCATTGGAGACTTTGATGCTGGGAGGGATTGGGGACAAGAGGAGAAGGGGACGACCGAGGATGAGATGGCTGGATGGCATCACTGACTCAATGGACGCAACTCTGAGTAAACTCTGGGAGTTGGTGATAGACAGGGAGGCCTGGCGTGCTGCGATTCATGGGGTCGCAAAGAGTCGGACACGACTGAGCGACTGAACTGAACTGAACTGAGTAGGGAGCCATGAAATGTTCCGGGCTCTCCATGGAGCTCTCTGTGGGAGATGGAGGGAACCAGGTGGTGTCTAGGATCTTCCACGTGGCTCCGTAGTAAAGAATCCGCCTGCCAGTGCCGGAGACGCAGGTTCGATCCCTGATCTGGCAAGATCCCCAGAGGGGAAAAATAGCAACCCACTCCAGTATTCTGCCTGGGAAGTCCCGTGGACGGAGGAGCCTGGCGGGCTACAGTCCATGGGGTCGTGGAGTCAGACATGACTTAGTGACTAAACAATAGCAAGCCAGATTCTACCAGGGTTGGTTTCTGAGAGTGACATATTAGTCCCGTAGATTCTGACCTCGTCCTTCAGTTTCCCTAGAACCAGAGCGTCACAGATCCGTTCTCGGTGCCCTGGACAGAGCACTTCCTCCCTTCTGTCTAACTTCTTCTGTTGCAAAAAGGAGGGAATTTTGTCTGGTGTCGGAGGGTGGGGTGACACCACAGTGTGATGCTTCCAAAACATCAGTCGTTGGCACACCTCTCTTGGGACCGTGCCATCAACTCATACCACCGGTTCCGTTATTTACATCAGAGTTTTTATCGACCTAGCCTTCGTTTTTAAAAACTGAAGCCTGTTTTAAAAGGGAACATTGTGTCATCTCAATGGAAAAAGCCAGTTTCATTTGCCATAAACAGAAGGTCACGGTAAAAAAATAAATGCAGTGAAAGTAGCGGTGTATTCCAGCTCGGGCAGCTTTCCGTTGTGACAGACTGTGAAATGATTGCTGCTGGTGAGGGGGTTAAAAAAAGGGAGAGGGGCAAGGATCAGGCAAGTGTTAAAAGAGAGGCCCCCATAACGACACCCCCCATGACATCACCCCAAGGGGGAGGAGACTCAGAGTTTTTTTCACCTTGAGACGCAGCATTAGTGACCCCTGTGCTACCTGCCTCTGCAAGTTGCCCAGCCATGCCTGAGCTCACCCCCTGGCTCTCAGTGGCCTGGGCCACCGGAGGACTGCTGGGCACAACGTCCTATGCCCCCTGGCCCGAGGGCCTGGCAGCTCTCTCCACACTGGCCTGAGAGGTGGCCCAAGCCAGCAGGGGCCACCTTCTCCAGGGGCGGGGCTGCCAGGGCCACATCTGAGCCGGCGGGAGGGGCTGGGGCTGGAGCCAGCAGGGGTGCATGGTGCCTGCTTTGTGGTTTCAGAGGAGAAGCTGCTGTCAGACAGCACGCTGGTGGAGGCGCGGGAGGCCTCGGATGAAGACCTCCTGGTGGTGCACACGAGGCGCTATCTCAACGAGCTGAAGGTGCGGGGCCTGGGGGCGGCCGGCCGGGAGGGGGGGCCGCGGGCTCCAGGGGCTCCGCTCCTGGCCCCGCGCAAGGGGAGCGTGTGAGTCTGCGGTCCCCATGGGGAGCCAGGGGCCCTACGAGGGCAGGTACCAGGGATGCGCGTGGCTGCTCCTGGGGGTCCTGAGCCCCCGTCCCTGGGAGTATGAAAGCATGGACGCTCCCTTGATGGGGATCGAACCCTCGCTGGCGTCTGGGGCTTCTGCCTCAGTGACTTTCCATCTGGGCTCTGTGGCCAGGCCTCCAAGACCCCTGCTGGGGTGATGGGTGGCGGACCCCAGCTCCTTATCTCCCTGCAACCGCGTCTGTTCCACCTTGGCCTGTATTTATGTATTTATGTTGGGTTGAAGCTGAAGGTTCTGTTTCAAGGCTTCTACTGCTAGAGACTTGTTGGAAACTGTTGCGCTGAAAGCTGGTTTTTGTGCCCCAGCTGGGAACGTACACAAGTGGTCAGGTGGGTGGTGGGTGGTATGGGGCGAACCCGAGTTCTGGCCCCTCCCAGGCGGTGGCTGCTGCCCAGCTCCTCTGTGGGCCTGGCTTTTAAAGAGAAGCCAGGAATGCAGACCAGTGGGTGACGGCACCTGATTTCTTAATGTAGTGACTCATCGGAAGGTTTGTGAATCCGCCTGCAGGCTGCCTGTGACGACCTCTTTCTAGAGGAGCTGCACGGCTCCCGTCTGTGTGCTTCCGAGGGCGGAGGCATTGTTGGGCCCCTTTGGGAGGCGGAAGGCAGGCTGGGCTGGAAGCGGCGTCAGAACTCGGTGGGTCGAGGATGCCCCAGGTTCTCTGCCCCCCGGGAGTGTGGAACCCTGACACATACCGCTGGGCTCCCAGCAGGACTCATCTTAGAGCCAGAGTGGACACCCGAGGTCACCAGGCCCTGCCCCCAGGTGGACAAGCCTGCAAAGAGGCCACACCTGCTCAAGGTCACCCAGGCGGTCACGCAGGCCCAGGGGGGACTCCAGACAGGCCACCCGGCGGGGTCTCCTGGGCTCCTGGTCACGCCTGCTGCCCCTCGTCCTCCCGCGCACCAGCCCGAGCTGTGAGAATTCTAGATGGAGCCGTGGCAGCTTGTGCTCCTGAAAGATTACCGGGAAGAGGATGAAACCTGGCTCCCAGGAGAGCGAGGGGTGCGAGGCCCTGGCAGGAAGCCCAGCACTTGGCTGCCCTGGTTTCCCGGGGCTGGGACCTGCATGGTCACAGTCCACAGTCCAGGGGCGGGGCTGGGAGGACATGCCTGCCAAAGTCTAGAGGGTGAGGGTGGGGCCAGAGCGAGGCTGGGACCGAGGGGCCAGGCTGGAGCGAGCGCCCGGAGAAAGCTGGGCGGGGCTGGGCTCCATCTGTTTGGAGGTCCTTTCAGGGAACCATTGGGGCTGACTGCATGCCTGGCCTTGAGAGCCCCCCAGCACCCTGAAGGCAGCTTTCTAGGTGCTACGTGATAATACGAGCAAGTATTCACAGGTAGAGTCTCAAGTAGAAAACCGACGTCAAGGGCAGAAGGAGAATTCAGATATGCAAACATATCCAAGAGGCCACGGCCGAGCTACATATCTGGAGCTCCCTGGTGGCCAGAGCAAAAGGAGAAACACGATGATTTCCACATGACCTACTAAGGCTAAGTATTCAGTCATGCAACACCTCCATATGGAATTCTGACTGTGTATCGGGCGCAAAAACAAAACAATGAGCAATGTTCCCTGCTGCCATGGATTCACATTTCTTGCTGCAATACTGTAAAGAAGTAACGGCAAAAAGCATCTGAGAGTGACAGAGGGGAAAGAAAGGGCCACTGGGCAGAGGCGTGCTCCTGCAGGCCGAGCGATCCGGGAGGGACGGGAAAGAAAGGGCCACTGGGCAGTGCAGGCCGAGCGATCCAGGAGCGACAGAGGGGAAAGAAAGGGCCACTGGGCAGAGGT
>NW_024070193.1:2197320-2238760 GCF_014754425.2 Oryx dammah
CGATCCAGGAGCGACAGAGGGGAAAGAAAGGGCCACTGGGCAGAGGTGCGCTCATGCAGGCCGAGCGATCCAGGAGCGACAGGGGAAAGAGGGCCACCGGGCAGAGGCGCACTCGTGCAGGCCTAGTGGTCCGGGCGGGCCTCACAGAGCCAGCGTGCTGTGAGCCGAGACCAGAGAATGAGAGTAGGTGATACTCGCGGCGTCTCAGAGGAAGACGGTTGTAGGGACTCAGGCCTGGAGTGGGAGGGGGCTCAGCCTCCCAAAGGAGAGTGAGGGAGTGGGCTGGGCAGGCATCTGGGGGAGGGCATTCTGAGAGAGCAGGAGGAGGAGCAGGGGCAAGGGCCCCGAGGCAGGAGTGTCCCAGCAGCAGTGACACCACTGGACTGGAGGGAGTGGAAGGGAGGCGGTAGGAGGTGGGGTCAGATGAGGGTCAGGACCAGTGAGGGCCTGTGGTCACTGCGAGTTTGCTCTGAGGGCGGTGGGAGCCCAGGAGTGTTTCAAGCAGGAGGACGTGATCTGACCTAGGTTTCCAAAGCTTGCTTGGCAGCTGTGATGGGAATAGATGAGACCCGGCTATCAGGATGAAATCAGGAGCCCAAGAGGAAGGGGATGGTTGCCGTGATCCCGGTGGGAGAGCCTGGGCGCTCAGACAAGGCTGGAAGCAGCCGTGGTCGGGGGCGGACATGGCAGGACCCGGGGGTTGTTGTGAAGTTGGAACAACAGGACTTTCTTGGGCTCAGATTGGGTGTGGGGTCTGGAAGCCAAGGATGTCCCGGAAACTGTGGCCAGAGCCCCAGGGAGTCTGGGTGCAACTTTGGCCTTGTTGCTGCCCTCCACGGTGCCCTGAGTCGGTGACAGCAGAGACACAGAGTACCCGGGGGTGAGCCTCCTAGGGTCCCCGGGAAATGGGACCTCCAGGGTTATAGGACAGCTTCTCCACTTCTGCAAAAAAAAAAACCACAAAAATCAAAAAACGCTATTGGGATTTCAGTAGCGATTATGAGTCTGTAGATGAGTTAGGAGAGAACCGCCATCTTCACAAGGCTAGGTCTTCCACCCCATGGGCACCGATGTCTTTCCCCTGATTCAGAACTTTAAGTTCTTTCAGCAGCATTTTGCAGTTTCCACCGTACAAGTCTTATACCTGGTTGGTTAATTTATTCTTTTTGATGTCATTGTAAATGAAATTGCTTTCTTAATTTCCTTCTGGGGGCGGTGGTTTCCTTTTCTTTTCTTCTCTGTCCCCTGCTGGCTTGCTGGGGGTGGGAGGGAGGCAGTGGTCGATGTTTCCCTTCGGGGTCGTCGCTCCCTTCCAGGGAACAATCATTCCCTGCTTCCCATGTGCTGGGCTGCTGCTGGGTTGGTGTGACAGACAGGTGGAGCCCCCGCCTTCCCATTTGTGGGTCCTCCACACACGTGCACACATATGCCCCTGCTCACTCACACATGGTCTTGCAGCTGTCTGGCCAGACCGTGCTCTCCCTCCCCCAGCAAAGCCGTCACATTGCAGGTCAGCACCTCCCCACCAGGCTGCTGTGTGTCCGTGAGGACAGACCAGCTCCATCTCCGGGCCTGGCGCCTCCCCAGGCTCTTGGGAAATATCTGCCAGTTGCCAGGGTCCCTGCAGGGCTCTGCCTAGCATTGGTGGAGAGCAGGGTCTGGATCGCGGGGTATTCCCAGCCAGGCAGGAGAGGTCCAGGACCAGGGTGCATGGATGCTTGCCCAGGGCCCGGAAGGCCGAAGGGAGACTATATCCTGGTCTGGGTGCCCCAGGTCCTCCTGCCTCAGCAGCAGGGGACGAGCGCGTGCAGCCCCATCTGAAGGGGCGGCTGACTCCGGGTGGATGAAGGGGCGTGCTGCGCCGGGGGACCAGCAGCCCTGGGCGTCCAGTCTGGACTCTGTCGATGACTCGCTGTGACCTTGTAAAGGAGGGTCCTCCTTCCTTACCCCCTCTCCCTGCCCCCACAAGGCCTTGCTGCCCCTGGGGTGCGGGCCAGGCCAGTTCTGGGTAGGCTGGGTGGTGACTGGTCGTCCCCTGCAGTTCTCCTTCTGGACACAAGAGAGCAGCCGAGGGCCTTGGCCCATGAGGCCCTTGCGCTGACTTCACTTTAAGAACACCCTGTGGTGAGCATCTCTGTGCTGAGCCTGAATTTCAGCCACGGTGGGAGGGCCCCCATTTCTCACCCAAGGAGCTGTACTTGCCCACCGCCCCCCAGGTGCCCTGAAGCTGGTCCAGGGGGAATCGTCTGCCTCTGGGCCCGTTGGGCAGAGGGAGGCCTAACAGCCCGCGTCTCTTCCCACAGTGGTCCTTCGCCGTGGCAACCATCACAGAGATTCCCCCGGTCATCTTCCTGCCCAACTTCCTGGTGCAGAGGAAGGTGCTCAGGCCCCTGCGGACCCAGACGGGAGGAACCATAATGGTAGGTGGGGAGTGGGGGGCAGAGGCTGGGCCGGAACCCCCAGCCCTGGCTCCTTCGCTCCCTGGGCCTTTGCCCACCTGGGGTTTTCCCTCCGGAATGCCTCGTCCTGCTGAGTAGTTGAGCAAAATCGCAAATGTTCTTCAAGGTGGCAACAGGAACTTTCTTCCAAAACTTCTCCCATAGAAATCACTGCTCTTCCCCCAAGACCCCCTGTTAGAGTATTTGCTGGTGTGTAAGAGGTGTCCTTCACCAGCTGCCCCCGACCCAGAGTGTGTCCTAAAACTGCGGCTCTGAGCTTCTCACATTTCAGATGAAGACGAACCCGTGACCTCAGCGGTGGGTGGTGGCCCTCCCCTGTGTCGGGGTGTGGCAGAGTCACCAACACTCGAGGCAAAACTGGGTTTCACACCGTGTGTCAGCTCGGTCCAGTCGCTCAGTCGCGTCCAACTCTCTGTGACCCCATGGACTGTAGCGCACCAGGCCTCCCTGTCCATCACCAACTCCCGGAGTTTATTCAAACTCATGTCCACTGAGTCAGCAATGCCATCCACCCATCTCATCCTCTGTCGTCCCCTTCTCCTCCCATTTTCAGTCTTTCCCAGCATCAGGGTCTTTTCCAATGAGTCAGCTCTTCACATCAGGTAGCCAGAGTATCAGAGTTTCATCTTCAGCATCAGTCCTTCCAATGAAAGGTAGCCACAGACAGTGAGGAAAAGAAGTGGAAATGATTGAAATGTACAGTGATCTAACCCAGACCTGGATCAACACCGGCTGACCCCTTGTGGTTTTCTTCTTAGCTTTGCAAATTTGTGCACTTTTAAAGTTTATTAGCATATTCCTGCTCACCCCAGAATGATGGTTCCTACATGATTTCAGGACTAGAGCAACAGTATTTCCATGAGCAAACTTGTGTCTGTTTTCCCTTCGAAAGCCACGTGAGGATCCTTGTCAGCTCGCATGCAAGCCTGAGAATGGAACTCTGGTTTCCTCCAGTTCCCTCACAGTTACACAGGGGTTTACACTTTGCAGGTGGCTCAGTGGTAAAGAGTCTGCCTGCCAGTGCAGGAGCCAGAGGAGATGTGGGTTCGATCCCTGGGTTGGGAAGATCCCCTGGAGCAGGGAACGGCAACCCACTCCAGCATTCGTGCCTGGGAAATCCTGTGGACAGGGCTGCAGTCCACGAGGTCACAGAGTCAGACGCTACTGAGCACGCACACTCATGACGAGCTGCCGTCTCAGAAGCCAGCTGGGGGCTTGCCGGGTGGGGGCGGGTGGTGCCCCCGTACCCCACCTCACAGCTCATCCCCACCTTGGAGCTGCCGGCAGTGTTCACGGGGGCAGTGGGTCAGCGCAGGAGTGAGTGAAGCGCTCGGCCCCTGCCTGCCTCAGCGTGTGCTTGTTTTCAAAGGCGGGGAAGCTGGCTGTGGACCGCGGCTGGGCCATCAACGTAGGTGAGTGTCCCGGGGCCGGGCCTGGGGCCTGGTGGCGGCTGCTCGGATGCCATGATGGCAGAGATGCCCCCCGACCCAGGGACCCGGGGGCGGTGACCTGCCCCGGGGGGGTCCATTTGCCTGGCTAGCCTGGAGGCCCAGAGCTGTCCCTGGGAGGACGGAGGGGGCACCTGGGGCGTGCCCTTGCCCAGCCCTGCCCACTCCACGACTGTCCTCGCAGGCGGCGGCTTCCACCACTGCTCCAGCGACCGGGGCGGGGGCTTCTGCGCCTACGCGGACATCACACTTGCCATCAAGGTGCGTCCGAGCACACGTGACGGGGGGCGGCGAGGGTGATCGTCTCCAAGAGCCTCCCTGAACGCCGCCCCCGTCCAGTGTTCTCAGCCCACGTTGTCGCGAAGGGAGTCGAGGCCCCGAATGGGAGAGCGCTCACCTGGGTCCCTCAGCTGGGCTGAGACTCAAACATGGACGAGACACCTGCTCGTCTCTGTTGCCTGTGGCGGTCCAGAGGCGCCCGCCGTCTCCAGGGGCCGGGGACCGGAGGAGAGCAGCTTACGGGACGCCACTAGATTAGTAACAGGAGACAGGGCTTTGCTCCAGGAGAGCGGGGAGGAGACAGGGATCAAGACCCTGATGGTGGCGACAGCGGCTGGCATCTGCGGGGCTCACCCCTTCACCCTCGGGGAACGGGGCCGGCAGGGGTGAGGGCACAGCCCGAAGGGGCAATGCTGGCCATGGCCTCCGCGGCTGTCAGAAGCCAGCGCTCTGCCAGCACCTGCGTCCGGGCTCAGGCTGGGAGTCGCCGTGGTCCCCGCGGCTCCTGTCCACACAGCATGGGAACGGATGGGGAGGAGGGGGCGGTGGACCCTGGCCTTTTGGAGAGGGAGAGGCCAGGAGCCCTGGTGGGAGGGGAGGGCAGGGGAAGGAAGGGCTTCCCCGAGACGGTGGCTTTAGGCCCGGGCCCCTGTAGGAAGGTGGAGATGGCAAGACGGAGCTCCGGGTGCAGCTGGGAGGGGGTCCCCGCTGCAGACACACATAGGCTCCTCTGAGCCACACGGACCTCCCGGCGGCCTGGGGTCTCCCGCAAGCATGGAGGCACTCCCAGCCCACCCCGTCGCTGACCAGGGCCCCTGGGGGGCTGCGCCCTCTGGCCCGGGGGGTCCTCACCTCTCCCCTCTCTTGCCCTGGGCAGTTCCTATTTGACCGAGTGGAGGGCATCTCCAAAGCCACCATTGTGGACCTCGATGCCCATCAGGTGAGTGCCCGGCGGGGCTGGGGTACCCCCCTCCCCCCACCCCAGGCGGCCTCTGACACATGGCCCCATGCAGTGGGGTTCCCTGCCCCCAGGAACACCCCCAAGTCCCAGGCTGGGCCTCTGCTGCCCCTCCCCCCCCCCCGCCCATGCACAGGGTGCGTTCCCTGGGGAGTGCGGGGGGCTCCTGGCCTGGCCGTGGGTGGCCTGCCCTGAGCGGCCTCTGTGTTCCCCGCCCAGGGCAACGGGCACGAGCGCGACTTCATGGGCGACAAGCGCGTGTACATCATGGATGTGTATAACCGCCACATCTACCCCGGGGACCGCTTCGCCAAGCGTGAGTGCCCCCCACCCCAGCGCACCCGCTTGGACTGGGCTCTGTCTGCTGGGCTTCCCCTGCGTGCCAGGCCCTGCAGATGTCACTTCACTTCCTGATCCTCACCATCCCAGGGAGCGGGAGGCCATCCCCACTTCACAGACAAGGAAACTGAGACCCAAAGAGGTCGCTTAACCCACAGAAGACCACGTAACCGCCCCCTCACCGCAATAAACACACGGTGAACCCTCTCCTGGGGTGACCGCCTGGAGAATAGACACACGGTGAACCCTCTCCTGGGGTGACCACCTGGAGAACAGAGTAGGGTTTTCTCCTGGGTATGCGGCTGTCCGGTCAAAAAAGGGAAGGACAAGAAAGAAACAGAAAAATGTAGAAGTAGAAAATACAAGATAAGATGGCAGAAATCAGTTCAAACGTGACAGTTAAATAAATGCAAGTGGGTTAAACTCATCAATTAAAAGGCAAGAGACTCTTCGATAAAGCTTTGAAGACAGGGGGACCTGCCCACCTTGTAGGGAGGGGACATTTACGCAGGAAGCACCTGGGGGTGACTCAGCCACTCTGTGGCCCCAGGGACCCGATTCTGAACTGAATCTCATCTCGAGCGGACTGGCTTCGGACCCGAGGGTGCATGGGGTGTCCGTGTCTCCGGGGAGAGCTCACGGGGGTGGAGAGCTCACGGGGGCAGTGAGCCCAGGAGAGCCCGGTGTGGGTCCCTGAGCCCCAGGCAGTGTTCCATCCACGGTCCTTGTGCTCTGTTAGCTTACTTTTGGGTGGGTGAGCGGCTGAGCAGCGCTAGAGTCAGACGGGAAAGCAGGCAGTGCCCCCAGCCCCGTTTCCCGGCTGCACGCTGGGGCATCGCTGTCTCCCCCACCAGAGGCCATCAGGCGGAAGGTGGAGCTGGAGTGGGGCACGGAGGACGACGAGTACCTGCAGAAGGTGGGGAGGAACCTGGAGAAAGCTCTGCAGGAGCAGCGCCCTGACGTGGTGGTGTACAACGCGGGCACGGACATCCTCGAGGGCGACCGCCTCGGCGGGCTGGCCATCAGTCCACAGGTGCGTCCCGGGGCGCGGCGTGGGTGGGCTCTGCTCTGGGGACTCAGCAGCGAGAACGTGGGCGGCACGGGCGTTCCTCCTGAGGCCAGATGGGCTGGGCGGGAGCAGCAGTGCGGAGCGGGGTTAGACTCACAGCAGGACTTCCGCCACCCTGAGGGTCCGGGCCCATCTTCCCTGTCCCCCGCACCCACCCAGGGCATCGTGAAGCGGGACGAGCTGGTGTTCCGGATAGTCCGCGGCTGCCAGCTGCCCATCCTCATGGTGACCTCGGGTGGCTACCAGAAGCGCACAGCCCGCATCATCGCCGACTCCATCCTTAACCTGTATGGCCTGGGGCTCATCGGGCCCGAGTCCGCCAGCGTCTCAGCTCAGAACTCAGACACGCCTCTGCTGCCCCCGGAGGTGCCCTGACCACGCTGCCCTCTCGGAGGCTCCCCGCCTGCTGCCCGTCTGCCCACCCACCAGCCTCCCAGCGCGTCTCCTCCTCCAGCTGAGGGGCTGGGGGCGCCTTCCACAGCTCCGCTCTCCCCCCGCCCCGTGTATCGGGGACTCCGGGCCCCTCTGCAGATGGGGCAGAGGGCAGGGCCTGAGTCCCGGCAGGACCCGACGGGCACGGCCTGCCCAGCCCGTAGAGGTGGTGGTTCTCCCCAGAGGGAGGAGGCAGGTGAGGCTCCGGTGCGGGGGGCGCTCCTCAGGGTGGGGTGCTCCAGTTTTCAGCACAGCACGGCCGTTTCAGACTGAGGAGGCTTGCAGGATTGCCCTCCTGCCTCTTCCACACCCTCTCCCCCTCCCGCCGGGGTGGGGCATCCAAGAGGGGGCTGAGCCAGGTCTCTCTGGGCAGGGATTCCCAGGCAGCAGGCACGAGCCCTGGTCGTCCTGGATATGGGGTCGTGGGGAAGGGTGTGCAGGTACAGGTGGGTTTTCCCGTCTGGCTTCTCCATCAGTAGAGGATGGGCTGGACGCGCTGTCCCTGAGCCCCTCCCCGCTCGTGGGAGGGTGGAGAGGGGCGCCTGTTCCAGCAACATCTTGCTTGTCTCGAGGGAAGGGCAGGCTCGGGGTTGGGGGGCGGGGGATGAGCTCTGGGCTCAGGGACAGGACAGGCCTGAGCTCTGGAGGCCAGAGGGGTGGAGGAAACCGAGGCCCAGCCCAGGAGACTGCGAAGGGGCAGGTGGCCGGGTGGGGTCCCGCAGGCCTCGAGGCCCAGGTGGGGACTGCGGTGCTGGTGACGCCAGGCTGGGGTTGCTGGGGGCGAGCGGAGGATCTCCATCCTGGCCTGCAGCGGGTAGGGGTTGGGGGCTGGGGTGGGGCCAGGTAGGGCTACAGCCTCCACTGGCCTCCCCGAAAATGCCAGGCCTGCCCTGCGCCTGGGGTCCCAGGTGGGCCCTGACCTTGTCACTGGCTCTGCTCTGAAGGGGATGCTCTGGAACCCCTGGGAAGCCGGGGGTGAGAGAGACATCCAGCGCCCCACGGCCTGGGTGTGCTCTCGGAGATCAGAGTTGGGGGGAGGGAAGGTGGGCCGTCCCTGATCAACCCCCGTGGGGACTCTGCTCCTCGCCACCTGGGGGTGCCCTGAATCCTCCCGCCTTCTCCCGCACACCGCCTCTGCTGTAGGGGTGGGGAGGTTCCCAAGACGACCAAGTGTCGCAAACACTTGGGTGCCCTGCCCCGCCAGCCCGCCCCCCGGTCTCTGCACCTAACACCCCTTCTCCTCCAACATGGGCCTGCGACCCCAAGGGGCAGGCGGCGATGGGCTTGTGTCCATGGAGCCTCTGTTCCAGAGAACCATAAAGGCCCTTCCCGATGCGAGCTGGCTGACGTGTGTTCTTCAGAGAAGGAGTCCGTCCCTCCTAAGGATCATAGGAAATAAAGGCTGAAAGTTCGCACAGCAAGGGGCCTGGGGCAGCGGCCCGGTGAATGCCAGTGTTTCGTTCTGTCCTCAGAGTCTCCTGGAGAAGGAAGGTCATTGGGCCCATTTTACAGATGAGGCAACTGAGGCTCAGTGAGTTTGCCCCAGGCTGCACATCTAGTGAGTGGTGGAGCCTGGCTTGACTGCAGCTCTGCCAGATCCCACAGCATGTTCACAGCTGCCTCTGATTTAGCAGGGGTGAAGAGAGGGTGCTCTCCAGACAGAGCGGTTTTGGGGCGGGGGTGGGTGGGGATGGGAAGGTGCCAGGCAGGGAGCACATGTGGGGATGAGCTGAGCGGGGGCAGAAGGGTTGGGGCAGGTGGGGAGTGGGACCTTGTCCTCAGCCTGGCAGAGCGGCAAGGGCACCCCCAGCGTTAGGGGCACAGCCTGGGTGGGGAGTGGGTGGTCGCTCGAGGGTCAGTGCCGGGGCAAGGACAAGAGATGAAGACATCGGGGTGGTGGTTGGGGTCCAGGTGTGCCCTGCGCTAGGTGTGAGGCGGGTGAAGGCTGGCAAGGCCGTCATCTCTGTTTACAGATGTAGATGCTGAGGCATGAGATTGGCTGGTGGGGGGCGGGGGGGGGGCAGGGGTTACTTGCTCAGAGCGCACACTTGGGAGCTCAGGGGCAGGATTCCCACCAAGGCCTTGTCTCCGGAATCAGCAACTCTTTGCTCCTCTGTGAGATGGGCCTCGAAGGACGTGGTACTCACCCGGAGGGTGGGCCCAGGACTGAACGCCTGGGGGTGTTTGGGACCGCTCGTGACCATGATGCTGACTGCTGTGGGGCGGGAGGAGGGTCCGGGCTGGTTCCCGTGAGGTGTTCTGGGTCTGTTCTTAGGATGTGTGCTCTTTGCAAATGATCCCCCAAGTTACGAAACCCCAAGGGGAACGTGCCAAGTCCTGGCCGACCGGGTGGGCAAGAATGGGGCCAGGCTGGGAGGTCTGGGGTCAGACATGTGCTCGGGGGAGAACCCAGGGGCCTGGCAAGCTTGGAAAAGGTCCTGCAAAAAGGAGCCCATGTGGGCCAGCATGATGCCCGGAGGTGGTGGGAATTTCTGCAGCAGGTGGCTCCAGAGCGTCCTGAAGAACTGACGTAGGAGGACGCCCTGCCCCTACCAGGCCCCATGCTGGGGAGTGGGCAGACCCTTGGGCCCCACGCCCACCACGTAGGGAACCATCCGGGGCCTCTGCAAGCCTCCGTCCTCAGCCCTCCTGGTGGCTCGTGTCCTGAACTTGCGAGACTGGGCAGGGTGTCCGGGGTGATGTTGGAGCCGGCTCAGAGCCTGACCCCACGTAGCTACTGCGTGACCACGTCCCCCCGTTGTCCCCGAGACCCCAGCGCCAGGCCTGGCCGGAGGCCCGCGAGTCCTGGGAGGTCCTCTCGAGAGAGTTCAGAGCCCCGATCTCAGCTAGGGACCAGTGCGGTTTCTCAGGCAGCATTGCCCGCCCAGGGCACCACACCTGAGGCTGGAGGGCGCAGAGACAGGAAGGGACGTGCCCAGCCTGCCGCCCAGGGCGCAAACACAGGCGGGGGCACTGGCAGGGCCCCCCGGCTTCGCAGGACTCCCGGGCAGATCTGAAGGAGACAGGATGCCGCCCCGGCTCCTCCAGGGCTGGCTGCCCTCCCGCTGGTTTCAGTTAGCCCAGCCAGCCCCGGCTGGGGACGCCCTGCCCCGAGCCCAGGGCCACCACGGGGAGGCTTGGTGCCACGTCGGGAGCAGTGCCTTCCCGGGACTGTCAGCCAGGCTGCAAGGGGCCAGCGGTTAAGCCGTGAGTGCCCGCCTCTCACGGGCCAGGTCTCGAGTCCCAACCCTCCACCCCTGGCTCAGTTCAGTTCAGTTCAGTTGCTTAATCGTGTCCGACTCTTCGCGACCCCATGAATCGCAGCACGCCAGGCCTCCCTGTCCATCACCATCTCCCGGAGTTCACTCAGACTCACGTCCATCGAGTCAGTGATGCCATCTGGCCATTTCATCCTCGGTCGTCCCCTTCTCCTCCTGCCCCCAATCCCTCCCAGCATCAGAGTCTTTTCCAATGAGTCAACTCTTCTCATGAGGTGGCCAAAGTACTGGAGTTTCAGCTTTAGCATCATTTCTTCCAAAGAAATCCCAGGGCTGATCTTCAGAATGGACTGGTTGGATCTCCTTGCAGTCCAAGGGACTCTCAAGAGTCTTCTCCAACACCACAGTTCAAAAGCATCAATTCTTTGGCACTCAGCTTCACAGTCCAGCTCTCACATCCATACATGACCACTGGAAAAACCATAGCCTTGACTAGACAGACCTTTGTTGGCAAAGTAATGTCTGCTTTTCAACATGCTGTCTAGGTTGGTCATAGCTTTTCTTCCAAGGAGTCAGCGTCTTTTAATTTCATGGCTGCAGTCACCGTCTGCAGTGATTTTGGAGCTGGGTGCTTTTCCCTCTCTGCCTCAGTATACTCATCTGCAAAGTAGGAATGATACTCTGCATGGGGGCAGTTGTCATGAGAACTCAAGGAGCCAATATTTGTCGAGAGCTTATAGGGGTGTCGAGCCTGGAACAGACACTCCATACCAGTTACCCATCAGCAGCTGCGTCATTGCCTTAGGGACAAGGAGGTTGAGACTCAGAGAGGTTAAGTGACTTGCCCAAGGTCACACAGGCAACGGAAAAGCCAGGGAATGGACCCGAGGCTGCCTGACTCTAGAATGAGCACTCTTGCCCACCCCCCCCCAACCCGGCAAGCAGACCATCTGGCAAAGGTTTGTAATGACCAGGGGGCAGGAGAGGCAGAGCTGTCCTTTGTGGAGGGCCCGCTGGGATACCAGCTCGGGGCTTGTGGTCAGTCTGGAAACTGATGCCCGGGGGGGCTGTTAAGGAGCCTGGTGGCCAGCTGGGGACCAGAGCTCAGCCTCCTGGCTCCCGCCCATGACAGCTTTCCGATGGGGAGTCGGGGGTCCCGAGCGCCACCCCGACCACCCCCTTGGGCATTTTCCTCTGACACCTTGTCACCACCAGGGTTGCATGGCTGTCAGGGCACGAGGGAGCCCTGGGCTCTGCCGTCAGGGGCGTGGTCTCTGCAGGAAGGACGTGGGCTTTGTGGCCGGCCAGCCTCAGTCTGAACCTGCTTTGCCACTGGCCTCAGAGTGACCCTGGGCAGGTGCATGCCCGCCTGCAGGCTGGCCCTCCCTCTGCAGAGGCTTGTGTGAGGGGACGGAAGTGGCCTGGCCTATGTGCTCCAATCACTTGAGGGCAGACTTCGGGTCCAGCAGGAGAGTGTGGGCTGCCCTCCTGGCCTGCTCCCCAGCCTCCTGCCACACAGACGGGACATGGACACCTAGAGAGACACGGCTTCATTGCACGCGGGAGCTGGCTCATCCGGAGGTGGTGGGCACGGTGGTTGGAGCTGGACTTCTTTGCCAGCTGTGCGGCCCTGAGCTGTGCGTCACCATGCTGAGCCCCGATCTCCTCCCCCGTAAGATGCCCTGGGTGTCGGTGTGTTCTCAGTTACCGTTGGCATCCTTCAGGAGGGTCCCGGGTGGGATGTTCTCAGGGCCAGGGCATCCAAAATCATCTCATGGCCTCTGGGTGCAGCTTCTGGGTTCACGACGCAGGTCGTGCACAGGCGTGTTTCACTGGCTTCATTCTCAGCACAGCTGTGGCCACGGAGGAAGATGGGTGCAGAGAGGGCGGGTCTCTGGACATGCCCCCAGCCCCCCAGAGCCTGCACCCGGTGTGCTGAAAGTGCCCACCCTTGGTTGCCCCATGGCCGTGACCTCCCCTTCCAGGGGGTGTGCTAGCGAGGGGCCCTCGGGCATCCAGCTCCGTGGCTGAGGGATGTCCCACCCTTTCTGAGATTTCCCGTTGGGCGCCCTGGCCTTGGAGCTCTGGGGAGGGCTCACGCATGAGGGGTGCTCCCGAGGGGCCAGGAGGAGGGGGCGGTGGCCCGACCAGAGACCCCTTCCCTGCTAGGACCCCCGAGCCGGCACTCACAACCCGCCGGTCGTCGCGGTAACTGATACCCAGGCAGCCAGACGGAGTTATGGTGTGCGGCTGGGAGGCTATTTTGTCTAATGCGCTGAGAGGCGTTTGGAAATTCTGGAGCCCATCTGGTCCTAGTTATGCCACAATATTGCTGTCTCTTCAGCTCGCAGACAAGGGAACACTTTTATTTCTCCTCTCGGAGCTCAGGAATGTGGCGAAAACACAGGCCGGCGGACGCCCATCTGGTTCCCGAGGTCTTCGGTCACGTGAGGACCTGCCGTCATCTCAAAGGCTGTGGCTCCTTCCCCAGGAATCCTGTGATGCCGCAGGGGTCCGAGGCCTGGGACGGGGTGCCGGCTGTGTGACGCGTTCCCGGACCCCAGGCTCTCGTCCACGCGGCTGAGACGGGCACTCCTGGTGGGGCTGGGGGCAGGCTAGCCTGGCACGTGGTGGGCACCTAGCAGTGGAGGCTTCCCCAAGAGCTCCTCGAGCCTGAGACGGGTCCTTGGCCAGTCCGAGCGCCAGTAGCCTCTGTCCAGCGGAACCTTCAACTCTGACGGATGAGTCATTCCTGACATCCCGGCCTGCTCACAGCCAACCCCAGCACCAGAGGGGAAGCAAATAGAGAGGGTCCCCATCTAACCCATCCCGGTGGAGGCCAGGCCAGACCACTCCTGCTGTCTCACCTGGGCCGGAGCCTCGCTCTTTATTCCCGGAGAGCTGGTCCCTGGGGGCCCCTGGGGGCTCCCACTGCTGCAGCGCCCGGCGCCCCTGCTCACACACCCCTGCCTGGCCCAGCTCCCTCTTGGCCGTGGCCCCTGGCCAGTGTTTAGAGCCCCTGGCACCCTCCTCGCCTTCCTGGAGGGGCTCCCACGCCTCCAGCCCAGGCTGTAGCAGTCATGGTCCCCTGCCCGCCCCCCAGCCTAGCCCCCGCTGCCCCGAGAGTGCAGCGTGATCCAAGGGCAGATCCTCCTCTCCACCTCTGAGCTTGGACGCGCCCGCGGACTTGCTTCATGAACCGTGAGCTCAGTGCCCTATGTGTCTCCCCGGGGACACTCTCCTCCCCGGGGACGCTTTCCCAGCCAGTGCTCGATGCTCCGGGTGCCTCCCTCTTGCTGCAGTGACGGCGGGAACACATTTTGAGCTGTGGCATCTGCCAGTCTGGGTCCCTGAAAGCCCCAGGTGAGCAGAGCCCTCTGGGCAGACGGGGTGGATGTTCAGAGAGAGAGAAATAAAGCACCACTGAGGCTCTACATGGCGCGTTGCATGGCACAACCTTGCCCATCCTGACACCCATCCCCTGCCTCTGCCCACGGAGAAGGTTCAGTAATGGACCAGAGTCCTTACCTAGACTTTTATATTTGGGGGTGGGAGGGGAAGGGACTTTGTCTCACAAGTCACAGAGCAGCCTGATTTCAGCCACAAAGATAAAGCCTGTCTAAGGTATTAGATAATGAAACGGAGGGAGAAAAGGATAAAGTATGATGGGGAAACAAGGAAGGCTGGCGGCGTTGAGACGGGGTTGTCGTGGACAGCTGTGCAATTGTGCCCTACCCAGCTCTGACGTGTGCTGCTCAGAGGGGCATCAGGGTAGATGTACTTGCCAGGATACTCTTCCAGCAGGTGGCGGTAAAGCATCTCGAGGAAGCGGAGCCTCGCTGCACTGGCACAAAACTGCACCCAGGCTGGTGCCCTTGCGGTGCCAGATCCCCGAGTTCCAGCCTGGAGCCCCCAGAGCGCCCGGAGCTCGAGGAGGGCTTGATGGCGCTTGTTCTCGCTGGGAGTTCCCCTTGTTGTTAAGCTCTGCTCACAGCAGAGTCATCGATGGTCCATTCACTGGCCAGAGGCATCGAGCTTGTTAGCCGCTTTCCAGGCAGAGCCTGGGTGCTTCTAGAAGTGACCGACCAATGACAGGAGAGGAGACAGAACTACCACCAAGAGCAAGCATAAGAACAGCAGCAGCCGCGTGCAGCTGGGGGCCCTCTGTGTGGAGGGAGTGACGCCCGCGGGCTCCACAGGCCCAGATGCTCTGCTGTGTTGCAGCCTGAGCGCGGCTGGCTGGCCTGGTCATTTTTCTGTCGGATCACAGAGGAGGCATTGTGCGGGCTTCACTTCCTCTTGAATGGTTAAGTATAACTGTGTTGTTGCTTAAAAAGGACAGACCAAAATTATCCGCAGAGGGCGCATGTGTGTGTGGCTTGAGCTAGGTAAATAACGTGTCATGGTAGAAGGATGCTGTTGGCTGAGGCCCAGTCCCCCAGCTGTCCCCAGCACAGGAGGGGGCTGCCCGCTGGCCAGGGCCCTAACCCCAGTCTGCCCGGCTCTTGCGGACTCCCTCCTATGACTCAAAATGCGGGGAGTTTCAGGGAAAGTTTTGGGAGAGACAGTGGGTCTTCCCTGATAGCTCAGCAGGTGAAGAGTCCATCTGCCATACAGGAGACACAGGAGACATGGGTTCCATCCTGGGGTCGGGAAGATCCCCTGGAGGAGGAAATGGCAACCCACTCCAGTATTCTGGCCTGAAAAATCCCATGAACGGAGGAGCCTGGCGGGCTACCGTCCAACAGTTTGCAGAGTCGGACACGACTGAGCATGAAAGCCTGCGGGCTCTGATGTCGGACCATTGGGGTGCCGGGGGGCAGTCTTGGTGTTGCCTTTCCCGGCAAGAAGACTCCAGATGAGCCCCCGCCCCTGCCCATTCGGAGCTGCGGCGGCCAAGAGCGGGAAAGCTGACACCCACCTGTGGGGTCCTCGGGAGAGTCTGGTGGGCGTGAGAGGGGCCCAGGCCGTGGCTGGTGGGCGCAGGGCCCAGGGCCCCTGACGTGGGTCCCTGGGTGCCCGTGGCAAGTCGCTTCGCCTCTGGGAGCCTGGGTTTCCTCGTCCGTCAGGTGCTGGCTTCCCAGGGTGCAAGGAACAACCAGGCCTTTTCTGCTTCCCTGTCAGGCAGCAAGGGCGTGGGGGTCTCTATCCCCTGCGTCAGCCCCAGAACAGGGCCTGTAGGCAGGCAGTGGGTCCTCAGAACCACTCTGTTGGTGTTCTGGTCTGTGCCCACGGGCTGCAGGAGACCGGCTGGGAGCGGTCTTTGCCGGGCCAGCCTAGAGACCCTCTCTCCACTCCACATCTGGGAGGGGGCCCCCTTCCCCCCCTGCATTCTGAGCGAGTGCCCCGTCTGCCCCCCCCTCACCAGCCAGGCCCTCCCCAGGGCTCCCCGGCAGGCTGCTTGGCACCTCTGGCTCAGGGAGGGGGGGCCCTGGGCCCCACCAGCAGCCCTGGGCCAACACCACAATTGTTTTTCCACCTGGAGCTTCCAAGGGGCGGCTGGCAGCCAAGCCGGGGGGCTTGGGTGAGCCGCCAGCGGGCGCGGGAGGAGCCGAGTTTCAGCCACTCTGTCCATGTAGCGAAGTGGACGCCACAGGTCGGCTGTCCACTGTCATTTGACCTCGGGTGCGTGACCGAACTGCCCTCTGCTCCCGTTTCATCCATGAAATGGGGAAGACATCTCAGCCTGGCTGGGGGGGCCCGTGCAAAGGCCTTAGAACAGCACCTGGCCCTGGACGAAGGCTCCAGAAGTGCGTTGCCGTGATCCTTACGGTTGTAAAGCATCGTTCCTGCGGGTTGTCGTCTTGACGCTGACGCCGCGTCTGCGGTGAAGCGGGTCAGTCCCGTCTCCGAGCCGCTGTGTGTGTAGGGAAGCCGTGAGCCCACAAACACCCCCGGTCCCTGTCCCATCTTCCTGCCTGTAGCCTGGCAGCTGTCCCCAAAAATGTAAGGGACGGGTCACCTGCCGGCCCCCTGCGCTGCAAATGTGGTGGGCCTACTGATAGCAGCACGTCCCAGCAGCCTCTGCGCAGATTTCGACATCCAGGCTGGGGCTGGGGGCAGGGCGGCCCTGCAGCTGTGAGGTCCAGCGGGGCTGAGGGGCGGCCACTCAGGTCCCCAGGGCCCGGCTGTGAGAACAAGCTGTCCCCACCCTCCTGGCCGCCGTCCCTCGCTGCTGTTTGGAGGAGACACAGGTCATCACACCCCGGCAGGCCTCCCTGCCTGCCCCTTGGCTCCTGCAGCCTTTGGCCTGGGACAGCCCCTGGCTGACCGAGTCGGACCCTGGTGGTCAGTGTTGCGGGCCTGGTGCTCTCCCCCACCTCCATGTGAAAATCAGGGGGATGGAGCGGTCGGTCTCCGTGTGCCCTCCCCGCTCTGGGCCTAGGAGATGAGGATGGGGTGTGGGGGTGTGGGGACTCAGGACGTTATACTCCCGGTGGCATTTGAGAGGCACTTTTAGGGAAGAATGTGCTCAGGTGGGTGTGCACACCGTCAGTGGGATGTGCCTCACCCCTCATCCCTCCTGACCCAGCTGGGCCTAGGCTGAGAAGCAGCTGCTGGGCTGTGGAAGGACCATGCGCCCCAGAAAGGGACGAGGCCTCAGGAAGGGGAGGGGAGAGTCATTAACACCAGTTGGGGGAGCTTGTCCCTGGCCAGTCAGATCCTGGGGAGGACCCCGCTAGGGGAGGCAGGGGCATCTCCAGGAGCCCAGTTCCAGGGCTTGATGATGAACATGATCCAGCAGGGAGATGGTAGCTGCGTGGGCACCAGGGCACCGGGGTCACTGGCACTGAAGGGCCTGCCTGCCGATGGGAGGAGGCGCAGGGCCCAGCCAGGGAGAGGCTGACTTGAGGGGCGTTGCAGAGATCAGGCCTTGGTTCCAGTCCCACCTGGACCTCGTCCCAGCTGTGTGACTGTGAGCAGGGACCTTCTCCCCTCTGATTCCCAGCCCCTCATCCACAAAGCCGAGGAGGAACGCCCCCAATATGTACAACTTGGCCCTAGTGTACTCCAGTGGCCGGCAGGCAGGCAGACAGGGCTCTGAGCCTCTGGCCGCCTCGGGCCTCCTGCTCTGTCCAGGGGCCAGAGGATGCAGCCGTGGGCACTGATCGTGCTGGCTCCAGCTCCCAAGACCCTGGAAGCCGCCAGGTCAGTCCCAGGACGGGTGCTCTGCCCATGGGAACTTGGGTCTGTCCCAGGAACAGGAGGGCAGAGCTCTGCCAAGCTCTCTCTGACCCGGGATGAACAGTGGGCACTGCCTGCCCATCCAGTGCCAGCGGCTGCCAGCCAGGGTCTACAGCAGACAGTGGTCCTCCCCCTCTGAGGGCTGGAAAGAGGAGCCAGGGCAGCCTGCAGGCTGTGAGCAAATGTCTCCCCAAAAGACGCCTGGAACTGAACTGAATCGGGAGCTCCCTGTGGCGGCGGGACGCGTAGACCCGGCGGGAGAGGGGCACCAGCTGGGAGTGAGGAGAAGGCGTCCAGCTGGGCTTGACAGTCAGCTGCAGAGCCAGGGGCCAGGGCGAGGTGTCCGGGGCTGGGGCCATGGCTCCAGGGGCCAGCCTGCGGCCCCTCAGAGCCGTCTGAGACACCCGCTGGGAAAGGGGGCCCCCGCGCAGACACAGCAGGCAGGCTCAGGATTGGTGGGGGGCATGCCCCCCGCACCCTTGTAGACGCAGCAGCCCCGGCCATCCTCGGAGCTGGTGCCTCCTGGGGGTCCGGACGGGCAGCCCCCTTGGGGGGAGGCTGGCTCCCAGCACGGCCCTTGAACTTGACCTTGAGCCCCTCCGCCTTCACGGATGACTCCAACTTTTCTCTGACACCCTGGCTCCAGAGTGCCGGCTCTGCAGCCCCAGGGCTGGATGGTTTAGGACCTTGTGTGTAGACGAAGGCGCTACCCGAGGGGAGTGTCCCCTGGAGTGAGATCGGGCAGGATCCCCACAGACACCCGTGGGCTCAGGCCAGGGCGGCCTGCCTCCTGCAGCCTCCTTCCACTCCCTGGGGTGCCCCTCCTCCACCCGGCAGCACCAGGCTGAGACAGGGTGCCTCACCCTCCATGGCACCCCAGGGTCTCTGAAGAGGCCCCCACTTTGCAGCCCAAGCATCACAGATATGGGGAGAGCCCTTCACTCTTCTGCGCCTGTTTCCCCAACTCGAGCTCCAGCCAGGCCATCCCCGGCTGGATGGAGGGGGCAGTGATTTCCTAGGCAAGAACACTGGAGTGGCCGGCCATTTCCTCCTCCCGGGGATCTTCCCGACCCAGGGATGGAACCCAGGTCTCCCGCATCGCGAGTACATTCTTTACCGTCTGAGCCACCGGGGGTCTCAGAGTGGTCAGGAGCAAACCCAGGCTTGTGCGGCTGGTGTGTGGTCGTGAGGAGCAGCCCCCCTTGGGTGTGACACCAAAGCCCACATTCGTGACCTCTCTAGCATTTTCCGCAGCTTAGCATGAGGGCCGGCTGGCACAGGGTCTGGCAGGGGTCAACAGACGCTGGGCAGGCAGCCTGCTTCCTCCCTGGCCGTGGGGAAGGCCAAGACGGGGGGCCAGGGGCAAAGGGAGCCAAACAAAGGCCTTTTATGTGCAGGAGGGTTTCTGGCCGGCCTGTCTGTGCGCAGGATTGGGGTCATCAGTCTGGCAGAGCAGGCACGGGTTGGTTCAGGCTGCCTGCTGGGCACAGCATCCCGGCTGGCACAGGGGCTTGTCTGCCGGGTCACGTCTCTTCAGCAGTGTGCTCGAGGTCTTTGGGGCTGGGGAAGTCAGGGGGAGACACAGAGAGCCTGACAAGCATCTTTCTGGGGTGCGGGGCAGAGCCAAAAGGGCTCCCCTTCCGAGGGTCCGCCTCGATCCAGCCCTGCCATGCCGCCACTAGGAGTGGGGGCCCGGCAGTTGCCCCAGGTGGGACCGAAGGTGAAGACCCGGCTGATCGGTGGCCCACCAGGGGCACCCAGCAAACCCAGAGAAAGCCTACAGCCACAGGGCCTGAGCAGTGGTCTCCGGGCGAGGCCTGGTGAGCAGGACTCTTTTTCCAGAGCTAGTGGCTTGCCAGGGCCGTGCAGACCCCGGCGGGCTGGTAGGGACAGCAGCCCCCACCCGCACCCTGGCGCAGCCAACGCGGGGCCTGGCCTGCGCGTGAGTTGAGTCAGTCATAAAGGCAGTCTGCTTTTTATGGTCACCATGCTCCAGAAATTCTGCAACGAGCTCTGGATAAAGTGCTTGGCTGTGTTAAGCCATCGCCGTGGACACGGTTGCTTTCGTGACACAGACGGGTGCTTTGGATGTGCGTGTTTTCGAGATGCACCTTTTTATAAGCATCACGTCATCCGTGGAATTGAACTGAATTCCCTGCGATCCGGCTGTCCCGGCACCTGAGGACTCAGCTCCAAGCCTGTGTTTGGAGGGTTAAGTTGGTGATGGCTCAGTGCCTTCAGGCCACACAAGCTGCATTTGGGGTCTCTGCTGTCTGCCGTGACACCTACTTCTGTGTTTGGTCGGTGGATTAGAAATAATCAGTTCCTGCACTGTGATTATAGAGCTGGGAAAGATAGAAGCTGACTCACTTCCATTCTACGAGAACGCATGCAGCTTTTATCTGGATTTAAGATCTCAAACCATGGGATGAAAAACGCAAATTCTGAGAAAAATGTATGCACTTGGTGGGTCCACATTTTTGTTCAGACATAAAATATTTCCATCTCATGATTAAAAGTGAGGTGTGCAACGGATATCTGCACACCTGTGTCTACAGCGGCAGGCGCTCAGGCGTGTCCGGCTCTTTGTGACCCCAGGGACTGCAGCACGCCAGGCCTCCCTGTCCATCACGGAGCTTGCTCAAACTCACGTCCATTGAGTTGGTGATGCCATCCAACCGTCTCATCCTCTGTTGCCCCCTACTCTTATGATTCCACATAGATGAGGTCCCTAGAACAGTTGAGTCCATAGACACAGGAAGTAGGACTATTCGGGCGAGGGCGTTGCCAAGGGCTGGGGAAAGGGGCTGGGGAGTTAGAGTTTAATGGGCCCAGGGCTTCAGTTTGGGGAGATGAGAAAGTTCCGGAGATGATGGTGGGGCTGTTTGCACAACAGTGTGAATGGACTTGATTCTACCGAGTTGTGAGCCTAACAGCAGTCCAGACAGCCACTGCGGCGCCACAGGTCAGCGCAGCGCAGGCACTCAGCCGTGTCCGACCCTCTGTGACCCCGTGCACTGCAGCATGCGGGCCTCCCTATCCATCACCAACCCCACGAGTCGGTGATGCCTTCCAGCCATCTCATCCTCCGTTGTCCCCTCCTCCCGCCTTCAATCTTTCCCAGCATCAGGGTCTTTTCAAGAGTCAGCTCTTCGCATCAGGTGGCCAAAGGACTGGAATTTCAGCTTCTACATCAGTCCTATCAATGAATATTCAGAACTGATCTCCTTTAGGATGGACTGGCTGGATCTCCTTGCAGTCCAAGTGACTCTCAAGAGTCTTCTCCAACACCACAGTTCAAAAGCATCAATTCTTTGGCGCTCAGCTTTCTTTATAGTCCAACTCTCACACCCATACATGACTCCTGGAAAAACCATAGCCTTGACCAGACGGACCTTTGTTATGTGTATTTTACTACAATTATGTGTTATGTGTAAAATGACTACAATTTAAAGGCAGTGGCTGTGAAGTTCCCGTGGGGAGGGGAGAGGCGGGCTGGGGAGGCTGGCGTGGGGGCGGTGGAGCGAGTGCTGCCTGTTCCCAAAGCCCCGGGGCACACCCAGCGCTGCAGGGGACCCAGGCTCTGCACGTCCAGCCCACCGGCCGGGGACGCAGCGCTGCTCTGGGAGGTCAGTACAGTGATGGACCCGGCCAGGAGGTGCCCAGAGGGCGATCGGGGTTGGCGTGACACTGGACGCTGGCGTGGGCTTGCCCACCAGCTCTGCCTTTAACCTGCCGCAATGGAATCAATACATCCCTGCCCTTTGTAAGGGTACTGTCCAGGCCAGTCTGCGTGAGGACATTGACTTTGTTAAGCAGTGTTCTCTGTGCCCACTGACACGACGGCATGGTCTCCTGCGTCTCTTTTGCCACGTGACCGGTCCTCCTGCCCTCCAGGCTCGCCGTCCTGGTTGGGCCACGCTCACACGTGATGCTTCTCTCTGCGGAGGCGGCCAGATTTGCTTTGTTTGCCTTCGCTCGGGACCTTCGCGCCTTTGTCTCTGGATGAGACTGACCTGTGCCTGTCCTTCCTCCTAGCTGGGGGTTCTTCATTTCTCAGCCCCTCTCCCCTGCCCCGGCCTGCCCATGCTCAGCTGTCTAAGCTCATGGGGGCTCCAGGACCGAGGGGCAGCCCATTGCTGCCCTCCTTTTGTTGTCTGAGGATGCTGCCCACCGGCAAAGTCACCAAGCGGGCAGAGGCCGCCTCGGTTAGCCTGGCATGTGGGGGTTTAATGGGGGTTTCCTGCAGCTGGGCCGCAGCCTGGCGCCCCACAAAGCCCCGATCTCTTCCTTCACGAGGCCCAGCTTCCTGTTTCACCACCACCGGCTCAACGAGCAGCCTGAACTCCTGGGCGGACAAGGCAGAAATCTCTTTTCCTTTCATCCTAGCTCAGCTGGCTGGCTCTTCCCTGAGCCCCCACTCCGGCAGAACGCAGAGGGGTCAGCCGGGGAAGGCGGGTTCAGGATGCTGTGAACCTCCTCTGCTGTGCCCCTCCCGGGTGTGACGTGGCCTGTGGCCTGGGGCAAGGTGGGGCGGATGTGGCGGCCCCCCCCCACCGCCCCTGCCCTCCTCTGTGTCCAGCCCGCGAAGGCCGGAGGTTGCAGGGAGGAGGTGGCACCCGCCTTTGCTGCCCCCCCACCTCTGCTGCCCGCTTGCTGCCGTTCCGCAGCCCCCTGGGCTGCCCTGAGCAGCCAGCAGGGTCCATGGGGTGGCCACTTTCCCCACCATTGCATTCGTGGGCACGTGAGAATCTTCCAGAAGCACTGTTAGGGAGAGCGCTGACCCTGGGACACCTTCCCAATCCTCTCTGATGCTGCCCCAGCCGGGTGCCCCAGGCCAGACATCCCTCCAGCGTGGGGAGCTGACCCGACAGCCCGAGCCTGGCCCCCTCTTGCGCTGACCGTCGGTGGGCACCAGCGACTGCCCTCTGCCCTCCTCTCCCCTGCACACCTGGGCCCCGGACACAAGGCCTCCGGGACCCACCGGGAGTGACAGGCCCTCCTCCTTGCAGACCCACATGGTCTGGAGACCCGGCTTTGGGGGGTGCAGGTTTGGGGGTTACCTTGGGTTCTGGGGGGGGGGAGTGTGGCTTACGTCCTAACAGTGCAGAGCCCTCCCTGCACTGAGCCCCCAGCCACCCCCCTCCTCCCGCTCCACTGAGGATTCAGGTGCTCCTGTGGGGGTGACGTCTTTACAAGGTGGGGGTTG
The DNA here is from genome assembly GCF_014754425.2 of Oryx dammah. Lineage (NCBI taxonomy): Eukaryota > Metazoa > Chordata > Mammalia > Artiodactyla > Bovidae > Oryx > Oryx dammah. The sequence goes on from NW_024070193.1 coordinate 2,219,917, forward strand.
GGACTTGCCTGGGGGGCTGGTGGCTAGGGTTCTGCGCTCACTCAGCTGAGGGCTTGAGTTCAATCCCCGGTCGGGGAACGAAGACCCCACATCCCAAGCAGCGTGGCCAGTATAAAAAGAAAGGAAAAAAAATGCAAGAAATTCACAATCTGAATCTATCACAGAACGTAGGCTTCGGTGGGCTGCTTTGTCTTTGCTCTGGGTCCTGGTTACTAGTTTCTGCAAAAGCCAAAGCCGCCGTCAAGACGTGGGGCTGCTGAACGGCTCAGATAAGGCGGTGACTCAGCCCCAGGCACACCGGTCTCCTCATTAGATCTGAGGTGGCTGCCTGCCTCCAGATTCCCAGATAGGGGTAATCCCTCCGGCTGCCCTTTTGTTCCACATCTAAGGACACGAAAGGTGACTTGGAGCAAGGGTTCAGGCACAAAGAGTGACTTGGAAAGCCCAGTGCGGGAGGGAGGGAGGCGAGGGGGAAAGTCACCAGCAGGGGTCGCGTCGCCTCTGGGGTAACCGGGGCGCAGTTAACCAGGGCCCCTGCAGGGACTGAGCAGGGCACGCCTGAGAACTGCCCCCAGTGGGGGCCAAGGAAGCTGGGTGTTTGCCCAGCCACCCTGCCCCTTGCTGGCTGAGGTTAACTCCACAGCACTGGGGTGGCCCTGCACACACACACGGGCCAGCTGCACCCCTGAAGCCAGAAGCCACACGTGTGTGCAAGGCTGACCACGGGGGCCGCAGTGACCTCCTGCATGGGCTGAGGGCAGCAGGCAGGGTGTTGCCTGCCTTTGGGCCACTCTGCTACCCTCCTGAGGCCTCATCAAAACTCACATAAACAGAGCTGGGGGAATATCCCAGTTGCCACGCGATCCTGTCTTGGGATACCTTCTTACGCCCCCAGCATCAGGGTGTGCATACTGGATCTTCGTGAATCACACAGACTCATGAAACTGGCCCCCAGGTTAAGATTCAGAACCCAGGGACTTCACTGGCAGTCCAGCACCTCCAGCACATGGGACTCGGGTTCGATTCCTGGTCGGGGAACTAAGATCCAACAGGCCGTGCATGTGACCAGAAGCAATCCACAGCCCAAGAGTCCTTCAGAAGTCCCCTCCGTGCCGCCTCCCGGGCCTGACTGCCCTGGGGGTCCCTACTCCCAACTTCTAGCCGCACAGATTAGTTTTGCCTGTTCCCGAACTTTGTGAAAAGGGGCCTCCTGTGCGTGCTGTTTGTGCCTGGCTTCTTGGGCTGCATTACTGAGCGATGTCCACATTGTCCCATGTGGCTGGGAACTGTTTGTTTTCACCATGATACCATCTGCTGCTGTATGGACGCACCCAGACCCCCGTACCCATCCCTCTGCGGCGGGCATGCGAGTGACTTCCAGTGTGGGGAACTAAGGGCGGTGCTGGTGGGAACCGACTCGTCTGGCTGCTGGCGGACACACGCTCGCCTCCTCTGCGGGGAGTTTCGGGTCATCCAAGTTCAAGCGCTCAGCTGTAGCCAATTCTACCAAATGGTTTCTGAGATGAGCGTACCGCGTGAAGCTCCTACCCGCGGTGGACAAGGATTCCAGCTGCGGCTCCTCCCACCCACACTGCAGACTTGTGTCCTCTTCCTTCTACAAACCTAGCAGACAGGCACCATGTCCTTCTGACCCCGCCGGCCTCCTCCACGCTTCAGAGGCGAGACAGAACAGAGGCCCAGAGAGGGAGCCCCTGGCCCCATGTCACACAGCGTGCGGGCCAGGCTCTCTGCGGGAGGCCTTCTGTCAGCTGGCAAGAGGCGGGTGGAGGGGACGTGGGTGGAGAGGACATGGGTGGATGGTCGGCAGATTTCCGGACGCGAGGTGGTGATCGAGACTGAGGCCTGCTCCTCCCCTGGAAGCCGTGCAGCCGGCCGGGTGATGGCAGCTGCCCCTGCCTGTCCTCTGATCAGCTGACAGGAGGGCATCATGCCCCATCTTCTCAGGGCAGGACCAGGGGAGGTTGGGTGGATGACACCCCTGCCTTGGCTGCTGAGACCCCGGCAGGGAGCCTCCGGGCCGTGCAGCCGAGTGTGGTCCAGCCTCTGCCCCTCCTAGCAGCATCCCAGGACCTCTGACCACGACCTCCAAGCCTCTCTAGTTCCCCATCCGCTCAACAGGCCATGGGCATGAGCCCTGCAAGAGCCAGGGTGGAGAGCACGCTTTGTCCAGCTCCCTCAGGCCCACGGGAGACTCAGAGAGCGGGGCCTGGAAGCCAAGAGGGGGCTGGGGTGCTGCCTGCCCCCAGCCTCTCCTCCCGCGTGTTGGCACGTGGCTTTGTTCAGCTGCAGCCAAGCCGCTGAGAGAGCCCAGAACACGGCCTCTTTGTTTGATCCCAGGTCTGCCTACTCCCTGAGACTGAAGCTGTGGGCCCGACCTCGGGCTGGCCACCCACGGCATGACCTGTGATGAGAGGAGAGCCAGGAGGACACCCCTCTGTGAGACGGGGCGACACAGAGGACAGGAGAGGTGCCTGAGAAGTCAGTCTGGCAGGACTGGAGCCCAGCTCCAGGGCTCCCAGGCCGGGGCCTGCCCCTCCTCCACCCTAGTGGTCCCTGGGTCTCTCCCGGGGTCTCTCTCTGTGCAGCTGCTTTTCTTAAACATCCCCAGGCTGCCTCTGTCCATCTGTGTCTTCCACGGAGTTTTGCTGACCTGCTTCTGTGCAGCTATGTTCCCACTTATGAGGCTTATACTCGTGAGCCAAACGGTCATGCTCCTGACTCTCGGGGAGGCTGCTGTTCAGTGGCAAAGGCTCACGAGCCTGTTGACAGTCAAGGCACACAGAGCAGAGTCTGGAGACAGGCCCTGTGGCCCCACCGTCTGGGTAGGGGTGGACAGAAGCCAGGAGGGCTCCCTGGAGGAAGTGATGTTTCAGCTGAGATGCGAAGGCTGAGAACGGAGCAAGCAGGCAAGGGGGAGCCGGTGGGGAGAGGGAGGGTGTTTCTGGCAGGTGTCACAGCACAAGCAGGAGCTGGGAGGCCGCAGAGAGCAGGGTGTGGACAAGAAAGTGGATACAGCCCCACAGGCGCAGAGAGGAGGGGAGACTGAGAGGAGAGAGAGAGAGACGCCCGGCTCCTACCAAGGGCAGACGCCGATCAGAGCCCAACCACTCGAGGGCCTTGCCGGCCTGGCCTCGGCGTGGGCTTTGCTCCAGTGCCCCCAGGGAGCCACAGAAGACCTTAAAGGCAGGCAGTCACGTAGCCAGACTGCACTTTACAAATCAGCGATTGCTGAGAACAGAACAATATTTTCGGGGGTGAAAGGCCTGAGCGGAAACTTCACTGAAGAGGAGCTGCAGACGCCTGGCAAACACGTCAGAATCCTCATCCCCATTAGTGACCAGGGACATGTGAATTAGAACCACGCTGAGACACCATTTCACACCTACTGCACGGGCCAGCGTTAACAAGGATTGGCCGGGAGGCGCGGCCCCCCGCCGCCAGCAGCAGTTGGCGGGAGCCCACGTGGGTGCAGACACTTGGAAAGAGCAGTTTGGCTTGAGCTGGTGGACCTGAAACGTGCACACCCGTGACCCGGGCCGGACGCCGGCCCTGGAGGACTAGTACCAGTGTCTCTGGAGCAGCCAGAGCGGTGTCACATGTAACAGGGAAACCAGACCACAGCCTGGAACATCCAGACAGCAGATTCGCCTGCTGTGCTCACCCAGGGGCGGCGGAATATTACACAGCACTGAAAGGAAGCGCAGACGGATGTGCGCATGCTCAGGGACGCAAAGAAGAGCGTTTACGGGGGTCTGTTTAGGTCCAGGTCAAAACCAACCCAAATAACACACCAATTTAGGGATGTACCCAGAGCTGGCCGCTGCTTTTACGGGGAGATGCTGCAACCGGGGAGGGGCCTGGGAGAGGCTCTCTGGATCTGGTGGGCCCGGTGGTCCACAATCCCCCGCTTCCGGTATTTTCACAAAGTGGGAATCAGCCACTGGGCTCGTGTCACTTTCTCTCCTGCTGGCTTCGCATTTTTGCAATGGGTGTAACCTGCTTGTTTTATTATTAGTCACCAGCCGCAGGCGACGGCATTCCTATCAGGCCCACGTTGCTTCCCTGTTGCTGCCGGGGTTCCTGGTACCCAGTCCAGCCGCAGTCAGCGACCAAGGAAATCTCTGGGCTCTCATTGGCTGGTGGCTCAGGGCTTCGTTGGCTGACAGCCAATCACTGATGAGCTCGATGAAGTCTCCAAACATGTCTGTTGGGGATTTTACAGAGAACACGCTTCAGAAATGTTTGCTATTATCTGACAGCATCTGAATCGAATGCAGAAGAAATCAAGTTCAAACCCAAGAACGCAAATGCAGTCACCCTGTGAGGGTCATTCACGGATTCCTCTCCAGGATCTGGCAACGGCCCCCAGTTTCCATTGAGAGGCTCACTCCCACACCCAGGCTTTTGGGAGAGCGGACGATCGGGGCTGAGCCAATCAGCACAGCCTGTTCCTCTGGCTGCAGTGATTGGTCCAGGGCTGAGCATCTGACTTAAGCCCCTCCATCGGGAGAGAACTTTAAGGCCAGTGGAGTATTGCTTCATTTCGTCTAGACGTGAAGGGTTGTGGGCTGGAATTTCTGGGAATTTTGGTCACCAGCAGAGATGCTTTGGGTGGAAAGTGGAGAGAGGAGAGAAGAGCTGAGAGCCAAGGGGGAGAAACTTGTTCCTGGAGGCATTTGGGCACCTGGATCCAGCTATGCCTGAAGTCCTCCTCTCTATATTGTTCCATGATGGAATTCACTACCTCCCACCCCCCCCTTTTTTTTTTTTTTGGCTTTAGGCCCCTGTGAGTCAAGTGTTCTGTGACTTGCAGCAGAAAGTGCAGACCAGCACCCCTCCCAGCTCATTAGGGACACCCCTGGAGCCAGAAACCTGGGAGTCGCCCCAGCCCTCCCTCTCCCCAGCTCCCACGTCACACTAGCCCGGGTGATCTCTCTGCTCAGTGTCCCTCCAGTCCTGCCACATCCTCACGCCACAACCCCCATCCGAACTGTGTCATCGCCCACCTGAACTCTGGCGCCCAGCTTCTCAGTGTGTGCGCGCATGCTCAGTTGTCCAGTCATGTCTGACTCTCTGTGACCCCGTGGACTGTAGCCTCCCAGGCCCCTCTGTCCATGGGGTTCTCCAGGCAAGAATACTGGAGCGGGCTGCCACGCCCTCCTCCAGGGGATCTTCCCAACCCAGGGATCAAACCCACGTCTCCTGCATCCCCTGAATTGCAAGAGGATTCTTTTAACTGCTGAGTCACCAAGGAAGCCCCAGCCTTCTCAGTCTCTCCCATTAAATCCTCTAGCAGTTCCTCATGGCTCTCCAAATAAACACCAAATTCTTCTGCCAGCCCACTGGGCCTGGCCAAGTCCTCTCCTCTCACCGCCGCCCCTTCAAAGAACTCCTCAGCTTTGTATGGTCAGCCAGGCAGCTAAGGGACACTGTGGTCAGTGTGTTGATGCTTCAGTATGGCCACCCTAGATAAACTACCTCCAGCGTGGGTCACATCACATGAGGTCTAAAGGTTGGAATGTGGGAGGTGAAAATTCTCTTTGGCCCGTGTAGAAAGCCTCTGGCCCAGCCCTGGGAAAGGGACAGGCTGAGTTGGTCACAGGGTACTGGAGGAGTTGGGGTCTGTTAGCTTGGAAAGCAGGCAGCCTGGAGCTCTGACTGAGGAGTAGCAGAGAGGTCTGCAGGTACCAGAGGGCAGGGCTGGAACCCAGAAAGGAGTCGCCTTCCTGTGTGAGGCAGACTTTTCTCTCCACATCTAACAGCCCAGTTTCTGGCTCCTTCTTTCGGATTCAGCCTGGAGAGAAGGATCTGGGCTCCTCTACTCAGGGAAGGGCATTCTGGGCCCTTTCCCCTGGCATCGCTATGACCAGCTGGGGTCTGGGGGTCTCAGAGCTGGAAGAGGATACCTGGAGCCTGCTGGGTTGTGTCTCTGGACTGGGAGACTTGGACTCAGGGACTTGGGACTCCAGGGCGTGGGTCGGGTGGGCACAGAGCTCACGTGAGCTTCCTGGTGGGAAGGAGAGAGGCTGGGTTTGCGCCCACGCTCAGGTGTGAGTCTCAGCCGCGTGGTGGAGAAGGACGCGAGAGAGGTGGTTGTATCACAGGCTCATAAGCTGCATGAAGCTGGGGACTGTGCTTCTTGTTGTTTAGCCATAAGTCGTGTTTGACTCTTTGCAACACCGTAGACTGTGCCCACCAGGCCCCTGTGTCTGTGAGATTTCCCAGGCAGGAATACCGGAGTGGGTTGCCATTTCCTTCTCCAGGGAATCGTCCCGACCCAGGGATCGAATCCACGTCTCCTGCTTTGTAGGTGGATTCTTTATTGCTGAGCCACCAGGGAAGCCCGTGACTGTCTTCATTACTCTCCTCACCATTATTCCCGAAAGCTTCAGCCAGGACAAGGGAGCCCTCAGCCACTTTCTGCTGGGGGAACCCCGGGTCCTGCTGGAGTGATCCTGCATTGGCAGCCACTGTGCTCCATTGCTGGCTGGGGCGCAGCTCACACGGCGGGAGTGGGGTCCCCCAGGCTCCTTGGAGCGGGAGGTCTGAGTGAGGCGTTCCCAGAGCCCCTGAGAGCATCGCCACCCTAAACTCCTCGGTACCCGCGGACTGGTCGGGTGGAGCCCTGTCAGGCAACTGGAGGTTATTTGGAGCCTCAGAGGCCAAACTTCGTGATTTAAATAGAGATGTGTTTTCCCTCAAAGGTTCCCAGAAGGGGAGGCTTCAAGGAATTACTGGAAATTCCTGTCCCGCAACAAGTCCTAGTGCTGAGGGCCCAGCCACCAGGGGTGTGGGCTAGGGCGGCCAGAGAGCTAGGGGTTAAATATGAGAGTAACAGTGGATGAAGGCTGGATGAATGAAAAAGAGCTGGAAGAAAGCAGGTTGCTTGCTAGTCCGTCTTAGAATGGAGAAATCCTAAGCGCAAAGGAAAATACTAGACAGTTTTTCTACATCAAACTTTACAAGTTAAAAAAAAAATTTACAAGCTCTACATGTTAAAAAAAAAAAGAGAGAGAAACAAATAAACTTAAAACAAAGGTGTCTGCAGCAGGTACTTGGCAGACAAAGGGTCAGCACTCCCACTATACAGAGAACTCTCAAAAATTATTAAGGTGAACACCTCAGTGGTGAAAGCAAACGAAGAACAGGTTCACGGAGTTCTCAGAAGACACACAATCATTTACGACGGCAATCGGCTTCAGACGGTGGGAGAAGGCCTTCGTCTGGCAGAGGGACTAAGACCTCAGAAGACGGTGGTGACTGGGTGAGGAGCGAGCGTCCTCACATGACTGGGGGAGGGAATCTGTGTGGCTTTCCGGGGGTCCTTTGGCAGGATATCCCGCAAGCATTTACACATATGCACACCCTTGTAGTTTCTGGATGGTGGACAAGTGCCCCAAAATATAGGTTGGAGGATATTCTTCAAGTTATTTTTCATGCTAAAAAAACTGGAAATGATGAATGGAGAATCAGATCAACCGCGGTTACAGCAGACAGCGGAATACTGGGCAGCTCTTGACTGTAGTTATGTAGACACACGGGTTGATGCAGGAAATGGCCACAGTGTATCACATAGAAATGGAGCAGAAAGTGTGTTAGAATTTGATCGCGGGCGTACATACGGATGGGCTTCCCAGGTGGCGCTAGTGGTAAAGAACCTGCCTGCCAGTGCAGGAGACACAGGAAACCGGGGTTTGATCCCTGGGTCGGGAAGATCCCTGGAGGAGGAAATGGCACCCCAGTCCAGTATTCTTGCCTGGAGAATCCCCGGGACAGAGGAGCCTGCCGGGCTGCAGTCCACAGGGTCACGGAGTCAGACATGACTGAAGCGAATTAGCATATATGTATGTCTACGCACATACATTCACTCATGCAACTACTTGTTTTTATAAAACAAAAGGGGTTGGAAGAGTTTCTCTTGTGAAGGTAGATTTGCTAGTGTTGAGTGTTTTATTATGCATTTCCTAACTTATTTAGTAAAATCAAAACCAGCCTCTCCCATTTCACAGATGGGAAAACTGAGGCTCAGAACAGACAAGAGACTTGCTGGGAGCAGGCCTCCCGTCTCTGGGCTGCCCCAGTAGGGAAGGGGCGCTGAGACCTAGTTTTCCAGCCCTCCAGGGAGGTCCTAGCCCCCTGAGCAGCGCGCCCCTAGCCCCCTCCTTCCCTTCTCCCTCCCAGGAAAGCTGGCCTGATGGTGAGACTGGGCCAAGTCTTGTCTAGGGTGACCAGAACTTTTCAGAAGTGCCAGAAATTTCATCATACCAGGCAGAGGGATGGGCGGGGGTGAGTCACGAATGAGCTAGGCCACAGGAGGTAGGGTCTGGCCATTCCCAGATGGGAGGTGTCAGGCCGGGCCGCTTTCCTGGAATCAGCAGATGGCTTGGGAAAGTGGAGAGAAATCCTAGAGTGAGAGAAGGACTGTGGAGGCTTCCTCCAGCTCCTCTCTCCACACAGCCCACTCCAACCACTCTGCCAAGGGGTCCCCCAGCCCCTGCTCACCTACTGCCTGGCTGCCGGGTGCTCCCCTCCTGCCTCTGGGAGGGCAGGGAGAGTGTGCAGACTCTGCGCTCAGACTGCTCTGGGCTGGGGCCTTAGGTTTGCCATCAAGCTGCGCTTTCTTTGTCTGTGAAATGGGGGCAATAACACCTAGTTTCTCAAAGACTACTTTGAAGGTCAAATGAATTAATCCGTGTAGGGTTCCTGTTAAAGTTCTGTTGTTGTCATCCAGTCATTAAGTTGCTTCCGGCTCATGGCGACCCCATGGACTGGAGCACACCAGGCCTCCCTGTCCTTCGCTGTCCCCAGAGCTTGCTCAGACTCATGTCCATTGAGTCAGTGGTGCCATCCAACCATCTCATCCTCTGCCGTCCCCTTCTTCTCCTGCCTTCAATCTTTCCCAGCATCAGGGTCTTTTCCAATGAGTCAGCTCTTCGCATCAGGTGGCCAAAGTATTGGAACTTCAGCATCAGTCCTTCCAGTGAATATTCAGCATTGATTTCCTTTAGGATGGACTGGTTGGATCTCCTTGCTGTCCAAGGGACTCTCAAGAGTCTTCTCCAGCACCACAGTTTGAACTGTTACAGTGTATGATTAACAGATATGAGTTTATTTTTCATTCCAATCAGTGTCACCTTTATTTAAGGCAGAGCATCCTTGGAGATCAGGAAAAACAGATTCCTGATGGCTAACTAACCCATGTCCTAAGTGGGCCTGGGAACTGATGGGAGGTAATGTCGCCACAGCGAAACTCAGGCTATCAGATGAAGCTCTTGGGTGCGAGTAATAAAGCCCCAGTTCAGACTAGCTGAAGCCCCAGAGGGAATTTAGTAAGCCCCAGAGGGAATTTAGTACACCCCAGGGGTGGGCTGGCTTCAGGCCTACAGACCCAGGGCTCAGTGCACCCGAGAGTTCATTTCTCTTGCAGGTGAAGGGCCAGGCCGTGTTCGGTGACTCCACGAGGCTCAGGGATGCTTCCACCCCAGTGTGACTTCCCCTTGGTAGATGGGGGCGCTCCAGCTCCATGCCCACCCCAGGCCCTCGCTTCAGCCAGCAGGAAGGGGAAAGGGTTCTTGACCTCCTGCAACCAGAAAGTGGGGCCACGCAGAGACCGGGCATGGTCAGCTTTCACTGGGTTGACGAGTAGGATACTGGGGATGCAGAAAGGAGTGCAAATGGGCAAAGGGGCTGCAGGGGCGGCTGGGGTCCAGAGCAGAGGGCGCTTGCGCGGGGCTCCAAGCCTGACGGTGTGCCCGGATCTCAGCTCCCTCCATGCTGACTGCCAGCAGCTGCCCTCGGCCACCCCTTGGGACTGGCGCATGTCCACTGTGGCCACTCCTAGGGGCAGATCATGGGACTCGGGGGCTGTTTGAGCAGGGGATTCCAGGGCCTGGCATGAGGCATGGTGGGCTCCAGGCAGCAGGGACACAGTTCTGCCAGAAGGCTACAGGAAGCCTGTGCTTTCCCCACTTGGCAGCACCTCCAGGCAACTGGGGCTTAAAAATCCCAGCACCTGGCTGCACCCTCCGGAGACTCAGATTTAATCGTTCTGGAGTGGGGTGATTCTAGACAGCAGCTTTGTCCTGGAGCTGAGTTCCCAGGGGCGGGGCAACCCTGGGCCTGTCGGACAGAAGCCTGGCAGGCAACGCCACTCTGGGGAGGAGGGCCTCTGTCTGAAAGTCACTGTCCATCCACTCTGAATGTCTTTCCCGTAGGTAGGAGACATTCTGGCTGGGCCTAGACGCTTCACTTTCTGTGCCGCCCAGTTACTGTGAACGTGAGGCCAGAGCGATGAGAAAGCCGGCCCAGTGCAGAGCCCAATCTTGGGAAAAGGAGGGGGTTCCCTGTAACCCCCAGAGGCAGCAGCAGGTGGATCCTGGGGGGAGTGAGCAGCCCCTACCCAGCTGGCGCACAGGGCTGCAGGGAGAAGGTGGCCGGCCCAAGCTGCTGGCCATAATTGAAGGCTCATTACATGCCAGACTCGCCGTAAGCATCTTCAAAACAATGCCACGGGGCAGGAACTATTTTCCAGACAAGTCCACTGAGGGCAGAGGGCTAAAGCCCCCTACGAACGTCACTGCAGGCAGATGTGGCTTTAAGCCAACCCTTTGGCTGCAGAGCCCGGGTGTCCAAACCTACGTGATTGTTGTCTGGGGTTATCACTGTGGTCACTCGCGTCTCTCACGCACCAGGAGAGGCACGGGACCTCCTCCTGCCTGCGCAGCAAGGATATAGACCCAGCAAGCTCAGTAGGCCTTCTCTGCCCCACCGGGGCTGGCAGAGGGATTCAGGTGAGCCCCCACACCTGCCAGCCCTGGCGCCTCGATGCCCGGGAGATCGTCACCGATGTAGCCCCTCTGCCCACTCTGAGCATTCTGTCTCAGCCTTATCGGCCCAGAACTTCCTCCAACCCTGTCTTGGCCGGGCCCCGGGCCCCAGATTCCTGGTGGGTGATGTGCAAGCTGTTTGTGATAACAGCCCTGGCAGGACTCTGAGGGGCCGGCTGCCTTGGCTCATCTCCAGCTCAGATAACAGGGAGGTATCTCCGCTTTATCTTCTGGAAAGCTGGCCAGGCCTTGGGGGCGGGTTGGAAGGTGAGGCCCCACCTCACTGCTGCCCCTCCCGGCTGGACACCTGGGGCGGAACGGGAGTGCATCTGAGAGCGGAGAGCGCCCAGTACCTTTGACAACTGCCCACAGCAGGAAGGATTCAATCCACCGCTCACCCAGTCACCAGCTATTTACCGAGCTCGCCCCTGGGGCCAAGCCCTGTTCAAAGTGCTCTGGGATTTCAACTCATTTAATCCTCCCCACAGATCCCACCAGATTGGCTCTGATGTCATTCGGCTCATTTGACAGTTGAGACAATCAAGGCCCAGGGAGGTCAAGCAACTTACCCAAGGTCACATAGCCAGTGGGTGGTGGAGTCCTTACCAGGTTAGCTTACCTAGAGTTACTTATAAACAGACCTTAAAAAGGCATCTAGGGACAAGAACTCTGAGGAACAGAGCGGGCAGAAAGGGACAGAGGGAGGGGCAGTTGCTATCTCTGCTGGGGTCTCAGGGGGGGCTCCCTGGGGGTGGGATGGGGAGTGACATCCCATTGTATGCGGATCTGGGGGAAGGGCATTCCAGGCAGGGGGTGAGGCTAGTGCAGAGGCCCCATGTGAGAACAAGCTCCAGGGGAAAGGGCCTGCAGAGAAAGGGCCTGGCGGGGTTATGCGGCAAGCCACTGGCCTGGCCCCAGGCTCTCAGTACAGAGCTGGCCCCTCCATCCAGTTCTGGCTCGTCTGCAGCCAGTCTGAGCCCCTAGGCACTCTCTGGCTTCACCTCCTCCCACTGGGTGAACCTGGGCAGGCGGCTTTCCTTCTCTCTGCCTTTGCCCTTGGCTGCCTCATCCCAGTCTGGGCTCTGGAGGCCCCTAGGCTGGGGCAGGGCCCACGCTGGGCCCATGGCTGCTGCTCAGATGTGAGGCAGCGACCGCTACCATGTGTCTCCTGGCAGGGACGGAAGGTGCTCCCGGAGGTTGCTGGGCTGAGAGAGACACAGAGATGGAGGACAGAATCAGAGGGAGATGCGGAGACCGAGAAGGATAGAGGAAGACAGACACAGGCGGAGACGCAGAGAGGGAGAGACAGGGTCGGTGGGGAGGGGGATACGCCCCCAGAGAGCCTGGGAGACACAGGCCATCTGAAGGAGACACCCAGGGACACAGGGAGACGTTGACCCACAGCAGCAAAGAGAGATGGAGACAGATGCTAGCAGAGAAAGCTGTGACTGTCCGGACGCCACTGAATGGTGCTTGCCATGGTGAATTTCACGCTCTGTAAATTTTACAGTGAAGAGAGAGAGAGCGATGGAAGGACAGAGTTCTGGGGTCCTGACTCTCTCTGGGGCCCTAAGCTGGCGGTGGGGAAGGGACCTGGGGATGGGTCCCTGTGCAGAGTCTAGGCCTCCAGGGCCCAGGGGTTTGGAGGCAAGTCCCCCTTTCACCGGGCTGCCCTGGTCTGGCAGTGGCCGGTTTTGCTTATGTGGGCTTTGGGATGGGGTTCTGAGCCCTTGGCCTAGAGACAGGGCCTGGGAGGTCTGGGTGTTGTAGCCACGAGTTCCGGGAAACAAACTCACTCAGAAGGACAATGCAGATAGTGGAGTGCAGTTTATTACACCGGCGGGCCCAAGGCAGAGTCTCCTCTTAGCCAAGGACCCCGACCAGTTTTTGTGAAAACCTTATATACCCTAAGTGTACGTGCCCAAACCCACCTCCCCAAATTCCCTGAAACTAGTCTGAACAAAGGAAAAGAAAGATACAATCAAAGTTAACCCGTGATTCATATGCCTTAAGCCTAGGTAGTTAACAGGGGAGAATTATCAATAGGCCTGTGGTCATACCCCAATAAGCATACTAGAATGTATGATTCTATTCAGTTCCGCAGATAATTAGGGTATTCTTTTAGGCAACAGAGAGTCTAGCTACGAGCCCTGGGGTTCCATCCAGGGGGCCTGGTTTTCCAGTTGGTATGTCATTTCCATAGATACTGGGCATATAGCTCAAAGCCTGCAGTCCGGCCCAAGACGGAGTCCTGCTTTCAAGATGGAGCCTGTTCTGTCTGTTTCCTCCTTCATCCCCACTCTTGATGCTCTTAACTCGTAGTATGAGCATCGTTCATAGGGATATACCGCACCCTGACTCTTCGACCTCCAATTTGGGAGAACGACATCAACCTTTGGGTTGGTTACAAAGTCCATAATACATTGTAAGATAAGGGTCCCCAAAGCAGAACTGTCAGGGCAACTGTAACAATGGCAAGTATAGTTTTCCATCAACCACCCTTTACCCAAGATAGGACCGAAGTCCAAAAAGGAAGGTTGTCATCAGACATAACTTTTACCTGACCTTTCATGTCATCTAGGGTGGCTGATATACAGCCAGATAAATCAGGATCATATACACAACATTCAACTTTAATTACAGCACAGGTCCGTCTTTGTACTGAAGCTAAGGTTAGTCTCAAGACGATACCAGCAAGTCCTTGTAGCAGCAGTTGATTGTAGAGCTTCACCTCTTTTTCTTCTCTAAGATGATCTTGGTCTCACAGGGATCAGCGGGGTCCTTTTGTGTAGACCACTCCGTGTCCTCTGGGTCTCGTGGTATGCTCTCCTCACCCTCCTGTGGTGGACCCAGAGAGTGACACCTGCAACTTTAACTGCAGTCAGGCTGGTTGGAACAACGGCATATGGACCCTTCCAATGTGGGGCCAAGGAGTCGTGTTTCCAGTCCTTGACCACACCTGATCCCCAGGCACAAATTCGTGAATCTGTTCCCCAAGGGGGGACAGCACCCTTTCTTGGACAAACTCAGTTATTTGATTTATTACCTTACCCAGTTGTTCCATCTGCGGTGAAATCTCATCTCCCCTTACTTGAGGCAAATTTGTTGACACCTGTTTTATTATGGGAGGGGGTCTCCCATATACAGTTTTGTATGGATAAGAGCCATGGGACTGTAGGGTCATCCTGAGTCTGAGCAGAGTTGTCGGAAACAAGTCCACCCAGGAGCAGTCAGTCTCGAAGATCCACTTGGAGAGTGTCTCTTTAAGTGTCCGGCTGGTTCCTTCCACCATCCCAGGACTCTGGGGCCTATATACTGTATGTAATTTCCACTTGATGTTTACTTGTTACTTGCTTACTTGTTATACGAAATCAGCTACGAAAGCCAAGCCATTGTCCGCTCCAATGCTGGATGGAAATCCAAATCTGGGAACTCTCTCCCTAAGCAGGCACCGGGCTACTTTGGATGCTCTTTCAGTCCGGGTAGGAAAAGCTTCTACCCATCCCGAGAACGTACATACCATGACCAGCAGGTACTGGTAGTGTTGGTGAGGTTTCATTGCAGTGAAGTCCACTTCCAGGTGTTCAAAGGGCAGCGTGCCTTTTACCTGAATCCCTGGCGGTTTCTGTCTGTGCCGAGAGGCAGCCTTGATCTGTGAGCAGGCAGTGCAGTTCTGAGATGTTGTCCTTTTGCCAGCTGGAGGGCCTGGATTAGAGCATATAGTTCAGCCTGTTGAGCGGACCAGTGTGACGGCAGAGAGCGAGCCTCAACGGTGGTTGCTTCCATGGCTACTGCCTATCCCAAGAGTCATTGTCCTTGTTTCACCGGGCTGGTGCTGTTGGTGTACAGGACCAAATCTGGGTCCGGGATTGGCTGGTCTCTCAAGTCAGGCCTGCTGGCATATTTCCTTGCAATCATGTGAGGGCCCACCTTCTCCCACAAGAAGGAGAGTGGCCAGATTCAGGGCCTGACAAGGCTCAGTAGTAACATGGGGGTTCTCACATAACAGTCCCTGGTGTTGAGTAATCCGGGATGTTGACAGCCATTTATGGGGGTCCCCCCAAAGGAGAGTGTTGACCTCACGCAGGACTTTTATGAACAAATCTTGGCCCAAAGTCAGCTCGGTTGCCTCCCAGACCAGTAAGGCAACTGCAGCAACTGCCCATAAGCATCCCAGCCACCCAGTGTCAACACTGTCCAGCTGATTAGAGATAAGTCACTGGTCTGTCCCATGTCCCCATAATCTGGGACAACACTCCCGTAGCCCCCTCGTCCTTTTCAGTCACATAAAGAGTAAATGGCTTAGCAAGGTCTGGCAGGCCCGAGGCGGCTGCACCGGGTTTGAGTTCTATTAACAGTGGGACTTTTTTTGCAAGCCTCGGGGAGGCAGGGGTGGGGTGGGGTGGGGGGGTTGTCTTCCACCCAGACCTCAGAGAACTGTTGAGTTAATTCTCTCTCTTGACTGTTTAGCCCATCTGGTTTCCTTGCTGGGAGACTGTGCAACCTCCATTCATCTTGAGGGGTTACTGAGAGGAAGACTAAATAGGTGGTTGAGCCCACTCAAACAGTGGGTCTTTCATGGGGGGAAAGGTCACTTGTGCCCCCGATTTAGACCGCAAGTTTCTGTCTAACAAAGGTCCTGGGCATTCAGGGATGTATAAAAATTCATGAGTCACTTGGTGTCCCCCCATCAGACATTTTCAGGGTAGACTAGAGACACAGAGGCTGCATTTATCACCATGGGAGACCCAGCAGCCTCTGGCTGTGTCTATTGGCATATAAAGTCTATAGGCCTCGCACAGTCTTTTGCAGAACTCAGAGGCTGATTAGCTTTCCCTTTGAATCACTTTGGAGGGTTTTGCAATACTCATAGCTTTTTGGGCCCCCCTCTTGAGACCTCGTAAAACAGCTGCCCGACACCTCTCCAGGTGGCCCCTCCTTTCCTCTGTGTCACAGTCCCAGTTGGGCCTCTCATCAGGGTGGCTAGTTCTGCCCACCGCTGTGGGTTTGCAGTACCCACAGGTGCCATTTCTCTTAACCATTTTCTGGCCTCAGGATCCTGTGTCTCTCCTCAGTGCTGAAAAGAGAGACTAGCAGTTGGATTATGTTATCCCATGTAGCACGGGGGGTTCCAAAAATAATCTCCATTAGCCTAATCATGGCTTGCAGCTCCTCTGAGTACGGTGGAGTGTGTCTCTGTCAGTTTAATATATCCGCAGAGGAAAATGGCTGGTGATACTAGGCCAGAGGGGGCCGATGGTAGTGCCCCATGCGTCCTGAACTGGAGGCTGTCGTAGCTCTCTGAGGGGCATTTGTAGTGGGGTTCTTTCCCCCTGTTCCTTGGCGGAGCGCAGCCTCTAATTGCTGTGTTTTCTTCCCTCTGCCCATCAGTACTCACCGGGAGAGGTGGATACAATCTAGAAAGTCCAGCTGAGGTGGAATTCTGGGGGCACTGATCAGAGGTCTCCATTGCTGGGATTGGAGCCTGCCGAAACGGCGGCTCTACGAACTCCGGGAGAGCTGGCGGAAGAGTAGTGGCTGCTGCGGGGACTTCACCTGGCCCTGGATTGGGCAGAAAGGCGGCCTCCGGTCCTGGCGGAGCAGTGGGAGGCAGGCGCATCATTATCCCCGTCCAAATCCTGTAGAATTTCCTTCTTTACCATCAGTCAATTTTTGTGCCATTAATATTTTTCCCTTTCCCGTCTGGATACAGAACCTTGTCCAAGCAGGAGGGTCTTGAGCTGACCCGAGCGCTGAGCCAGTACATGGATACTGATCTGGGCGTCCCGGCTCTCCTACTGCACACACCGCTGCCACTGTCTTTAAGTTGATGGTGTTCTCTGGCCATCCTACTCCCACAGGGGGCCACTCGAGCTCACAGAGTATGTGGAGGCGGTTAGGCTTCATCTTCACCCCATGGTCTCCTCCAAATCCCTTCTTTAAATGTTTAATCGTGCACTCCAATCCAGTCGCCTCAGATTCACCTCCTCCCATCTTGCTTACCTTCTCGGACCTTCTTCTACTTTTTCTTTTTGTTCTCTCTACGAAGTTCTCAGCACTCTGTGTACTTCTGATATTTCCACTCAATGACACTTAAGTTGCCAGTCTGCCTCCTTCCTAATTGGGGTGAGAAGAGCCTTACCTGCCAGATCCCAGAGGGAGAAGGGGACCTGCGGGCCTTCACCTGCCGGTCAGCACGGCCGAACCAGAACACCACGTGGTCCGAGACTGTTTCTCCCTTAACTTTTAAAGTCCATTCTGCCTTGGTGGGCTTGATCAGGTGCGGATGAAAATACAGATGGGTTAAATATCCCACATACCAGGCCATCTCTGGAAAAGCCAATTCATACTCACTTATGTACCCCCTCCTTCTAGCCTGACAATTCCGAGGGGGTCAAGAATTTCACAGCAGATGGGACACCTCCTTGGCGAGAGCAGAATACGAGCACACAAAAACCAAGTTTCTTCTCCTAAAAATCCCCTGGCAAACGCTTGGTAATAATCTTCCCCAAGACGGCGTGGACACCACCTCATAAATGACCTTCACAAATTTCCTTCGTCAACCTGTGTACCAAGCAATCGTTGCACCTGCCTAATCCAGGCTCCTGTGGGTCTGTGCCCCTTCTAATCCCTCCCAGGGGGGTGATCAGGCCCCTCTTCCACCCTACCTGGTGGGTTCCTCCTCACCTCAGCGCTCAGTTCCCTTGCTGCCGTCCACTACCTGCTAACGTGAAAGGTCCAGGCATTGAGAAGCAGAATCCTTCCAGAAGGGCAAGACGCCTTCCCCTCTCCAGGAGATTCGAGCCACAAGGCCTTGGAGTAGTCCCAAATGGGACTTGACTCCTCAAAGTGAGGAGTTTCCTGGCCCATGCACCAAATGTAGCCACATGTTCCAGGAAACAAACTCACTCAGAAGGACAATGCAGATGGTGGAGTGCAGTTTATTACACCGGCGGGCCCAAGTCAGAGTCTCCTCTTAGCCAAGGACCCCAACCAGTTTTTCTGAAAACTTTATATACCCTAAGTGTACATGCCCAAACCCACCTCCCCAAATTCCCTGAACCTAGTCTGAACAAAGGAAGAGAAAGATACAAAGTTAACCCATGATTCATATGCCTTAAGCCTAGGTAGTTAACAGTGGACAGTTATCAATAAGCTTATGCTCATACCCCAATAAGCATACTAGAATGTATGATTCTATTCGGTTACACAGATAATTAGGGTATTCTTTTAGGCAACAGAGAGTCTAGCTACGAGCCCTGGGGTTCCATCCAGGGGCCCTGGCTTTCCAGTTGGTATGTCATTTCCACAGATACTGGGCAAATAGCTCAAAGCCCACAGTCCTGCTTTCAAGACGGAGCCTGTTCTGTTTCCTCCTTCATGCAGAAGGCAGCCTGTCCCTGGAGGTCCTCTCACCAGCTCCAAGGCTGCCAAACCCAGTGAGTGGGGGCCGGACGATGCCCCCCGCCTCGGCTGTGGGGGTCGGTGTCAGAGCACTCAACCTTCTGAGCTGACAGCTTGGGGTGTTCACTGCCTGTTGCACCTAGCCAGGAGGGCATAATATGGGGTTCTCCACGGCTCCCCACCAACAGCCCAGGATATGACTGCTCAAGAAAGAGGAGCCTGGGCTCAGAGAGGTCAAGGGCCTTGGCTGAGGTCACACAGTGGCCACAGGCAGCCGTGTGGGCTGGGACAAAGTACAAGCCTAGGCTGGGGGCTGGGACCCGCTGCCAGCAGGCCAGGGATGGTGTAGGAGACCCCCAGACGGGGAGCGAGCTGGTGAGAGGCGGCCAGGCCCCTCGGACCCTCACAACATGCTCGGGGAGGCCGGCCCATCTTCCCGGCGGGGACACTGAGGCCCAGCTGGCCGAGGCGGCCGGGCCAAAGCCCCCTGAGGGCTGCAGGGCCAGAGCGGGAACTCCGCGCCCAGACGAGTCTGCGAGGGGGCGCGCCCAGGGCGCTCGGGGCTCGAGGCGCACGCGCGGCGCGGCCACGTC
>NW_024070193.1:2239160-2352064 GCF_014754425.2 Oryx dammah
CCCGGCGCCCGCTCGGCCCGCCCCCCGGCCCGCCCCCGGCCCGCCCCGCGCCGCCGCCGGGCTCCCCGAGCTCTCGACGCGCCGACGGCTGAACGGACGGACGGGTGGACGCGCCGGCGGCCGGGCGAGCGGAGCGCAGCGCGGTGAGTGCACGCGGACCCCGGCCCGCGCCCCGGGGCCCCCGGCTCCTCCTCTGCCGCGCTCCCCCGCTGAGTCCCGCCCCCGGCCCCCTTCCCCGGAGGGAACCGGGCCCTGGTCGGTTGGCACCGCTCTCCTCCCCCGCGCGTCCCCCCACCGCGGGCGGCCCAAGTTCTCCTGCTCCGGCGCACGCCCACCCCGGACCCCCTGCGCACACCCGGCCCCTCACACTCGGCTCTCTCACGTCTCTTGTGCGCGCACAGCTTCACCCACACGTGCCTTGCACACGGGCGGCCCCGGACACGCACGCCAGCCTCCACCCCGCTGCCTGTGAAGCGCGTGTGCCTCGCCGCTGTGTGTCTGTCCCACACGCCGCTCCCGTGTGTCACACGCATACCTGCGCGGGTGAGCAGACCCCCCTCCCACCCACACACCATGAATGCCTGCACAGGCCAATAGCTTCCTCGTTGGGGGACCCCGGCCCCCTCCACCCTCGTGGGCACCCCGCTTCATGCCCTCCTGACCCCGGTGGGGGCCCAGGCAAGCCCCCAGAGGCTTTGTTCCTTGTGGGGGAGCCTGGGTGGCTCCCGGGAGGACAGGCTGGGGTGACTGGCCCTGCCAACCTACCCCTCCTCTCCACCCCCACCCCCACACACCACCTCCCTGTCTCCTCTCCTCCTGGCCCGTCTCCTCCCTGTATCCTCTCCTCCTGCCCCCTCTCCAGGCAGGGGTGCCCTCTCGCACTTTGCTGTCACAGGGTCTCATTCCCCCCGCAGTGTGTGCCCACTACTTGGGCTGGCCCAAAGCTGGCCTGAGCCAGCAGGTGTCACCGTGACCGGCCAGAAATGGAAAAACGGAAAGAACATTTGGGTGCTGACTGTCACCCCGAGCCCCTCGCATGAAGGTGCAGCTGCAGGGCCCTCCTGGAGTCAGCTGGTGTCTGGGCCTGGCTCAAGCCTGTGGCTGAGTGATTGGGACTCTGAGCGTCCCCACGTGCAAACAGGGCTGAAGATCCCCGTCCCCCCCCCCGCCCCCCCAGGAGGAAGGGAGGGCCTGGGAACTACTGCTCCATCTATTGCTCCCCCCCTCCCCCCGCCTCCACCCGGTCCAGAGCCTTGGGAAGGGCAGTGGGCAGGGTGTGGATGGAGTCAGAGGCTCTTGCTCGGGAGGCGTGGAGTTGCCAGCCCCCACCGAGCCTGGCCCTGCCTGTTTGGTTTGGCTCTCAGCACGTTAGTATTATTTTAAAAAATTTAATTAGCTGTCAGCATTTGCAGATCGGTGAGCTTCACAGAAAAGTCCGGATTTCTGTCTTGTGAGAAATCGCAGGGTTCCGGCGGCTTGGGACCCATGTCGCCGGGGGTTGGTGCCCTTGGGTAGTTTGGCTTGCCTGCCGCCCCTGGGGTCGGGGCCGGGGCCCACTTGGCCGTAGTCCCCAGCCGGCCGCTTTCCGTTTGTAGCTCCCCCCAGACCTGCTGTAGAAACTGGGGTGTTCTTGCAGCAGCAGTGCCCACCCCAAGTGGGCCTGGGCTGGTGGGCACTCTTCCCGCTGTGGCCTTGCAGTCACTGTGACTCCAGGACCGCCAGGCCGAAGACCCCGAGTTCCCCAAGGCTGCAGGGCCTCCGGAGGACCTCAGTGTGTCCTGTTGGGCATCAGAATTCTGTGTCTGCTGTGGAGGGGAGCAGGGAGCACTTCCCTTCCCCACCCCTGGCTGGCCTTGGAGGAGGAGGGTGCTCTCTGCAGGGCGGGGCTCAGGCCGAGGGACAGGCTCCCAGCTCCCACTTCTTGGCGGCCTCTCGCTGGGTGGCGTGGGGCGGGGCGGTGGCTGTGTTAAGGCCTGGTTGCTGTGACTCTCTGCTCTCTTTCTGCCGCATGGATGCGGCTGAACTCGTGCCAGCCGACTGTGCCTGTGGTGGGTGGCTACCTGGAAGTTTGCTGGCTGGCTGAGGACTGGGCCTGTAGGCAGCACGCAGGACGTGGGGGGTGGACTCGGCCCCCAGCCTCGTCCCCGCACCTCCCGAGGCTTTCGTTCCTGCTACAGAGGAGGGTGCCAACAGCCTGTTCCGCCCTTCCCTGACCCTGTGTCTTCTCTTCTGTAAAGGGCTCACGGTCCTGAAATGGGGTGTTGGGGAGGGGAGCCTGGGGCCTGCTGCCCAGGAAGTGTCTGGGTGTTTCCCCTTTCTGGCTTCTTAAATCCTGATGTCCCACCACTCACCACCTGCCCCCCCCCGAACTGAAGGCCTGGTCCTGGGATGTAGTTCCAGCCTGCCAGGTAGGGTGACTGAGGCAACAGAGAATTGAATTAGGTTGACTTCAGACAGGTGTAGTTGCTATAAAGGCGCTGAAGCTGACAGGGCAGCCAACCCAGGTGGGAGGACAGGGTCCTCGGAGGAGGGGATCTCTGAGCTGAGATGGGAGCATGCAGGCTGAGGGCGCAGCTGGTGCAAACGGCCTTTAGTGGGGCCCTGACATGGTGTGCATGAGCCTTGGCGTGTTCGAGGGACGAGGGACTGAAAGGGAGGAGGCTGGAGCTGGTAGGGGAGGGGAGGAGGGGCAGGTCAGGGAGTTGGAAAGCTGCAGAGAAGTGTTTATCCAGGGAGCCACGAGCTCTGATTGCCATTTTAAGACAGCCTTCCTGGCGGCGCAATCTGGAGGCTGTGCGCACCCACCAAGAGCGTGCTGGCAGGAGTGGGGAGGCCCTCTCCGGGCCTGGGCCCGAGGGCAGGCTCCCCCTTGAGAAGCTACAGGGGAGGTGAGGAGGCAGGGCTGTCGACAGACCTTTGAGATCCAGGGTGATACATGCTAGTGAAGTAGGTGTTGGTGCAACCTTCTGACGGAATACTATGCAGCCGTGAAAAGGAGGCTCTGATCTTCAAGGTCCGCTGAGAGAAGAGAAGGTGGTGAACAGCGTGTGACATACAGTGTGTCTTGTGCCAAGTAAGAGCTGTACATCCGCATTTGCTCATATGCTCGTAGGCAAACGCGGGGAGGAAGCCCTGGGGTGAGTTGCCGTGGTCGCCTGTGCTTTGCCTGGAGGGCGTGTACAGGTGAGGGCCAGGGTGTAAGATCAGGTGACACGCCCACTGCCAGCCTTGTATTTTTGGATTTTGAACCACACCACTGTATTCGCTGTTTAAGCATTACATTAGAGTCAGACACAGCTGAACAGTTGGTGGGTGAGTGTTCGTTTGTGAGTTTTAAGTGCAGTGTTTAAGGACGGTTTCTAAGTTCCGTGCTTTACCGAACAGACTGACTTCTTCCTGGCACGGTATATAAAGGTTTTCACTGTGATGAAAATTAGATGCGAGCAAAGTCACGTTTTGCAAAGTTTGGCAATTGGACAAAAGAAAAAATGCCGCCCTTTTTCCTGTGGGAGTTTCCTTCTCCAGGTTTGACTGCTGGCTCTTCCTGGGGTGGGCACCATGGCACTTGGCGCCCCTTTCCCAGCCTGTTTCCGCAGTCCGCCTGCCAACGGGCTGGAGCTCAGCAACAGGTCCAGACCACGGGGGCCTGCTGGGCGCAAGGAAGTCCCCACCTCGGCGACCCACAAGGCTCAGATCCCACCTCTGCTGGTCTCAGGCCATGCTTTCTTCGGGACAGGACCCCGTCTGTCAAATGGTGTCATAACCCATCTCTTAGGGTTGTTGGAAAGAGGAAGGAAGTGATACCCAGTGGGTGCTGGTTGCTGTCCTTGGGAAAGCAATGCCAGGACCAGCTCCTCTGCCCCCTAGAGAGCTCCCTGTCTCGGGGAGACAGACGGATGCTCACTGTGAGGTCCCGAGGCGGCCGGGGACACCTGGGCTGCAAAGCAGAGGAAGCTGGCCCAGAACCTGGGTTGGGGGTGTGGGGCTGCTGTAGGTGGGACGTCAGCGGAGGCCAGTGGGTTTTGGGGGAGGGAGCACAGCAGGGGCAAATGACCCGGAGCAGCTGGAGGAAGGACCCCCGTGAGCATGGGGGTGGTCAGATCTGGGGATTCAGGGGGACTTTCAGTCTTACCCTGGGTGTGATGAGAAATCAGATGAGAGTGGGCCGATCTGACTGGGATTTTCAGGGATCCCTGGCTTCTGGGAGTGTGGTTGCAGCCTGCCTCTGGGAAGGTTGGGAACCCAGGGTGAGGATTGTGTGGGAGTAGCCGGGAGAGGCTGGCTGGACTCGGGGTTCCTTCCGTATGAGGGACCTTGAGTCCCCTCCTCACACCCAGCACTCAGGACAGCCTCTGGTGTGGGCCAGCCCGGGGTCCCTCCTGTAGCCATCCTGAGGGCCCCAAGGACCCCCGTAGGCAGTTCTGAAATGCTTCCGTCAGAGCGGTTCTAGGGGAGAGCATGGAGCCTCTGAGAGTTTGGGCATGGTCAGGGAGGGCTTCCTGGAGGGGGCGATACTTTCTCTGTAATGTGAAGGTTGAGGGGTGAACAGGAGAACACTGATTCCTCTCGGATGAGTTGGAGGGGAGGCAGGCTGTGAGGCTGGCCTCAAGCCCTGGACCAGACAAGGGAGGACCTGAAGTCCTGCTCACAGGGTGGCGGGTGGGCAGCCTCGGGCGTTTCTGAGCGGAGGGACGGGGGTCCGCCAGCCAGTGGGAGGCCTGGGCGGGTGACAGGGCAGGGGACAGGCTCAGCGTAGGTGGGAGGCTGGCTGCGGTCATGCAGCATGTGAGGACCAGGGCTGGGTGGGAGCCAGGTATGTCCACCTGGGGTCCTGCCCCGGGCCGGCTGGCCCTGGGTTGTGGGGTGCCGTGGCGCACAAACCACTAATTCCTTTCTTTCGGGCTGGTCCCTGCTCAGGGTCCCTGTGGGGTCAAGTCCTGCGTCATTTTGCACCATTGTCCTCAGGGTTGTTGGAATCTGGAAGCATTGCAAAAATGCCCGTCTTCTCATATATGGAGATTATTGCAAAGAAAGTGCTGGTTTGGGGAAAGGTTATTTCCTTCCTCAGGGTGGGGAGCCTGGCTTTTCGGTCGGGGGGGACGTGTGCTGCAGTGTGGGCGGCCAGGGCACCCCCGCCTGGGTCAGCGTCGGTGAGGAAGTGCTGTGCCTGTCTGCCAGGGGGTGTAGCTGGCGGGGAGCGTCAAGAGCCCTATGTGGCCAAGAGGGTGGGGGCCACCAGGCCCCATGTGCCCAGGAGTGGACGACCCTCTGAGGCCTTGGCAGCTTTTGCCTTCGAGCAGACTCTGCTGGCCTCAGGCCATCTCACCTCCTAGGGCCTGTTTCCTCGTCTGCAAACTGGGGCCAGCCCTCCTGGCTCTGCTCTCACTTGGAGCCCAGGAATGGCCTGGAGTGTGAGAAGAGGGGTCTGAGGTGCTGGGTGACGGTGGGGTGAGGACCCCGCCAGGCCAGGGCGCTGGTGCGCCTGCCTGGGCCTGGAAAATGGGGAGTTGGAGATGCGGGGTGAGGCTGCAGAGTCCCGACCTCCAGCCCGGCCTTCCGTACTCCAGATGGTCAGGACTCCATGAAGAGGGCACAGGGAGGGCATAAAAGGCAGCTGTGAATGCCCAGGAGAGACTTCCTGGTGGAGGGCATGCTGAGCTGGGTCTTTAGGATGACTAGGAGTTTGCTCAGGCCAGAAGGGTGTGCCTGGCAGAGGGCCCATAACAATGGGCAGACCTGAGGGGCTGTGAGATTGAGAGGAGCTGGGGCAGGCCCTTTACTGAATGCCTGGTTTGCCTGGCGCCCTGCTGTGGCCTTTCCATCTCCTCTGGAGTCTGCCCGTGTTGCCGGGAGGCTGTTGTGATTGGGCTCACGAGCATACAGGAGCGGGTCTGCTCTGGGGTCACGTGCTCCGAGCCGCCCACAGCCTGGGGGGAGCTGGGCTCACATTTGAACCCTGACCTCCAGGGTCCAGGGCTTGATCCCACTTGTTGCCCATCTCTGCTCCAGCAGAGTTGACTGACGGCCTTGGGGGCCCTTTGGGGACAGCCATGAGAAGTTTCTAAATTTCGGGGCCGTGCAAATAAATGGGGGTGCTGGCCTGGCAGAGGCCCCAGACGGTCACAGAGCCTCCCTGGCCGCACCGCCTTCCGGACGCTGATGCTTCGGAGGGTGGTCCAGGAGCCCAGGTCTGCCGGACCGGCCCCCTGCCCGTCTGCTTCATCTCACCTCCTGCCCATCCCTGTCTGTCTGCTTGTCTGTCTGTCTGCTGCTGCTTTCCCTCTGTGTCTCCGTGTCTCTGTCTGTCTCCCTGCCCCCACCCCCGACCCCAGAGTCCCTCCTTGGCCTCCGTGAGGCTCAGAGGAGGACCCAGGAGACACACACTTACGTATGAAGGGTGGACACACACCGGCGGTGGTTACGGTGGGACCACCACCTCCAGCTTAGCCAGCGACTTGCCAGGTGACGTCAGCTGAGCTTTTCTCCTTTGCTGAAGGCCCTTCTGGGATGAGTGCAGGTGACATTCACGTTGAGGACACATCTCATATCCTGTTCCCGTCCTGTGCTGGGGCCGGGCGAGTGAATCCAGCCACCCATCCCTACTCTCCCACCCACCAGAAATATCAGGGCTGAGCAGGAGAGCTGGGTCCCCGCCTCCGGCCCATGTGGGCGAGATGTCAGCTCCCAGCACGAGGAGGCAATCTGCCTGCCTTGGCCCCATGGGCATCTGGCCTGTCTGGTCAGAGGGGAGGTGGTAGCAGTACCAGCCTGCCCAGGGCACTGCGGGAGCCCAGAGCGTGGGGATGTGGGCAGAGCTGCCCGAGCTGAGGTTGGACAGGACGCGGGGTGCCGTAGGCGCTGACACCCCGGTCCCACCAGTGCAGCTGGAAACCCAGTGCGGCAGGCGTGCACAGGCTCACACTCACGCACACGCACTCCTACATGCTTAAACGTGCCTTGGGGACACACCTGCCCACACACATACTCACTTAGACTTCACATACACACAGACACACTTGCCTCACCCCCCTCTGCCACAACACTCCTGCTCTCACAGACCCGCAGGTTGTGGACATGCGTCTCTCGTGGAGGGATGCTTGGTCTTTCAGCTTCCCTGGAAAACGCACGTTGCTTCCGAAGGAGAAGGAAAACAGGAAGCCAGAGGCGGTCTGCGTGAGCCCAGAGGTAGGGGGAGAACCAGGTCCCAGCCCCGCTCGGGGAGTCCCCTCTCCTCCTCCAACGGTTTCTCAGTGTGCATGGACCTCTGGAGTCCAGGGGCTGGAGAAGGGCACGTGCCTGGTTTGGGAGGCTCTGAAGGAATGATGGACCCCAGAGTTGATCTTCTCCCTTTGCGTCCTTTTCAGGGAGAGACATTGGGCTTCCCAGGTGGCTCAGTGGCTAAAGAGTCCACTGCAGTGCGGGAGACACAGGAGACGTGGGTTCGATCCCTGGGTTGGGAAGATCCCCTGGAGGAGGGCATGGTAACCCCCTCTAGTATTCTTGCCTATGGATGGAGGAGCCTGGAGGGCTACAGTCCCATGCGGTCACATGGAGTCATGTGTAACGGCATACACACACACGCAGGAGAGGAATTAAATCCCTGTAAAGGCCAGTTTAGGACTGCCCCGGTGGCTCAGATGGTAAAGCGTCTGTCTACAATGCAGGAGACCCGGGTTCGATCCCTGGGTCAGGAAGATCCGCTGGAGAAGGAAATGGCAATCCACTCCAGTACTATTGCCTGGAAAATCCCCTGGACAGAGGAGCCTGGTGGGCTACAGTCCATGGAGTCGCAAAGAGTCAGACACGACTGAGCTACTTTTACCCTGTGTATGTGTGGTCCTGGGGGGGGTGGGTGATGGGTGAACCCATTCTCCATGTCTGGCAGGGAGGGAGCCCCTCCAGTAAGGACCAAGTGGATGACCCACTCACTGTACCAGGAGCAACTGACTTCTCTCAGGGCTTTTAATCACAAAATGTTGAAGCTTATTGAGTAGCATCTATTGAAAGGATCACACAGAATTTGTCTTTTAGGGAATTGCCTTGATTTTTCAGTGTTGTACGGCGCTTGCATTCCTGAGGTAAACCCTGCTTGGACACGATGTATTCTTACTGCTGTAATGTGCTGCTGGGTTCAATTTTCTGATATTTTACTTAGGGCTTGGCAGCACGATTCATAAGTGAGGCTGGCCGGCACCTCACTCTTGTCGTGCCCGCATCTGCTTTTGGTATCAGGACTTTTCCTAGTCTCATAAAACAGGAGGAGGAGGCCCCGTTCTTATTCTAGGCGCTGGAACAGTTTTTAGTAGAGTGGGAATTATCGTCAGCTCTGACTGGATCGGGTCTCGGGCTGGCCTCTGCAGCTACCTTTCGATTTCATCCCATAGCGCCCTGCGAGGGCAGCATGTTCTCCTCGCTGGATGGACGGGGGAAAGGAAGCTCAGGGTTGGAGCCTCTGGTCTGTGGTCAGACGGCAGGAGGTGGCTCCACTAGGCTGTGAACATGAGCCTGTCTGACACCCGCCCCCTGCTTTGCACACTGTTCACTGCGGTGCAGGACTCCTCTGAGACGCTGGCCTGCAAGGGAGCCACAGGCCTTGTTCTGGGCTGGAAGGAGCCCTGATGGAGCGAGAGCTCCCCTCACTTGCTCACGGTCTGCTGGCCCACCCGCCATCCGAGCATCCGCTTGTCTGCTGACCCGCTCCCTGCCCAGCCAGCCTGCTGTCCTTCAGCCCTTCGTCCCCCTGCTGATGCCCTCACTGTTAACCCACCTTCCCGTCCACGCTGCCTGCATCTCCTCACCCATCTTTCCACCCACCCGCCCCCATCCACCAGACATTTATCCACAGGCTGGTTACTCCTCCATCCACCGATCGGTCTTCACATCCGTCTTCCATCTGCCATTTATTCCCCAATCATCCCTGATCGGACTGCCATCCGTCAGACAGCCGTCCATCTCTTCGTCATTGTCCATCCACGTGCCAGTTCACGTACCCATCTGCTAGTCCACCTTCTCATCCACCTTCCCTCTGGTGCCCACCCATTCATCCATCCACCTGCCCTTGGGTCTTGGCCTTAAGGTTAGATTTGGGTGTGCAGAGATTCAGGAGAGAGGGCACCCTTGTTTGGAATAACAATATGAGCCGAAATGAGCGGCTGGGAACCAGAGCCTTAGAGTTTAGCAGGAATTACATATGTGGAGGGCAACTCAGAGAAATGGAGTAGGAAAGATAGGTGGGAGTTGGATGGTGAAGGACTTTGAAAGCTAACCCTAGGAGTTTTCACTTTATCCTTGGGCCAGGGGGATTCAACCCTGGTTCCATGAGTCCCAGAGAGTCTCTGAGACCCCTAAAATGGTAGGCATCAGTTTTTTCTTTATATAAGCCCATATATCTGTTACGACTTTCGGTTGCAAGTGATAGAAAGTGTAAGCAAGGTGGGTTCGTGACGTTGCAGAGTTCAGCTTATCGGTTAGCTTCAGGTCTGGCTGGATCCAGGTACTCGGCAGCTGTCACTGTGACTCTTTCTCTTTTCCTGTATCTTGGCTTTTTCTTTGCTTTCTGTTTTTTTTTTTTTTGAGTTGACCCCAGCCTCAGTCTCCACCTGACAACACGATGGCTTCAGGGACCCTCATTGTTAAATCAGTTCATACCTAATACGGTGGGAACAAGAGAGGCCGTTTGCCCAGTGTCTCACCTAAATTGGGCCTCATGGACTCAGGTTGGCCTGGTGTCCATCCCTGGGTTAGGCATTGTTGCGAAAGGAGTGAGAAGCACTGATGGCATGGCAATTGAGTGGTGTGGACCCCGGAAGGAAATCCAGGGGCCCTTCTTGGAAGGAGAGTGAGTGCACGATGGGTAATGAGAAGCTGTCCCATGTCCAAGGAACGCTCACATTTTCCTTTTGTGGTGGAGATGGGCAGATTAACCAAGAGATTGGAGGTGGTAGAGAACCATCAGAATTTCTAGCAACTGGAAGGCAGTCTGGCGAGAAGTCCTAGGCAGGTAGGACCACGGGCAAGCTGGAGGCCTGTCTGTCTGCCTGGGGCCGGGTGGAGGGCATGGGGACGCAGGTGGGGAGGGTGATGAGCTCAGCCTTGGCCGCGGGCAGGGCCATTGCTCACTGCTCCGCCCAGTGTGCTTCGTCTGTCCAGAGTCGTGACTCCTGGGGAAGGAAAATATCAGCTCTGCCCTGTGCCAGAAGCAGCACTTTCTTTTCTCCAGGGTTGATTGTGAGTCTTGGGTGTTCGTCTTTGTGATTTTTCACCTGCTTATGTTGGTAATGAGATTAGCGATTATACATGAAGGCTCAGCCCTCACTCCAGATTTAAGGAGATTTTAATCATTTTAGTTACTTTTTTTTTCCTTTCTCTTTATGAGCAAAGAGAGGGAAGGGAGGGGAAGAAGTCTGGCTGTTAAACTGGAAGGATGGTCTTCCCGGTGTTTTCACAAGCTCGCCCGTGGAGGGTCTCCAGGGCCATGAGTATGAGCACACGGGCCCCAACACCCGCTGCGGTCAGTACTTTCACCTCAGGTTGGCCCGAGACCCGGGGTCCCCTGCACTCCCTCTAGTCCCCATCCGCCTTGGGGGTCCCAGGCTAGTCCCCGGTGCCCTCAGCCGTGCCCACTGTCCCCTGGCCAGACCTGTCTTTTTGCAGTTGACGGCATAGGTCACTGAGATGTCTCTCCATGAGAAAGGGCAGGAATATCGGCCTTTAAAGATGGAAGCCAAGCCTCATCACTTTTCTTTGGGTGATTTGTGACTATTTTTCACATCTGTCCATTCCTGTCCATTTCTTCTGCCAACAGCTCTGTTTCCTTTTTCTGGGCAATTATAATAGGCTCTTTTCTTTTAAAAGTCTCTTCCCTCGTGAAAAAACACGCATACCAAAACGTACCCCAAAGTCCATGAAAGTCAGCATAGCAGTGAAGACACGCTCCTGTGACCACCACCACCTCTGACCCCGGAGGACACCCCTTCTTCCATGGTCCTTCGCCCACCCCGCCCCCACAGCACCCACCAGCCTCACTGGGCGTGGCTGTCTAGCCCTGCCCCCTGCTTGCTCTCCCTCCTTGACAATGAGAGTTTGACCTGGCTCCCTGCTTTCTGTGGCTAGAATCTTCCTCCGGCTTCCTGACACCTTCCTAACGTGCTGGGACCCGGTGATGCCTTCTGCCACCCTGTTGGAATAGTGTCCACCAAGACACTTTGCCGCGTCCCCTGGGGCCCTGGGCATGGGTGACTGACTGGCCTCCTCTTCTGACCTCCTCTTCTTCCTTGATTTTCACACCCCGACCTCTTTTCCGTCTTGCTGTTCCTGTCACCTCCTCTCCCTTTGTTCTTTGTCTCCCTGCGTGCCGGCCCCAGGGAGTGTAGCTGGTTCATGCCACAGGGCCTCCGCCCGTGCTCTTACCACCTCCTGGCTTGCTTCTCCCACATCCTGGCACGGCCACCGTGCTTGTGCCAGGAGACCCTCGGCCCAAGGGTCGCCGTCTTGGAGAGGCCCGTGCGGCCCCGTCTTGCCAGGGTCATCCCTCACAACCTCCTTGTTCCCTTCTTACATGTTATTTGTCTCTTCCGTCCACCAGGATGTTGGCCACACGAGGTCTTAGCCGCCGGGGGTCTTGTTCATGGCCGCGTCCTAGTACCTGTCATGGAGGCTGGCAGGCAGCAGGTGGGCAATGAGTGTCTGCAACGTGGAGGACCCAGGCTGTGTCCCTGGCCAGGCGGATCTACCTTCCGATATCTGAACCACCTTTTGCCGTTGGTGTCACTGTGGGCCCGTGTGGGCCTGCATTTCCTTATCTGTCAAGCATGGTTAAATAAAATCAACATGCTGGAAGTTCTCAGGCCAATGCTGGGCATTCCATCGGTGCCGAGGAAGCAAAGGTTAATACAAACCTGATCAACAGCTAACATCCCTCCTGACTTTTTGTGCCAAGAGCATGTTTATTTTTCCCAGAGAATTAAATGACTTCCTCTGATCAGACACGGAGCACCGGGTCATCCTCCGATTTCCCTTTTAGCCTTGGCTGCCAGGAAGCTTCCTACAACGGCGAGGTCTCGGGGGCGGCCCTGGCTTCCTGTTAGCTCTTCAGCACAGCACTTCTTTTCTCCTGCTCTCTCTGCTCCTTGACTGTTCACTTTCGGCTCCACAGCACACGTTTTATTACTTTTGACTGTAGAAGATACATATAAAACTGACCCGCTGAGCCATTTTTGAATGGACAGCTCAGTACTGGTAAGTCCATTCCCACTGTTGTGTGAGCGTCCCCACCATCCTCTCCAGAGCCGTCATCTTCCCAAGCCAACCCTCTTCCCCGTTAGACACTCGCCCCGCCCGCCCACCGCGCCCACCACCTTGCTGTCCGTCTCTGTGGAGCTGCCTTCTCTAAGGACCGCATGTAGGCGGATCTCACAGTCCGTGCTCGTGTGTCTGACTCGCTTCACCGAGCAGTGTTCTCCACGCTCATCCGTGTTGCCACAAGTGTTAGCACCTCCCTTATACGGTTGGGTAACATTCCGTTGTGTGCAGAGAACCATATAATGTTGATCCATCTGTCTGTTGATGGACGCCTGGGTTGCTGTTCCCTTTTGGCTAGTGTGATTAATGCTGTTGTGAACATCAGTGTGCAAACACTATTTCAGGACACGTGTTGTGGTGGTTCAGTCGCTGGGTTGTGTCTGACTCTTTGTGACCCCACGGACTGCAGCACGCCAGGCTTCCCTGTCCTTCAGCATCTTGCGGGGTTTGCGCAAACTCATGTCCGTTGAGTCGACATTTTAGGACATTACTTTCTTACCTTTCTGAGCCTGGGGTGATCCCAGCCCAAATTATATAGAAAGTAAAGCTAGGTTTGGGGGTAGTCTCTCGGCTTAGGCTCCCTGACCTGCTCTCGTGCGCACGCACGCGCGTGTGTGTGTGTGTGTGTGCATCTGTGCGTGGCAGAGCCTGTGGTCCCCGCTGGCGCCCAGGCTGCTCCTCCTCCTGGCTCACGCCGGCACCCTCTCCAGACGCTCACCCTTGGCCGACAGGCGTTGCTCCCCCCACCCCCGCAGGCCCAGGAGGTGATCTCCGGCTGTGGTCCCTCCGCCATCGACAGCAGGTGACCCTCGGATGTGCCTGACGGGGTGAGCCCTGGGTGCTCCCCGTGGAGCACTTCGGCCGAGACGGCACCGTTGCCATCATGCCCCCTTTTCTCTTCTCCCGAGGGTTCTTCCGGTGGGCCCCGTGCTCAGAGCCCCATCTCGGGCTCTGCCTCTGAGGGGCGCCAGCGTGCCACTCCAGCTTTCCCTCCCGTGCTTGTGTGTCTTGTGTGGCTGCGCGGATGATGTCAGATTCTCACACCGTTGACCTTCCAGGCCGCCTGGGTAGGAGCGGGCTCCTTGGTTGGTGTTTAGTCGCTCAGTGGTGTCCGACTCTTTGCAGCCGCATGGACTGCTCCCTGTCCTTCACCGTCTCCCGGAGCTTGCTCAAACTCATGTCCCTCGAGTTGGTGATGCCATCCAGCCATCTCACCCTCTGTCGTCCCCTTCTCCTCCTGTCCCCAATCCCTCCCAGCATCAGAGTCTTTTCCACTGAGTCAACTCTCCGCATGCGGTGGCCAAAGTATTGGAGTTTCAGTTGCAGCATCAGTCCTTCCAGTGAATATTCACGGTTAATTTCCTTTGGGATTGACTGGTTGGATTTCCTTGCAGTCCAAGGGACTCTCAAGAGTCTCCTCCAACACCACAGTTTGAAAGCATCATTTCTTCAGCACTCAGCCTTCTTTGTGGTCCACCTCTCACATCTGTGCCTGACTGCTGGAAAAACCATAGCTTTGACTATACAGACCTTTGTTGGCAAAGTGACATCTCTGGTTTTTAATATGCTCTCTAGGTTTCGAGGCTCCTTGGAGTGGACTTCTTGGAGTGGGCACGATTCCCCAGCTTCTACTTAGAGAAGAGACAGTTCCTAGCCCGGAACACTAGGCGGTTCCGGTAGAGACTCTAGGCAGGAAGAAGCAGGGACCCCCACCTCCCCTGGGACTCTCTTGCTTGTGTGTAGACAGGAGAGGCCTGGGAGGGTTCCAGGGGATAGAAATGGGGTGCCAGGGGGAGCCTCGTGATGCCGATGGACAGTGAGTGTGGACCTGCCGTCAGGCTCAGCTTCAGATTTTCCTAGAGAAATTGGAAATCCAGGTTGACTGTAAAAATGTTCTGATTTTATGTGTCATGACGTTAAATCAAAAATATAAATTAGTAACACTGCAACGTTAATAACAGCAACTAGTTTCAGAAGCACTGTGTGGGTTCCAAACATACCCTGTGGACAGACGGTGGGGTGGCTGGTTGGCGCTCACCCTCTGCTTGGACTTGGGGGCAGCGGGCAGCGGTCTGGACAGGCTTCTGGGAGATGCTGGGGCCAGCGCTGCTCTGTGAGGTGGCGGCCAGCAGGCCAGGTGGTCCCGATTACTCGTGTGCTTGTAACTGGTATGTCTACAAGGGTCCTGAGTGTTTATTTCCCTTCTGTCATTCCAAGCTGCTTGAGAGCCTCAGCGTTTGGCTGTGTCTGCCTCGGGTTTAAAAGAAAGATGCCCCACAGATATTTTTAAAGTTTTGAAGCCACACCAGCATCGTCTGGGGTTGCCCAGTAAAGACGTAGGATGCCCAGTTACGTTGGAATTTCAGAGAAACGATGGAATAAGTATCTCCCAAATATTGCACAGGACTGACTTAGTACCAAGCAATGATGCCTTGTTTATCTGAAATTCCTCTGTAACTGCATGTCTTGTATTTTTATTGGCTAGCTCTGGCAAGCCTGTTCTCGTCAGAATGAGAAGGCTCAGCGAACTGGAGAAAGGAAGAGTTCCCTTATCTTTTGAGTCACTGTCTGTCACGTGAGGCCAGACCCCACGCTCAGTAGTGGAGCCTTGGTAGTGGTGATGAGTTGGTGCCCCGTGTGGGGGGCACCAGGGTGGCCTTGCCAGCTCCCAGAGTGTGAATCCGGGGCTTCTGTGGACTGGTGCATTGTATTCCACTTATGGGGATGGGGGTCATCTGAATGGAGGAACATGAGTCTGTGTTTGGGGGGTCAGGGACAGAAGCTCGCAGCCGGGCAGTGAGGGCAGCGGAGGTGTGGTCAGCGTCACCACCCCCTGTTCCCTGGGCGCCCTGTGGATGCGAGGCTGTGGGACGGTAGGCATGTCTCCCTGGGCACCCTTGGAAGACAGCCTTGCTGAGCGAGCCCAGGCCCTGCCCTGCCCACACCCCGCTTGTGAGACCCTGGCCCCGGGGCTGCATCAGAACCCCTCCCTGGCAGAGCTGTGGTCAGCCTGGGCCACCCCACCTCCCCGCTGCTGCCCGAGCCTGCCCTGGGCCTGCAGAGCGGGACGCCCCCAGCCGAAGGCGTCTCCCATCTTCCTTCCCGTCTAAAGGCCTCTTATTTCTGTCTCTTGGTGATGGAGCGTGAGGCCCCGAGAGGACGCCCATCACCGGCCGTCACCGACCATCACCACAGGCTGCAGATCCCTCGGGGGGACCCCGCGGGTCAGGAGAGCCCAACGCCCGCCCCGCACGCACGAGTGCCCCTTTGACAGTGTCTGCTCCAGGGCTCACGTAGGCTGCTGGCACAGTGACAGTCGTAGTCTTCTTATCGTCATCGTGCGTGCCTTACCCAGCTTGGCTCATCTGCGGGTGTCGGGAGAGCCTGGGGGAGCCTCTGTGTCTCCCTGGTCCCCGATGAGCCCCTCCCTCGGGCCCGGGTCCCCCAACCCCGGCCCAGCCACAGGCCCTGGGCAGTCCGCCACAGGGTCTCCGTGTGTCCCCCGCTCTCTGGCTGCAGGAGGTCGAGAACCCTCTCTCAGCCCTTCCCCCCGTGATTCCTCTTTTTAGGTTGGAAGGGGGGCCCCTCTGCAGAAGCCAGGCATTTGGGGGGCTCTGTCCGGCAGGGGCCCTGGGAGAACAGCAGCGGGCACCCCCGGAACGGCGTTTGGATCCGAGAACCAGCCGCGTGGAGATCGTGCCCTCGCAGTCCTCTCTCGCGTGCGGGTTCCCCGTTGGCTTGCGTGTCTCCGGGGACCGGGAGCTCCCTCTGTCCCTGCAGCGCCGTCTGTCTCTGACCCAGAGAGGCTGCCTTTGTTCCCCCATCTTTGTGGTCTGTCATGTCGATCTCGGGCCTCCTTGCTGTGGCGTCTTCCACCCGCCTGAGGTGGGCTGTGGGGGTCAGCCCTCGCCCAGGGACTCCCTGGCTTCTGGCCCCACTGCGCACGTGCTCCTGTCCTCACTTGCATCCTTACCGTCCTCACCTGGACCGTCTCCGGGCTTCTCAAACTCAGCCTGGCCCAGTCTCTTCTGCCCCTCGTGGCCCTTCTCCATGGAAGCCCCAGCTCCATCCATCCTTCCAGACGCTCGGGCCCAGACCTCCTCTTCTGGACTCCTTACCCGCCACCCAGGCTGTCAGCCGGCCCTGCCACGCCCTCTCCCGCTGCCCATCATTTGCCCAGCTTCCTGCTCTCAACGCGGCAGCAGAGAAGCACTTTGAGTCGAGCATCCTGTCCGGTCATTCCCGGCTCCGGGGCTCACTGGCCGTATCCACCCGGCCCTTGCTTGCTGGGCTCCACCGTGGAGGGTGGACCCTGCGGGTGGGGGGAACCCCTCTCCCCGGCCCAGTCCTGCCTCAGGCCCTTTGCACTCGCAGTCTCTGCTCTGCTGTGCTTTGCCTCCCGCGGGGGACGGGGCTCAGGCCCCCGCTCGAAGGTCACTTCCTCAGAGAAGCCTTGCCCGACTCCCCTGGCTGACACAGCCTCTGCCCTGCCCCGGCCTCTTCCTGTCCCATTTCCTGGCTTTCATTCGTTTACGTCTCCATTGTCCTCTCGGCTGCCTGGCGTTCAGTAACCTCCGGAGGCCCTGTGGGCTGGCACCTGCCTCGCCACGCAGGGGCCACAGCGCTGGCGGACAAGCCCCGTCTGGAGGGCGCCGGCTTGGGGGGGCCCGTGCCCCCCGTCCTGGCCGAGTGGCTGCGGATGCGGGCTGCTGCTGCTGCTCTGCGGCCGCCGAGCCGCGCTGTCACCGCCCCGCGGGCCGGGCCCTCGTGCCACAGTCGTGTCCCCCCGTGTTCTGCCACGTTTCTCCCGTGTTCTCTCGTTTCTCCCGTGTTCTCTCATCATTTCTCCCGAGTTCTCTCGTTTCTCCCGTGTTCTCTCATGTTCTTCCGTGTACTCTCATGTTCTCCCGTGTTCTCTCACCGTTTCTCCCGTGTTCTCTCACCGTTTCTCCTGTCTTCTCTCATTGTTTCTCCCGTCTTCTCTCACCGTTTCTCCCGTGTTCTCTCATCATTTCTCCCGAGTTCTCTCATCATTTCTCCCGAGTTCTCTCGTTTCTCCCATGTTCTCTCATGTTCTTCCGTGTACTCTCATGTTCTCCCATGTTCTCTCATCGTTTCTTCCGTGTTCTCTCATCATTTCTCCCGTGTTCTCTCACCGTTTCTCCCGTGTTCTCTCGTTTCTCCCGTGTTCTCTCATGTTCCTCCGTGTACTCTCATGTTCTCCCGTCTTCTCTCACCGTTTCTTCCGTGTTCTCTCATCATTTCTCCCGAGTTCTCTCATCATTTCTCCCGAGTTCTCTCGTTTCTCCCATGTTCTCTCATGTTCTTCCGTGTACTCTCATGTTCTCCCATGTTCTCTCATCATTTCTCCCGTGTTCTCTCACCGTTTCTCCCGTGTTCTCTCACCGTTTCTCCCGTGTTCTCTCATCATTTCTCCCAAGTTCTCTCGTTTCTCCCGTGTTCTCTCATGTTCTTCCGTGTACTCTCATGTTCTCCCATGTTCTCTCACCGTTTCTCCCGTGTTCTCTCACCGTTTCTCCCGTGTTCTCTCATTGTTTCTCCCATGTTCTCTCACCGTTTCTCCCGTCTTCTCTCGTTTCTCCCGTGTTCTCTCATGTTCTTCCGTGTACTCTCATGTTCTCCCGTGTTCTCTCACCGTTTCTCCCGTCTTCTCTCATTGTTTCTCCCGTGTTCTCTCATTGTTTCTCCCGTGTTCTCTCATGGTGTTCTCCTGTGTTCTCCCGTGTTCTCCCGTGTTCTCCCACATTCTCTTGTCGTGTTTCCTCTTTCGCTCTGTTAAAAACATAGTAAAGTGAAGTCCCTATCCTTATATTTCTTAGGTGTGAAATTTACAAACTTAAAATACTAGTGGCGTCGCTTCATTGTGTTCGTTTCTAAATCAGAGCACTTTAGCAGTGACTGACGTAGCTCCGGGGCGGGGAGTGGGTGGGGAGGGACCCCTAGTCTCTGACCAGGAGCACGCGGCCCCGGGCGGTGCAGGCCTGCTCCCGAGTCGCGGCAGGTCCCCGGGCCGTGGGACCAGTGACCTTTGTGAGGATGGAGGTGAGGGGACGAGTGAGGACCTGTGAGAAGGCGACATTTGAGTAGCTTGTAGAGGAGGCTGAGGAAGGGTTGCGGGGGTCACATGAGGGCCCTGGAGGGCAGGTCGGGGTGGCTCCCACAGGGAATCCAGGCTGCTCCTTGCTGGCCGGGAAGCCGTGGGGTCAGCCGCTCTCAGAGCACACTGGCTTTGCAGAGAAAGCGATCAGGGAGAGGGAGGCGGCAGGCGGCTTCCAGGGTACTGGTGGGAGGAGGAGAGTGTGCGGCTAGAGCGGGGCAGGGCTGTGGTGATGGAGGTGGGTGGGCTGAGGCGGGTAAGAGGGGCTGGCAGGGCTGTGGTGATGGAGGTGGACGGGCAGGGGTGGGTAAGAGGGGCTGGCAGGGGTGGGTGGAAGGAGGCGGGCAGGGCTGGGTGGAGAGGGGCGGGCTGTGGTGATGGAGAGGCGCTGGCAGGGTGGATGGAGGAGCAGGACAGAGGCGGGGAGCTGTTCACAGGGCCCCATGAATAGACGGCATTGGCTGTGTGTGTGCGTGCACGTGTGTGTGTGTGTGCACGTGTGTGTGTGTGTGCAGGACAGTGTGCATACAAGGCTAATTCTGCAAACGGCAGTAACGTTTGCTGAGGAGGTTGGCAGAAGGCTGCCTTGCAGCTAAGCTTGCAGTCATGGGAGGTCTGTTGGGGGTTGTTCCTGAGCCCTGGGACCCGAGGGCCACAGTGGTGGGGGGCTTGGTTGCTGCGTGAGACCTGGGAGGGCCTGGTTCCTGCCTCGCATCCACCTGGCTGTGTCCTCTGGCTGGCTGTCCCGGGCCTTTGGGCGCGTGGCTGGGAGTCAACCTGGATTTCGGGGGGAGATAAGCTGGGTGCTGCCGTGTGCACATGCCTGGGACCGTGTGTGCAAGAGCACCCGTGGTGTCCCAGCACATGGGCGAGGCTTGGTGACACAGTGCTCATAACTGCCTGGAGGACCGTGGTGGGGCCTCTGCCTGCCCGTCACCGCGTGCCTGTGGCCGTGTGCCCAGTGAGCACGTGTGATTGTGTGTGTGTGTGCATGCAGGACTGGGGGCAGAGGGTCCCACTCGGGGACATGTCGGAAGGCGGGTGAGGGCGGGGGCCGCGGCCCTGAGCTAGGTGCTGGCGACCCTCTACATCACCCAGATGAGAACCGCGGTGACCTGTCTGCAGCGTCTGAGCAGGTGGGAGTGTGTGTGCAGGGATGTGGGCCGAGTTCTGCGTGCGGACGGAGGCGGTGAGGCTGTCCAGCTGTGCCCCCACGTGCTGGCGTGTGTGCCGGGCGTGCACGCGAGTGCCCCCACCCCCACCATGCGGTGCTGACCCCTATCCTTTCCGATTCCCCCAGGGCCTTGCGGGAGAGGACGGTCCGTCTGGAGGCTGCACGTGGCCCGCTGTGGGGCATGGCACGACTCGGGGAGCCTGTGGGAGCCTGGCTGGCCCTGGCCCTGGCCCTGGCCCTGAGTCCCGGCGGTGCAGCGGCCCCAGGGCAGGACTGCACGGGCGTCGAGTGCCCCCCACTGGAGAACTGCATCGAGGACGCGCTGGAGCCGGGGGCCTGCTGCGCCACGTGCGTGCAGCAGGGCTGTGCCTGCGAGGGCTACCAGTACTACGACTGCCTGCAAGGTGGCTTCGTTCGCGGCCGCGTGCCCGCCGGCCAGTCCTACTTCGTGGACTTCGGCAGCACTGAGTGCTCCTGCCCGCCGGGCGGCGGCAAGATCAGCTGCCAGTTCATGCCCTGCCCGGAGCTGCCACCCAACTGCATCGAGGCCGTGGTGGCGGCGGACAGCTGCCCACAGTGTGGCCAGGTGGGTTGCATCCACTCCGGCCGCAAGTACGCCGCCGGCCACACCGTCCGCCTGGCGCCCTGCCGGGCCTGCCACTGCCCCGACGCGGGCGGCGAGCTCATCTGCTACCCGCTGCCCAACTGCCACGGAGATGCCACCCCCGGAAACGCCTCGGACGCCGAGGAGGGGGACCCTGAGCGGCACTACGAGGACCCCTACAGCTACGACCAGGAGGCGGCCGAGGCAGAGGCCCTGGCGGGCGAGCTCCAGGCGGGCGCTGGGGGCCCGGCCGCTCTGGGAGGCGGGGGTCAGCCCCCTTCAGCCCTCCAGGCCACTCTCTGGCCAGCCACCCTCCCCAGGCCCACGGCAGCCGCCGCTCTGGGTCCCCCGGCCCCCGTGCAGGCCAAAGCCAGGAGAGTGACAGACGACGGTCAGGAAGACAGGGAGGCGCCGGCCGGCCGGGAGCAGCTGGCCGCAGGTGGCCCCCGGGGGCTGGACGGACGGCCCACAGCAGGCCCGATGCTGGCTCACCCTGTCCGGGAGGAGAGGGCTGAGGCCAGGGCCGGGGTGGAAGAGAACCTCATCCCCGACGTGCAGGCCACGCACCGCAGTGCCGGGCCCCCTCCCACGCTCAGTGTGCCCGGCATCGTCCTGACCGAGACCACGCAGGGCCCCCCCGCGGGCCCCACCGAGCCCAGTGCCCCTGCCACCCTGACCACGCTTCAGCAGGAGGTCCCCCGCGCCCCGCCAACCCAGGAAGTGCCCCAGCAGCCGGCCAGGCCCCGGTCCCGGCTGGAGGAGGAGGAGGACCCCAACTCCGTGCACTCTGTCCCCAGAGGCGGCCTGGAAGGTAAGACTCTTCCCTGGCTCCTCCAGGGAACCTCGTCCAGCGGAGGGCGTCTTCGGGTCCTGGTGCCAGCCCAGGTCTGTGCTCAGCTGGAGAGGGGTTGGGTGGGGGGTCTGTGGCCGAGCCCCACCCCTCTGAGGGAGCCCTGGGAACCTGTTGTCTGGAGACCTCTGTCCACGGCAGGGAGTCCACGTCCTGTCCAGGCCTGGGTTGTTCACTGTGAAGACCTTCACTGGGCATCAGCCGTGGGCAGGCCCTGTGGGACCCTGGGGAGGCAGGCATGGGCCCGGCTGGCCCTGGTCCGTGGGCTGTGAGCGGGCCACCCCTGGGCGGGGTCCAGGAGGGTTTCCTGGGGACGGGGGCCCCATCGTTCCAGAGCTGTGGCCCTTGGCGGGCGTCCACGGTGTGCTGAGGCTGAGACTGCAGGCCCCCGGCCCGGCGGCTCCTTCCCTGCATCCTGCTCTCAGTGGACGGCACAGAACTCGCCCTCACTGAGTGCCTGCCCCGTCTGTGGCTCGATCCCCACACAAGCTGGGCGCTGGGCTCCTGATTTTCAGCTCACCAGGTCGAGGGTGGAAAGGTGTGGTTCGTGGTCT
Organism: Oryx dammah; assembly: GCF_014754425.2. Lineage (NCBI taxonomy): Eukaryota > Metazoa > Chordata > Mammalia > Artiodactyla > Bovidae > Oryx > Oryx dammah. Next base: position 2,260,761 of record NW_024070193.1, read on the forward strand.
CACGGCAGGAGGTGGCGGGCTGCCACCAGGGCAGCGGGCTTCCGGGGGCTCCTCCTCACCCAGGCCCCCGGGCCTGCAGGAGGTGGGGAGCGTAATGAAGTCCACGTGTGCCCGAGCGGGCGGGCTCGCAGGCCTGGCTCCCAAGTCTGTGCCTGCCGCCTCCGGGGTTTCCAAAATAGACACGGCCCCCCACCCCTCTGCTTGCTGCCAGAGGCCTCTCTGTGGCTGTGGGCCTTGGAATCCTGGAGGCTTGCTTTGTTCTTGGGCACCCCAGGTTTTTTTTTCTCTGCCTGGGCTTTCTCAGATGGGTTTTGGGGTGTGGCTGCTGCTGCAGTTGGCCAGGGGCTGGGGCCCCTGACTCAGTGCCCCTCGTCCCATCCGAGGGTTGTACTGGCAGGGGCCCGGCGGAGGGCGGGGACAGGACGGGCTGGGTTTCTTGGTGCTCCTCCGGGGAGGGAGGTGTGGACTGTGGGGGCGGGCAGGGTGAATGTCAGTGGGACCCAGGAGTTTGGTCCTGGCCGCATGAACAAGGACTGACCGCCGCCCGTCACCCCATCCATCTCGCTGCCACCTCCTCCTCACCCTGATCCCTGATCCCTCTACCTGACCCCTGACCCCTACCAGTTCTCCCAGCCTGTAACTCAGGCGGGCACCACTTTGTGCCTTGCTCTCTCCATCTATAAGCGCAGGGAAGGCCCTTCGTCGGGGGCGGGGAAGGGTTCTGAGGGTTAAATGAACTAACTCATTCAAGCTAGGAGAGGGGCGCAGCACTGCTGAGTAATTAAAAATGCTCGCCGTGATTATCCACCCTGTTTCTCAGTCCGCCCCCTCAGTTTCTACAACAGACAAGTATGGAACAGCCTCTCTGCACCAGGGGTCGGGCTGGTGAAACTGGGCGGGCACAGCCTCTGCCCTTTGTGGTCCGGTGGGGGCAGAGAGCATGCGTGGATGGGCACACGGAATTATTCGTGGTCACCACCATGCACACAGCGTGGGGAGGGGGTTGCGGGAGGCCTGGTGGGTGGGGGTCAGGGGTCCAATGGCGCGTCGCTGGGGCAGCCAGGGCCTCTGCGCCTTCTGGCTGCTGTTGTAGGGAGCGGCTGGGGGATCCTAAGGGAAGGAGGGCCCTTGGGTGAAACTGAGGAGCTGGTAGCTTGGTCCTGCTTGCCTGTGGGACCTGCTGAGAGGTGGGTCACGGGGCGGAAATGCCCCTCGGCCATGCTGCCGTGGCATCCCGGGCCTAGAGAAGGTGGTTGCCAGCCATCGCCCCAGGCCCGGCTCGGGCAGGGTTCCGAGCGTTGCCAGGGTTCCCGGCTGCCTCTGGGATGTCCAGATGGGACCTGATGGAAGCCACATGCCTGACTCCCCTGCAGGGAAAGGGGCTCTAACGCCTGCTGTCACTCGGGGGCTTCTACTGCTGGGCTGGCAGGATGGAGGGACCCAGGGACCACCCCACCCCGCCCCCCTGAGCACAAGGGAGGGAACCTGGGGTCAGGGTGGCCCAGCTGGAGGCAGCCCCCTCCCCAGAAAAGGACCCCAGCGAAACCTGCAGGCCCTGGGACCCTGTGTGAGGAGGAGCCCCCGCCGCCGGGTTTTGCTGGGCAGGGGTGTTTGAGCTGCTCGACGTCTGGTTAACAGAGAAGCTTTGACACTGAGATACCCGTATGCCAACTGCACAGCCCGTATCATGCTCAGGGTCTGTACTTGCACTGTCGTAAGCTCTCTGAGATCAGAGGCCCTTTCAGTCGTCACAGCTGCCCCCTCGGTATACAGCGGAGGAATCGGGGCTGCTTCCCCACCGACACACGTGCAGGAAGCGGTGGGCCCCCCTCACCCCCCGTTTCTCCACGTCTTCGCCCCAACAGTCACTTCTGGTGCCCGGCCTGCCCGGGGGCTGTGACGCATGCCAGATGTTCCCGAAAATCCAGTGCGGCCCTGTCGCCGGGACCGTATAGCTCAGCGGAAGAGAAAGCTCGAGCGTCGTGGGAGTGGAGCGGACGTGCTCTGCAGGCCTGTCCAGGGGATCTGACGTCCTTGGAGATCAGGGGGGGCTTCCTGGAGGAAGGGCTGTTTGAGCAGGAGGAGCTGTTGACCGAGTGGCAGTGGGGAGCAGAGAGTGCGTCTGGCAGAGGCCCTGCAGGTGGAGGGGAGGTTGGGGGATGAGGCTGTGTGGCTGGGGCGAGAAGAGGCCCGGGAGGGGCAGGGACCCGGCCCAGGGCAGCAGTGTTACCCTCAGCACGAAGACTGGGGCCTTTCCCCAGGGGCAGGGGGGTGCCCTGCCTGTGTGAGGCAGGAGCTGGTACAGTCTTACTTGGGTCATGGAACGCTTCCTCCGGGTGCAGGGGCCAGAACGTGGGGCCTTCAGCGTCTGGGGTTCTCCAGGGTCCCCCAGAGTCCCCGGGTTGTGGGTCCAGGCAGCAGAGAGACCTGCCCAACCTCTGCCTGGTCCCTGGATGATGACCGCAGACCGTCGCCTCCGCTGTCCTCTCTAGTCCAGGCGTATGGGAGATTTAAACTCGCGCTGGGTCTGAGAGGTCCCCGAGCACGGCTGGAAACTTGGACAGCTGAGCCCACGTCCTGTGCGAGAGCGCCTGGCTCCCAGAGCGCCCTGGAGACAGTAAAGACAACCTGTCCCCCCGCCCCCCATGCCGAGCTCACAGGCAGGCCAGGTGGCCCTGCCCCAGCCCATGCCGCTGGGAGCAGACCAAGGACCCGGGCCACGCGCCGCGCCCCACCCCGGCCCCTTCCCGTCCACGCTGAGTCCCCAGGCGAAGCTCAGCCTCGCTCCTCGTGTGACCTGAGGCCTGGGATGCCACCCTTCTGAGCCCCAGGTTCCTCACTGACCCCGCACAGCTGGGGCCGGCCCCCGCTCTGTTTTGTTCAGTCACTCAGTCGTATTCGACCCTTTGTGATCCCTTGGACTGCAGCACACCAGGCTTCCCTGTCCTTCACTGTCTCCCGGAGTTTGCTCAAACTCCTGTCTGTTGAGCCGACGATGCCACCAGCCGTCTCATCCTTGGTTGCCCCCTTCTCCTCTGTCTGCTGTTGGGCTGAGGGTGTACGCCAGTGCCACGGGTTAGCGTCTTTCTGCAAAGCACCTTCGTAAGCGCTCGGATTTTGTTGCACACATTTAGAAGACGTTTTGTGAACTCGAGCTTCCTGGCTTTTGTTGGAAATCGGCTTCTGTGGGCCCACCAGGCCCCTGTGTCCTGGGGCAGCCGCCGAGGGATCTGAGAAGGGGCTGCTTGCCCGTCAGGGTGCAGAGGGGGTGGACTGTCCTGGGTTGGTTCCCCTCAGTTTCGTCACTGGCCTGGCCCCAGTTGGCAGCTGGGTAGTGGATGGGTCCTCTGCAGGGGGTGCCTGTCAGGGCACTGAGAGGTCCTGTGTGGTGACCTTGGGAGGGTTTGTGTGGTCCTTCTATTCCATGGAAGAGGAACTGGGATCCTGAGAGTGGAGGGGATTTTCTAGAGGTCATAGTAGAGCTGAGCAGGGGGCCCTCATCTCCCAGGCGAGGGGTGGGCTCACAGCTCCCATGGGGCACCAGGGGCAGGAAGGGATCCCCGGCTTTGGCGGCCCCCAGAGCCTATGGCACTTTGAGGAAAAGGGCGCATTTCACAGCCGCTCCCCATAGTGAAGGTCTGGCCTGAGGGGGGTTTCTTGGCTTTAGAAAAACGGTTTCCTTCCTTCCTGCCTCCCTCCCTCCCTTCCTTCCTAGACAGCTTTATGAGACATTGTTCGTGCACCAAGCCCTCCCATTTAAAGCGTACAATTCAGTAGGTTTTGTCAGGGTTGTGAAAACATCATCAGAATCGAATTCTAGAACACTCTCGTCACCCCAGAAAGAAACCCCATACCAGTAGCAGCCACCTCCGGCTCCCTCTTCCCAGCCCCCAGCAGACTGCGGTCTAGTCGCCGTCTCTGTGGATTGCGTGTGCTGGACATTCCTGGACGTGGAGTCACAGAGTATGTGGCCTTTGGGGACTCCCCCCGGGTAGTTACTCAGCGTGATGCTTCGGCGTTTCCTCCGGGTTGCAGCATGAATCAGGGCTGCACTCCTCGTGGCGGGCGTTCCTCTCTATGTGCTGCCAGGTGATGAACAGTTGGCACCTTTTGGCTGCTGTGAGTGCCACTGCTCTTGGTGTTCATTACATACCTTTGAGTGGCTGTGTGTTTTCACATCTTTGGGGAATGTACCCAGGAATGTAGTCTTGCTGGGTCATCTGGTAACTCTGTGTAACTGTCATGGAACACAGAACTGTTAACCCACAGCGGCTGCCCTGCTGTCTTCGCCTGCACTTGTTATTGTCTGTATTTTTTTTTTAATTTAGTTTTTTTTTTTTTTGGCTGTACTGGGTTTTAGTTGTAGCATATGGGACCTGGTTCCCCAACCGGGAGTTGAACCCCAGCCCCCTGCATTGGGAGCTCAGAGTCTTAACCACTGGACCACCAGGCAGGTAGTCCCTGTATGTTTTTTTGAATGTGATGTGCTGAAGTCTTGGGTGATATCTCACTGCGGGTTTCACTGGCGTTTCCCTGAAGGCTGGTGACGTTGAGCTCCTTTTCTCAAGTTTAGACAGCCCTGAACACACAAGCGCGCGTTCCGTTAGCCATCAAAGCGATGCCATCATCACTGTTACATGGTTTCTGGAAGATTCCACCGCCTACTCATAGGAGAAGGGGCATGAAGGAGGCCACCAGTGTTGTTCTGAGAGTAACCGTGACCCCATGGGTCCCAGGCTCCGTCTCAGGGACCCCAGGGCGTAGGAGCACGCCTGGGAACCACAGGTCGATGGTGCCACGTGTGTTAGACGTGTGCACTAGCTTTCACAGATACAGCGTTGTGTGCGGACCTTTCTGTCCCCTGCGTTCCTCCATGGACAGCCCACCCTGGGGCTCTCCCTGTCGGCACGTGGGGAGGAGCTCTGCTCTCTGCTCGCCCCCGCAGTCGCTCACTGTCCCTGCTGGTGGATGCTCGGTTCTCTCCATTGCCGCAGTGAACGTCTTCCTGTCCTGGCAGGAAGTTGCTGGGTCCGTGTCCACGTGGGTTTCTCTCTTTACTCTTGGTGAGCCATTTGGCCAATATAATCAGGAGACCCTCTCAGAAGCGTGCACGCGTGCGTGCTCCCAGTCACTCGGTCGTGTCTGATTCTGCCATTTGCTACTCCAGGACTTCTTCCCAACCCAGGGGTTGAACTTGTGTCCCTTGTCTCCCTGTGTCCCCTGCCTTGGCAGCCGGGTTCTTCCCACCGTGCCCCCGGGGCAGCCTCAGAAACTTGCAGCTCAGTGACATGTCTCAGAGGTGAACGCCCGGGTGGCGTGCCCAGCACCCGGGTCATGAGGCGTCATCCCGAGATGCAGGGTCCCCTCGTCTGTGCCCGTTCCCAGAACTGCTGCCCTGACCGCAAGCAGCTCTGGGAGTTTTGTGAACGGGGCCGTGTAGTCTGCTCTCTGGGGTGGCGACTTGCGCTCAGCACAGCACGTTCATGTCCACATGTTGTGGGCACCGCGGTTGGTCCTTTTTGTGGTTGAGAGCCGCTCCATGGTGAGGACAGACCCCGGTTGGTGGTTCCTTCTCCTGAAGGGCTGTGGGCTTGTTTCCGGTCTGGACCCTTCGGAGGAGGCTGCTGTGCGCACGCCACTCCTGTGTTTTGATGACTGCCTGCACGCTTTTCTCCAGGGAGGCACCAGCCGGCTGCCATGGGCTCTGCTGGAGAGACCACGGGGTGTGTACGTCTAATCGGTGCCTGCCAGCTTCCCTCCACTGATGGTACCAGACGGTCCTCATACCTGCTGCGTACAAGAGTGCCTGTTTCCCTAGGTTACTGAGTCAGCAAATATTTATGAGTGCCTCCTGCACAATTCTAGGTGCCAGAGAGACAGCTGAGATCAAACTGGATGAAGTTGGCACCCCTCACGGGCCTTCCACCCTGTGGGAGGGGTTGCCCACAGCCACCCCTGAGAACACGTCAGATCTGTGTCAGATGCTAAAGAGCGCCAAGGAGAGCGCTGAGCAGGGCCGCGAGATGCTCGCATCTCGGCTGGAGGGACATGTCCCCCGGGACCGTTGGTGTGCGCGTGCGCTCCTCTCGCCCCTGCTTTGGCCGAGGGGCCCCCGGGAGGTCTGCCAGCCCTGCGTGGGGTGCGGGGTGATCTCTCCGCCGTCTTGCCAGACCGGTGGTGGTCCTTCCTGCGGGGGACACGCCTCAGTCACAGCACGAATGGTCTGCGGAACCTCTGCGGTGCACCGTCTGCGTTTCTTCCCGCTCCTAAGATCACAGGTCGGCCAGGCTCGCTGCCCCAGGCTGGGAGTGGCCGCTGGGAGGGGCTGCTGTGGGAGCGGGTGTTTCAGGACGGTCCCCACCAGGGCAGCTGTCTCTGCCCCACACGCCCGACCCCATCGTGGAAACAGGGCTCCCAGGCAAAGATGAGATGCGCACGGGGACTCTTGGACCGGACTCGGAACCGGCTCAGCCACTGCTTTCTCCGCATCTGCTGCCCGCCAGGCAGGATGCTGGCCTGGGGTCGAGGGTCCCTCTTGATGTGCGTTACAGGGGGTTTGGGAAAGAAAGGAAGCACATTAGGTGGTCACTGCAGTGAATCTACCCCAGGCTGGCGCTCTGGGAACCTCATCTCAGCCCCCAAACAGCCTGCCAGCGAGTCCTCTCCCGCCAGGGGACACAGCCTGCGGCCCAGCAGCGAGCAGTGGTGGGCCAGCCACAAATCCAGGTCCTTCTGACCCTCGGGGGTCCCTGGCCTGGTCCCCAAGGCTGAAGCTGCCCTTCCCCGCGCTGGCTGTGTGACCTTAGGCACATCACTTCACTGCCCCGGGTCTCGATTTTCTCATCTCTACAGTGGGCTTCCTGAGGGCTCCCTGCTAGAGTGCATTCTCAGCTGGGAGGAAGCTGGCGCCGTGTGCTGGGCTCTGCTGCGTAGCCGGGCTGGCCTCACGCCGGTGTCCCGGGCACTCCACTGGAGGGCAGTCCCTCTGAGCTCCATGCTGCTACCTGTTCACCCACCAAGTGGCTCTCCTGAGGCCCAGCCAAGTCCCCTGGGCCTCCTGTGCCCTGAACCTTCCAGAGCCCAGGTGCCCCGTGACCTGCAGCTCAGAGGTGGGGGCGGTGGGCTCCCCGGGGGGAGTGTCAGCCCTGTCGTCCTCCACCGCTTCCTGCAGGTGGGGCCGGGGTTGTGCAGCCTCGGACCCCTGGTCCTCCAGCGTCTGGGGCCTCCAGGAGGAGTTTCTGTCCGGCCGAGGCCAGCTGTGCATGGACAGGGTGTCTACCGGACCCTCCCTGCCTGCTCCAGGATCTCCACGCAGGGAAGTCGGGCGTGGGGCCAAGTTGTGCTGGCCATGAGCCAGCTTGGTCTTCAGAAGGCGAGTCCCTGGGCGAGAGCCCTGCCTCTGAGGCTCTGGCTATGTGACGTCAGGCGATGGACGCACCCTCTCTGAGGCTCAGTGTCAGCATCGGTGAGACAGAAGGGTAAGCTCTCCCCGCCATGGATTACTGACCGGCGGAGAGAGGGGATGACTGCCCGCTCAGAGCAGCTGCCGTGGCCTGAGCCCCGTTCTATCCCTGCCCCGGGGCCCAGCACTCTGGGCGGTGGGCTGCGGGTTTGTTTCTGCTTAAGCGAACAGATGTGGCCTTTTCTGGGGCCAAGAGTTGTCCCTCTGGTGAAGAGGCAAAGGGGCCGGGCCTCATAGGGTTGGCTGGGAGCGCTCAGCGGCTCACTGTCTGCCCCCACCCCCGCCTGCCCCTCCAGCCCCTGAGACCTGCAGAGATCTCCCCCTAACTCCCCGCCAGGCTGGCCCCTGCCCTGCACCTTCGTTTTGGCGCCTGCCCACGGACTCAGCTCCCATCCTGGGGGGTCCCGCCTTCGGCGGCACAGCCTGGCCATGGGCTGACGTCCCAGAAATGGGGAGCATCTCCTCCTTCAGCCTCGGTCGGGCTGTGTGTACATCCCGTGGCAGGCGCTGTGGTCCTCCCTGGACACGTTTCGATCAGGGTGTTACCAACCGGGACACCCGTGGCGTGGGGGGCCGTCATCCGCACCTCATAGCCGAGGCGCCTGAGGCACAGGGAAGTCACGTCCACGTGCAGGGTCGCTGAGGGTGGTGAAGTGGATGTTTGCCGACCGACCGCTGATGGCGCCTCCTGGGGTTTGTCCAGCTGCCTGGCCCGGGGGGTGTGGTTCTCCCCGTGGTCAGAAGATCGAGGCTCCAGGTCCCCAGCTCCAGCGTTGCTGTAGAAGGAGGGGGGACGAGGCGCATGACCCGTCACTTTAGATTTTCCAAGAGTTGCCTCGGCTCTGGAATTTTGGATCTAGTCTGCAGATCTGTAAACGTATATCAAGGCCCCAGCAAAGCTGCCGTGGGCACCAGCTTGCTGCCGTGGTTTAGACTCACAGAGCGCCAACTGCCCCTAATTATACGTCTGGGACACAGAGGCCAACGGGGGCCTGGCAGACTTCATAGCAAGCTTAGAGGGTGGGGTCCCCAAAGCTCCGACTCCTGGCCTAGCGGAATCCAAGTCCAGAAAACAGGCTCTAGGCTCCTGGAGAGGGTGACCCAAGTGGGCTCCGTCCGCAGTGAGCAGGCCGGGTGGTGGATCAGGGTCAGCTGGACGCCGCCTCCCAGCCGGGGAGCAGCATGTGCCTGCTGAGACAGGCGGCCCCAGCTCGGTGGGCCAGGGCGGCTCGCGGGCCCATCTTGGAGGGAGGCATGGGGGGTGGACGCCTACTCCCAGGTGGAGTAGCTGTGGGAGTCAGAGCAGAGGTCTGGGCCATGGAGACCTGCTCAGAGAGGGGAGCGGCCGGCCTCTTTCTTTCCTGCCAAGTCAGGCCCGCCTGGTCAGGCGGATGGCCTCAGGGGAGGGAGCTGGTCGCTCAGGGAAGGTCTCGTGATTCCTTGTCCATCACCGCCTGGCCCCCAAAGCCTGGATCCCGGAACAGAGAGGCTGAGGGTGTTGTGTGCAGTGGGTCAACCCATGGGAGGCAGAGCAGGGTTCCGGCTTCCCAGCTCTGCTCCCAGTGATGTCCAGTTTAGGGTCCTCAGTGGGGGAGGGGGTGTTCCCATCTCTTCTGGGTCCCTTCACTTTGAATATTCGCCAGACACTGCGAACTGCGGGGGACCGGGACAAAGGATGAAGATATTTGCAGGTGGGGTGGGGAAGAGATCTGGCCAAGATCTGGGTTGGGTGGGCCACGTGTGTGTGTTACGAGACACGGAATGTCGCTGGGAATTTGGTTCCAGAGGGACCCCAGCCTGGCCCAGGGCATCCCAGCTGGGAACACTGGAAACCTTGCAGCCCCAGACCCTTGCCCAGTATGCACCCCACCACCACCCACCCCACTGCCTCATCTGATGACGGACCCCAGGGTGCCTGCTGCCCTTCCTCAGGCAGGATTTTTCATGTCCCTTCTGCTGATGCTCTGCTTACTGTTTGCATCTCATCTCAGAACAGAAAAAAAAAACTTGTCCAGTTTTTTTTATGTGATTTTTTAAAATGTTTTTGACAAGTCAGTTTTAATAAGATGGGAATTGAAGTTATATTTACATTTCTCTTAGAGTAAATACTGGCTCGGGAAAACCCAAATTGCCTTATAGATAAACATCTTCTCTTATTAAACTGTGTGCATGTATGATGAACTGGTAATTAAACTATCTGGAAAGAACAGGAAAATAGAATGATGTCGTTTACAAGATTCGTCTATAAAACGAAAAGCTATCCCAAGAACCGGAATGCCATCAGACTCTAGTTTGAGCCAAAGCGTCGTCTGGGGTAGCAGCCGTTTCTGAAGCTCATAATGAACAAGAGCGAGTTCATAGTTCTTTCTAAGGAGGAACAAAATCCATGTCAGATGTCTTGGTTTTTCTGCAGTGTGAGTTACACTGCAAGCCTGTACTGGGGTACGGGGGTCTGCAGAAGCCTCTAGAAGCACAGCAAGGGAGTACCCCCACATCTGGGGCCACCAGGAGCCTCGGCAGGGGGTGGGCTGGCTGGTGGCCGAGGTGAGCCTGGGTGGAGGGAGGGACAGGGCTCCTTCCAGACGAAGGCCACTCTCATGGGCATCCAGCCTTGGTCACGTGCCCTGCGTCAGAAAGATGCTTGCAGTGGTCTGCTTCTAGACTCCTCTCCCAGTGACTCGTTCATTCTTTGGGCCTGAGCTGTCTACTGCAACGTCCAAGTGCTTGGGTCTCTTTGTTCCTTCCTCGTTTCTGGGAAAGTTATCTTCTCAGAAAACAAGGCTGGTCCTGTTCAGTTTGTCAGCATTTGCCTGCAGGTTCCATGTGCCCAGTGGCCCTTTCTGGGGTGGCATCCGCTAACCATGGTGCCCGGGCCCCACACGCCTCTTGAACAGAGCAGAGCCTGTCAGGAGTCTCTGCACGGCCCCTGATCAGGGCGGCCTGCTTTTGTATAAGCGGCTATTCTCTTCCCATGGTGTTGGCTTCTCATTGATAGTGACGGTACCAACAACCCTAGCCCTTTAAAATGCCCCCGACAGACCCACGCCCCTACTCCCTGGGAGGCTGGGAGGGTGGGACTTATGCTGGTCATCCGACCGCCCCCTACTACCTTCCAGAGCTTCCCAGGACTGGCCGGAAGCCTGGCATGGCCCGTCCACATCAACAAAGCCCACCGTAGAGCCTGCAAGTATCTGCGGCTCTGCCAGCCACAGCAACCGGCATCTCAAGTACCACCTGCTACCCCAGCCCCCACCAGGTAGCTGGGACAGACCCTCTAAGCGGCTTGCGCTCGGGAAAGAAATCTCAGTCCCGTAACTGTCCAGGGCTTGTTCTTTCTCTCTGGTTTCAGTTACAGAACGCAGGTGCGTGTGTGATGGACACGGTTCGGTCTGGCACAGTATGTTGCAACTGAGAAATGAAGACATCTCTGGATACACTGCTGCTGTGGTCCTCCACCTAAGAGTTGCCAGTGCTCTCCTGCTGCGTTTATACTTCCCGAGTCCCCAGAGTGTTGCCTCCGGTTGCTTTTGTAAACTAGTGTCTAATCAGGGACGATGAGATCTTTTCCGGTTCGTGTTGTTTTATTCCTTGAATTTCCTTCTTTCTGAAAGCTTTTATTAAAGAATACCATAGAGGTTCTGGAGCATCTTTTCATCTAGATTAATTTAAAACTTTTTTATGTCTTACTATATAGTTTTATAAAGTACTGTGTCTGTAAAGCACAGGGCTCTTCATAAAAAAAGCTCAGTAGGTTCCAGGCAGCTCCACCCAGATCAAGACACAGAACATCTCCAGTGGGCCAGAATCTTCCTGGTATCCCTTCTCAGCCAGTTGTGCTCTCCCTCCTCCCGCCCCACCCCCACCATGGAAGCCACAAGGCTGACTTATCACTATCAATGACTCCTGCCTAGTCTTGAATTTATTGTGTGTAATGGGAACCATATGATACGATTTCACTTGCATTTAACTTCTTGAGCTCAGGACCGTGTGTTTGAGACTCATCCAGACTGCTGCGTGTAGCAGTAATTCATTTTAAAATGCCGCTCTTTATTGCTCCGTCGTAGGGATAAATCATAGTTTATTGATCTGTCGCGCTGTGGATGGGGGTTCGGGCTGTTTCCGGTGAGCAACTGTAGTGAGTACTGTGGCTGTGGACATTCTGTGTGTTTCCGAACGGTGTTCGCCCAGCAGAGGAGTTGCTGCATCTGAGCTGTGGCCGACCCTTTCAGTTTTCCAGAGTGTCACCGGTTTCTGTCCCCTCCAGCCATGAGCAACAACACTCCAGCTGTCCCGTCTTTGCCGACACTGGATGTGGTCTGTCTGTTTCATCATCGCCAACCTAGTGACCGTGTAGAGGGATCTCACGGTGGTTTTAATTTGCATTCCCTCGCATCTGATGATGTTGAGCATATTTTCATGTTATTGTTGAACAGTTTGTTGTTCTTTGCCCGTTTCTAAATTAGGTTTCTTTGTCTTGCCAGTGCCTAGGAATTCTTGAGATGTTCTGAGGATACATCTTCAGCTGGGTCACAAATGCCTCATCTCATTCTCTGCCTTTTCTTTCCACTCTCATGATGACATTTTCTGATCGGCACATTGCAGATGCTGTCTTCTGAGGAATGAAGACATCTCAGTTTAGTGAAATACACTTTATTGATCTTTACTTCTATGGTAATGTATTTTTTGCCCTTTTCAAGAAATCTTTGTCTACCCTGGAGTCATGAAAATATTTTCCTTTGTTACATTCTGGATCTTTTAACTTATTTCACCTTCCACATTAGATCTTGCTTTTTTCTCTGGGTAGCATGAGCAAGAGTCAAAATTCCTTCCTTTTTCTGTACAAAAGCTTTTAGGTTTAATCAGGTCCCATTTGTTTATTTTTGTTTTTATTTCCATTACTTCAGGAGGTGGGTCATAGAGGATCTTGCTGTGATTTACGTCAGAGTGTTCTGCCTGTGTTTTCCTCGAAGAGTTTTGTAGTTTCTGGTCTTACATTTAGGTCTTTAATCCATTTTGAGTTTATCTTTGTGTGTGGTGTTGGGAGTGTTCTCATTTCATTCTCTTACACGTAGATGCCCAGTTTTCTCAGCACCAACTTACGGAAGAGGCTATTTGCCTCATTGTATCTTCTTGGCTCCTTTGTCGAAGATAAGGTGCCTGTAGGCGCGTGGGCTTATCTCTGGGCTTTCTATCTTGTGTGTATTTCTGGTTTTGTGCCAGTACCATATTGTCTTGATTCAAATGGGTATTCAGTTGCCCCCAGTCTGGGTGTTGAGAAGCCCGGCTCCCCGCGCCCCCCGCACCGCCCACTGCAGGCTCCTTAGTCAGGGTCGGGTGTGCCTGAGTAGGTCTTTTCTGATCTCTCTTTTCTGTTCCATGGTCAAGCTGTCTTGCTCACTGCTCTGAGTTACTGGAGTCCCTTGGGAACTTTTGCTGTCTGGCCGCCTGACTGCCCCTGGCTGGGCGTGTGGTCGGGGCTGCTGTCTGCTCACCTCTAAAACGGGGCTGGGGATGGGACCTCTTCCTATACCTGGAGGGAAGGTGCTGCGGCTGCAGGCTGGCGCCCACCAGGCCAGAGATCGAGCCAGTCAGCCAGGGTGGCCGGGCGCCTCCCAGGTCAGGCTGGGGTAGTTGGCAGGTGGGTGAGGTGCTGACTCAGGTCGGGGGAGGGAGTCAGTGGGCACCCCCCACAGGGAAGCTAGGCGGTGAGAGGGGCTATGAGGGGTGGTGGTGCTGGCGGCCTCCTGCCCTGGGTGAGGGATGGAGGCATCTCTGAGGGGCTGGATGGCCTGGGCCTGGCAGCTGGGCTCAGCCCAGCCACTCCTGCTTGTTCTCAGCCATCGTCTCCAGGATCCTGGGGCGGGAAGACAGCGCTCAGAGTCTTGCTTGTCTGTCCATCTTCCAGTCATTGTGAGAGGCGTCCAGGCACAGCCAGGGCCTGCAGGTGACCCCTCCCCCCGAGAACACGGAGCATCGGCGCCGCAGCGTTCCCCGGGCTGTTTGCTCAGGCCCCGCAAACATCCTGTCCAAACAGGGCGCTGGTGGCGGTGGCCGCCCGTCACCCTGCAGGTGGACATTTTTCTGCAGCAGTTCCAAAGCCGCCGTTCTCTGGGGCTCTGATGTCTGGGAGAGGGAACCCTCTGGAGGGGTCACGACCTCCAGGCTGGATTGTTCTGCCCCCCCCCAACCCCGTTTCCTGTGATCAAAGGAGGTTAGAGTCCCCAGAAGCTCAGGGTCTTTTTTATAACAGCACTTTTCTTCAATAGGCAGTACCTGCCTGCGATAAGGAAAACACATAAAAAGTACAAAGGAGGCCAGCAGTGAATGGCAGGGTGCTGCCTCCCCACCAGGGCCAGGCCCCTCGCTGGGCACGCACTGTTACCCCCTCCTGAAACCCTCCGTGTGTGTGTCTGTGTCCCTTTGAAAAGGTGCTGCTAAGTCGTGCCCGACTCTCTGCGGCCCCGTGGACTGTATATAGCCCACCAGGCTCCTCTGTCCATGGGATTTTGACAGGCAGGCATGTTGGAGTAGGGTGCTGTTTCCTCCTCCAGGTTTGAAGAGGTCGGCAGTGGCTTACTAGACGCTGCTCAGCGCGAAGCCTGCCTTCTTCGCTCCTTGTGGTCTATTGGGAAATTGTGCCACGGAGTTGCATGGAGGTCTGACACCGAGCGTGTCCTTTTTGACACTCGTGTGCGATGCGGCAGTCATGGCGCCAGCTGATATCGCTGCCCTGCCGGCAGGGTGGCTGGGTCTGCACCTTCGCTGTCACACATTCCGGGGCAGCTGGTATCCGGGGCTTGCACGTGCGTGCCCACTGTAGACCTGTGAGCTGATAGATTTCTCAGAGGGGAGGCGCTGCCTCACCGCTTTGTTTTTACGCTGCATGCGTTATTTTCTTCCTATTGTGGTAAACGACACGTCGTAACTGGGCATCGTAACTGTTTTTAAATGTACACATCCGTGGCCTTCGGAATGCCCATCCTGTTATGTAACCATCGCCACCCTCCCCACTGTCCAGCTCCCGAGCTTATTCTCTTCTTCCCAAATGGAAGCTCTGTCCCCATGAAACACTAACCCCCTCATCGCTGGCCCCTGCCCTCAGGAACCTCTCCTCTGCCTTCTCTCTCTATCAGTAGAATCCTATGTAAGTAGAATCCTCTGTGTAAGTAGAATCCTATGTAAGTAGAATCCTATCACACTTGGCCTTTGTTGTCTCGCTTGTGGCACTTTTGGGGACAGAGTTTTCCAGAACTCTTTGCATCTTCAGTCTGAGAATTTTCTAACCAGACGATCTTTTCCAGTAATGCCTTTGTTATGGGGTGTTTGTGAGTAGAGGAGCATGCGGCACTTGCTGGACGGTGGCAGAAGGGCTCAAGGTGGGTGCCACCCACCACAGCACCAGCCGTGGGGACAGAGGCTGCGGCCGCCTGCCCAGTCACTGCCATCCTGGCTTCTGCGGGCACAAGCGCCTCGTGCTTGTGGTAGCATCACCACCTCAGCAGGCGCGCTGCCCTTCCGTGGGTCAGAGCTTCGCCTGAGAGGAAGCTCAGTGTCTGGCCGTGACGGCTGCTCCCTCGAGGCCGTGTCTCTGTGGTTCGCCGGGTCTTCGTGGGGCATGGTGTGCCGTGCACCCCTTTGTACCGCATGGACCTGCCCTCAGGTCCACCTTCTCCTGGCCACAAATTCAGAGACAGGAAGCAGAACAGGGGTCACTGAGGGCAGGGGGCAGGGCCTGGGGAGTCCAGGAGGGTCCTGAGGTTGGCGCAGGGACGACCCGGGGAGAAGTGGTCTCCTGGCTATGGCAGCGCCAGAGGGTGCCCTGGGCTGGTCGCTCAGCCACGTGTGCAGGAGCAAGCCTGGACGAGCTCAGCCAACCAGGGTGTGGGCGCACGGAAGAGCCCTGGGGCCGGAACTCTGTGGGCTTGGTGCCAGGGAGCTTAAAAAGACCCGGAAAGACGAAGCTTGCGACCTCAGAGGGGTTGATGGGTGGGGCGGGGGTCCTGGGGGTGCTGGGCTCTGGACGAGGAGCCGGGGTCCACACTTGGTGGGCTTTGCTGGCCCTGCCTCCCACTCCTGCGCCGTGGACGGTACTGGGCAGTGCCAGGCTTGGCCCCCGAGCCGATCCCCCACCCGCTCCAAGTGGGTGGCCCTCCCAACCTCAGGGGTCACGCCCCTGAATTCCTTTGTCTGAGAAAGGGGGGAAGACTAGGAGAGAATGGTGGGAAGCCTGCCAAGTGCAGGCTGGGGGCGGGGGGCAGGGGGGGCAGCGGCAGGAAGGGAGCCCGCTCCGTCCGCAGGGCAGAGAGCCTCCTCCCGGGCTGGCACTGAGATTCTCAGACAGGGCCTCCAGGATCGGCTGCATCAACCCACCCGGGCGCCCAAGTGGAGAAGCTGAGGCTGGAGAGGGGAAATTGAGGTGTGGGACATCCGGCTCCCCGCCTGATCTCGAGTGGGTCTGACAGCGGTTCCCACCTGTAATAAATGCCTGTGGAGATCAAAGCGCCTGGCTCCCGCCTGGCTCGTGGCCGGCACTCAGCGCATTCCAGCCGTTAGTATTACCCTGATACGGCACCCATCTCCTGCCATCTGGCTGAGCCCCAGGGGTCTGTTGCAATCTGCCAATCTTGAAGGCCGTCTTGGAGAAGGTTTAGGAAGAAGGAATTCAGTCCAGTGAAAGAAAGGACATTGTGTGCAGAGCTGGGCGGAAAGGGACAAGCTGCGTGGGTAGAGTGAGCTCCCCGCCACCAGAGGTGTTCAAGCAAGGCGAGGCTGCCCCGTGCCTGGAGTGTGACGGGAGAGGATTAAGTGTGGATGGTGGTGTCGCTCTCAGGGGCCACAGAGACTCAGGTCCTACCCTGAGGGGACGAAACAGTCAAGTGAAAAAGCAAGCTCATGAATAACAAGAGGGTTTCACGTAGCGATAAGCACTGGGAGGAGACTGGAAAGTGAGTGATGTGGTAAGACACCATCAGGTGTTCTCAGCTTTTATCCAGTTGCTTGGATTAAGGTTTTCCTTCTTGCTTGTGAATTGTGCTTTCTTTCTCCTCTTTACTGAGCTTTATTGAGACGTTTTACTGCTGTTCAAGTCTGTGAGTCTTGTGTCCAACTCTCTGCGACCCCACGAACTGCAGCACGCCAGGCTTCCCTGTCCTCCACTATCTCCCTGAGTTTACCCAAACCCATGTCCATCGAGTCGGTGATGCTATCCAGCCGTCTCATCCTCTGCTGCCCCCCTTCTCCTTTGGCCTTCAGTCAAGGTCTTTTCCAATGAGTTGGCTCTTACCTATTCAGTTCAGTTCAGTTCAGTCACTCAGTCCTGTCCGACTCTTTGCGACCCCATGGACAGCAGCACGCCAGGCCTCCCTGTCCATCACCAACTCCTGGAGTTCACTCAAACTCATGTCCATCGAGTCCGTGATGCCATCCAGCCATCTCATCCTTGGTCGTCCCCTTCTCCTCCTGCCCCCAATCCCTCCCAGCATCAGAATCTTTTGCAATGAGTCAACTCTTCGCATGAGGTGGCCAAAGTACTGGAGTTTCAGCTTTAGCATCATTCCTTCCAAAGAACACCCAGGGCTGATCTCCTTCAGAATGGACTGGTTGGATCTCCTTGTAGTCCAAGGGACTCTCAAGAGTCTTCTCCTACACCACAGCTCAAAAGCATCAATGAGGCGACTTTTTTTCTTCACATAGATTTAGGGTGTTTTCTGTAGATTTATTTCCGGGTTTCTTTCTCTGTAGTGTGGGACTCCTTTTCTTTTACCTTTTCTATTTAATTGTTGCTGGTGTATGGTAAAGCCACCAGTTTGTATGTGTTGATTTTTTTCTACCAAATAATAATAATAATTAGTATTCATTTCAGTACTGTGTTAACGTTGATTCCTTTGGATTTTCTAGAGAGATGAAACCATAACGTCTGCAGAGAATGACAGTCGTGTCTTCTCTTCTGATGTTTTTCTGCTGCCTCTTTTTTTTTTTTTTTCTCGCTTTATTGTGTCTGCCAGCATCTCTCAGACGGTGTTGAACAGGAGTGTTAGTGGATACTTTTGCCATGTTTCTTCCTGCAGTGGGGCACGTGTCTGATGTCTCACCACTGGGCCTGATGTCTGCTACTTGTTTTGGTAGACACTGATTTTGAAGAATGTTTTGCATTCCTCCTGGTGCCTCAGAACAGCCTTCAGGTTGATGTCAAAGCTTATTGCCCCTGCTTTCAGAAGGGAAATTGAAACTCAGGAAAGCTCAGTGGCTTGAAATGCATGCTACGCCAATGACGAGATGGTTCTTGCTGAGCTCTCTGTTGCCAGAACCTTGCAGGCTGCTGACGTGTCTTGGTGCTTTTGTTCCTCGGCCCTGCTGGGTTCTGTGAACTGCTCAAGGACGTTTAGAGGTCCTCGTAGACTTTGGCAGCTGTGCAGCTGTGGGTCTGCATAACAGAGCAGGACGCTGAGTCTTAAGGGAAGAGAGAGGACTATACGCGGTAGCCCGAGTTGTGGACCCAGGTACAAAGTTATTCTGTGAAGCTGTGCTCCTCCTCAGCACGTACATAGGCATCCAAGTTGGGCTTCGTCTTTGAATGTCATTTGTTTTCAGACCGCAGAGGCAAATGGTTGCGTTAATTACCTTCCTTATTTCCCGGTTCCTTATCATCTTAGCAAGACTCTCTCTTGCTAAGAGAGACTCCAGTGATAAGCACTCAGGCTGCCTCCTCACCGCTTGCATAAGCCCCACTGAAGTGAGCGTCCTCGAGCTGGTGGAATGTGGGTCCATGCTACGGTGACTGTCCTGCCATAGACACTGGGAGCAGGACGGCTGGGTCCGGGACGCCGACCTGCCTAACTGTGTCCGAGGGGCCAGGTCTCCGCCCGGACTGGCTGCTGTGGTCACCTCTCCCATGCCCAGGGCACCCGGGCTCCCGCCTGTGCCTGCCATCCATCACTCTCTCATTTTTCTGGCTTCACAGATACTCTACTTTGGGGGTTGGCTTTTTTCATGTTCATTTCCAGGAGGTTACTGTATTTCTCAGTAGCAACTCTGTCAGTGTAGACGCTCCAAAAACACCTCCTAACCTGTCAGCAGTCTATTGTATTTGTCCACGGAGCTCTTGGTTATTCAAAGAATGTTAATTCTGAGGTAGGAAAAGGCATCCATATTTTAACCTGTGGTCTGTGCCTTTAAGACCTTCTCCCAAGCCCCAGCTCCTCCTGCCCTCCCCAGCCATCACACCCGTCCTCCCCGGCCATCACACCCGTCCTCCCCAATCATCACACCCGTCCTCCCCGGCCAGCACACCCGTCCTCCCCGGTCAGCACACCCGTCCTCCCCAGCTATCACACCCATCCTCCCCGGCCATCACACCCGTCCTCCCCGGCCAGCACACCCGTCCTCCCCGGCCATCACACATGTCCTCCCCAATCATCACACCCGTCCTCCCCGGCCAGCACACCCGTCCTCCCCGGTCAGCACACCCGTCCTCCCCAGCTATCACACCCATCCTCCCCGGCCATCACACCCGTCCTCCCCGGCCAGCACACCCGTCCTCCCCGGCCAGCACACCCGTCCTCCCCGGCCAGCACACCCGTCCTCCCCGGCCAGCACACCCGTCCTCCCCGGCCATCACACATGTCCTCCCCAATCATCACACCCGTCCTCCCCGGCCAGCACACCCGTCCTCCCCAATCATCACACCCGTCCTCCCCGGCCAGCACACCCGTCCTCCCCAGCCAGCACACCCGTCCTCCCCGGCCAGCACACCCGTCCTCCCCAAGAACTTTCCCTGACGATGATGCCGCTGCTCACATGTTGGTGTCTCATCTGGTGCCTCAGAGGCAGAGTCTGGGTTGGAGGCTCTTGGGCACGTTGCGGTTCATTTGGTGAAACTGCCCAGGGAGGGGACCAGGGAAGGAGCTGATGATACTCCTGGTCCCACTGGGCTGTCCCCTTGGAGACGGAGTGGGTCTGTGAACCCTGCCTAGCCGGTGGTCAGCGCCCCCCGGCTGGACTTAGCCGCCCAGGCCGCTCTGCAGAGACGGTTGTGCTTGCGAGCTGTGGGCTGGCGGCGGCCCGCATGGGCGGCAGCAGGTGGGCGAGGCCCCTGCCCAGTGATGGACGGGGATCTGGCCGGGCGCCGGCAGCCTCTGTACCTGCCGGGCCTGCACACGTGGGCACTGCGGGCCCCATCCGGGCACTGACTCTGCTCGCGTTTCCGCCCACAGTGTCCACGAAGGACCTGATCGAGACGTGCTGTGCAGCCGGGCAGCAGTGGGCCATCGACAACGACGAGTGCCTGGACATCCCCGAGAGCGGCGCCGAGGGTGACGTGTGCAGGTAGGGCGGGAGTCGGCCCTGCGTCCCCAGCCCCGGACCCTGTGCTGCCCCGGGAGCCCTCTGCACACGTTAGGTGCCCGTGGGTGCTCTCCAGGTGTGGGGAGCTCCGGACTGGCCCTGAGAGCCAGCCCACTGTGTCACCCGGGAACAGCTGGCTGCTTCTCTGACCAGTACTGCTCCAGGGCCCTGCTCAGCCTTGAGCCTTGATCGCTTCTTCTGATGGCTGACTCAGCAAAGGAAGCCTTTTTGCCCACGCCCTCCCTGTGCCAGGCCCAGGGGACATCCTCTCCGACATTCACCCCCTCTTTATTCCTGGGGCGCGCCATCTTGTCCAGCCTGCTGCTCTTTCTGCACAAGGTTCAGAGAGGGCACGTGATTCACCCCAAGCCACACAGCTCAGTGGAGACTGGCCTGGATTAGGTCCTGTGCTTCCTACTGTCCCGGTGGCTCAGATGGTAAAGAATCCGCCTGCTGACCTGACTAACACACACGCTTTCCTGCCCTCCGCGCACCAAGCCCCTGCTGGGTGCTGAGCCGCTCAGTCCTGTCCCACTGTGTGCGACCCCATGGACTCCTCTATCCATGGGGTTCTCCAGGCAGGAATACTGGGGTGGGTTGCCATGCCGTCCTCCAGGGGGTCTCCCCGACCCAGGGATCGAACGCGAGTCTCTCGCCTCTCTTGCATTGCCAGGCGGGTTCTTTAAGCACAGCCACCTGGGAAGCCCTCTGTTAGAAATACTCAAATGCTAGCCTCGCCCCTTTGCTCTCGGGCTGCCTAGGAGTTAGGGCGGGCCGTACTCGTCAGTCTTGAATCTAGCGCTCTGGTGCCTGCTTGTAGTCCTCCTATGATGGGAACCTCACTACTTCATAGGCAACCGTTCCTGCCACTGGCTGGCCCTTGCTGGGACGTGGCCTTCCTCAAGCGAGGCTGAAGCCTGCTTTTTCATCCCCCCTGTCTTGGGTGCTGGTCCATTGGCTCTCTCAGCCCTACAGTTACTGGAGGCAGGACCAGGGACGCTGACCCCCACCACTGGTCAGGGATGCCGAGCCCGGAGCCCCGTGGGGCCCAGGCCTGAGTCACCCTGGTTAAGCTGAGAACAGAGCTCATGGCACTTGGTGGGGATGTGCCGTCTGGCTGCTGCCCGCGTGCCAGCAGGGACCCTGCCTGCAGTGGACCTCGGCGGGGCTTTCCTTCCCTGAGCCGAGCGTCCCCTGCTGGGAAAGCGGGGTCCCTGGAGGATGGGGTGCTCGGTGGGGCTGAGGCGCGGCTCTGTTGCAGGGTGGCCCAGAAGCACTGCTGCGTGTCCTACTTGAAGGAGAAGAGCTGCATGGCCGGCGTGTTGGGCGCCAAGGAGGGCGAGGCCTGCGGGGACGAGGACAACGACACCTGTGGCGTCTCCCTGTACAAGGCAAGCTGCCCCGGGGCTCGCGGCCCAAGCCCGCAGATCCTCGAGGGCAGAGGGAGTGGGCAGGCTGTCGGGCTCCCTCCTGGGGGCGGCCCCATGGACCCATTCGTTCGGGAATATTGATGGAACACCAGTGTGTGTCGGGCCGTGTCACGCAGAACACAGAAGTGGATCACACAAAATCCCCTGCCCTCACAGGGCTTTCATTTTCTCTTTTGGTCCGTCTGTGGCTGTTCTAAGCCAGTGGCTTTGCTGGCTAGATGCAGGATGGCCGTCACTTGGGACAGTGTTTCTCTGCTCCATGTGGTCCCAGCGTCCAGCAGGCTAGCGTGGGCTTGTTCAGGTTGTGGCTGGGCAGGTCTCCGACACAGGAAGTAGAGGTGTGCAGGGCTTTTTGTGGCCAGGGCTGAGAAGGGCACTCTGGCACTTCTGCCTCCTCTTGGCTGAAGCAAGTCACGAGGCGCAATCAAGAGACTGGGAAATGAACCCTCTCTTTCAGTAGGAGAATTAGCACCATCACTCTGCAAAGACAGAGGACACAGTGAAGAGCGAGCAGCTGGCGCTGTTACTGCAGTCAGTCTGCCACAGTAGTTTAAACAAATTACAGGCTTTGATTTTGGAGGCAGGCAGGCTGGCACAGTGAATCTAAAAATATCTCTGAGCACCCATGCTTCTGTATTTCCGCTTGATCCTTTTTAGCTTGTAGTTTCCATCGCTAAGGTCACCTCATGACACAAGATAGCTGCTAGAGCTCCAGCCATCACATCTGTTCCAGAAAGGAGGAAGTAGGAACGTAAAAAGATGTGTTTTCAAGTTGAGTTAACCCCAGTTAAGAGCTCTCCTGAAAGCTTCACCCACCGACTCCTGTCTCTAACTTCAAGGGGCCATGGGAAGTGCCGTCTTTTAGGCAGCCAGAATAGAATTGGAGTCTGCTGGTAAATATAGGGGCAGTTAATGGGTGTGGCCAGGGGTTAACTTGTAGTTCTTTTCATAAGAAGTCATTTATGAATTACTAAAAAACACTTGCACTAGCTGAGCCAGACACAGGACATGGGGACAGGTGACATGTCTGTCCCTGGAGAACACGTCCTGGGCAGAAGAAACAAGAGGGGGTGAATTTGCTCCCATTTATCAGCCCCTCCTCTGAGCCTGGGGGCCTGGAGTGAGCCCCATGGGCCCTCAGGCCGTGGGGAAGGCAGGTGGGGAAGGCCTGTGGGCTGGGCAGCGACCATCCGTTTCTCTCCAGCAATGCTGTGACTGCTGTGGCCTGGGGCTCCGCGTGCGGGCTGAGGGCCAGTCGTGCGAGTCCAACCCCAACCTCGGCTACCCCTGCAACCACGTCATGCTCTCCTGCTGTGAGGGCGAAGACCCCCTCATTGTGCCCGAGGTCCGCCGGCCTCCAGAGCCTGAGGCTGTACCACGGAGAGGTGGGTGCTGCTCCCCAAGCCAGGCCTGGGGGCCAGTGGGTGGCAGGGGACAGCTGCTGGGGCTTCGAGACAAGGCGGTGCCCTCTGGCCTTCTGTGGGGACCTTGGTTACCTTCCCAAGGTCTGCTCTGGACAGAGTTCTTCTGTGGCTTCTGATGATAGACTCCTGTTATTTTCAAGACGGTGGTCTCATTTGCTTTTCTATTTAACCATCCGTTCTGCACAACTGCATGCCACCCATCTCTCTCCGCTCTCTACCCACCCACCCTCCAATTTGTTTTTCACTTACACGGCCATACTTATTCCTCCCCATCCACCCATCCGTTTCACCCAGCCCCCACCAATCCTGGTCCATCTTTCCACCACTGATTCCCTCATCCACCCACCCCTCCATCCATTCACCGAACCACTCACTCACCTCTCCATCAACCTATTCATCTACCTGCTCATCCGCTTACCCGTCCATCCACCCGCCCCTCCATCCACCCGCCCCTCCATCCTACATCATGCTGTCTCAGCTGAGCACATGGAAGGTTCTGGGGAGGACCTGATGAGATTTCCTGAGGGCCTGTGGTGTGGTCTCAGCCACTCGCTGGGGCCAGCCTGGCTCTCATCACGAGCACGGACCCCCGCCCCAGTTTCAGAGGCAGAGCTGGCGAGCCGGGAGGCCCTGTCGCTGGGCACAGAGACTGAGCTGCCCAATAGCCTGCCGGGCGACGACCAGGACGAGTGCCTGCTCCTCCCGGGGGAGCTGTGCCAGCATCTGTGCATCAACACGGTGGGCTCCTACCGCTGCGCCTGCTTCCCCGGCTTCTCGCTGCAGGGTGACGGCCGCACCTGCCACCCAGGTGAGGGCCCGGGAGGTGGGGACGCGGCCGGCCCTGCCAGCAGGGCGTGGTGCTTCTGGGAGAGGGGTTAGTCCTGCCCCTCCCGCCATGCACATGTAGGAACCCACAGTTGCCAGGGGTCCTGAGCAATTGGCTTGTGAGCCCAGGCAGATGGCTCCCTCCTGGAGCTCCATCTGCAGGGGAGCCCCAGCACCCCGCCCTGGATTCAAGCTCAAGGCCAGAACCTGGGCCACAGAGGAGGCCCCCATGTCCCCACACTGTGTCCCCAGCACTGGGCCTGCGGTGGTCAAGCCCCAGCACCCGGTCCAGGAGGACTTTCTCCCTGCCAGATTCCAGGGTAGAGTCATCCGAGTCTAGAGGCCATTTCCCCTCTCTGCCCCTGACTCTGATTAGCTGTGAGGTGGATCTTGCCTGAAATGTGTTCCTCCCTGAGCCTTCGTTTCCTCTGCCTTGGGATTGAGGGGACGGGGGTGTGTGTGTGAAATTAGTCACTCCCGCTTGAGTGCCCCGAGTGACACCTGTAAGGGCCTGAGGTTGACTGCAGACATGAGACGCCCTCGCTTGTCTGCCCTGCCCGTGACAGATGGCGGCCCCTCCAAGCCGGAGGCCGCAGAGGAGTCTGCACAGAGGCCCGAGTCCTCCCAGGAGGCCCCCAACACCATCGCGTTGTCTGTGCCGCAGTCCAACATCTGCCAAGGTAAACCCGGCCGCGGGCAGGCAAGGAGCCCTCTGGGGCTGGGCGTGAGCAAGGTGGCCCTGCCAAGGGGTGCTTCTGCTCAGGGAGGTTGGCTGAGCTCACGGTCTGCTCTGGGAGAGGTGAGATGGGGGACACGGCCTGGGATGAGCGTGTGTGGCCCCCGGACGGCCCGTCAGCCACCTTCAGGCTCAGTTTCTGTAAAACCGAGAGCGTAGAATCCCCGCTTGCCCAGGCGCCATGCAGCCTGCATTCAGCGACACGTGGGAAGTTCTCTGCATCCTCCCCTCCGCCCTCCCCATCTCCTTCTGCCGGCATCCCTGGCACTTGAGGGAGGGCTGGGTGATGGTGGTGGAGCCCAGACCCCAGCAGGGTGTGAGCAGGGAGGGGAGACCTTGTGGTAAGGGTCAGGACTGGGGTTCCCCGGCTCCCGGCCCCTCCGCGTGTAGGCTGGAGCCGGGGGTGCTGGGCTGGGTGGTCTCCTGGCAGACAGTAAGGAGTCTGCCTGCAGCACGGGAGACCCAGGCTTATTCCCTGGCCGGGAAGATCTCCTGGAGGAGGGCATGGCAACGCACTCTAGTAGTCTTGCCTGGAGAATCCCAGGGACGGAGAAGCCTGGTGGGGCTGCAGTCCATGGGGTCGCGAAGAGTCAGACCGGACTGAGCGGCTAACGCGTCCACTTTCCTGGCAGACAATGGGCCCTGCAAGCAGGTCTGCCGGGTCGTCGGGGACGCGGCTGTGTGCTCCTGCTTGCCCGGCTTCGCCATCATGGCGGACGGCGTGTCCTGTGAAGGTGAGTCCCTGCTGCCCTCCGCACACCTGAGTGGGCCCGGCACGGGGGAGGCGGTCCAGGGCTGAGCCCCACTGTGCCGAGAGCCGGGAGCGGGCGTGGCTGGCGCGACCGCCGGTGGCACGGGGAGCGGCTGAGACCACTGCCATATCACGTGCCGGGCGTGCATGCAGCCCCAGTGGGCACATGGGGTGACTGCAGCCCCCCTGCCCCCTGGAGTGGGCCTTCCCAAACCTGAGTGTGCAGCCGGTCCCCTGGGGGCCTGGGACCACACCGATCCTGAGAATGCCACCTGGTCCTAGGGATCTGACCCAGTAGGTCTGGGGAGGGGCCCGAGGCCCCCTGGGCCCCGCTCTGACCGGCTCTGTCCTTGAGGGTCACCCCCCGTGAGTGGCCTGTCTTGGCTTGTGACCGCCTTGCCCCTGTAATGGTGAGCACTCCAGACTCTGAATCTAGAAATCCGAGTTCGTATCTCAGTGGGACCTTTCTGTTAGTCCTGCTGGTGGCTCAGATGGTAAAGAAACTGCGTGCAATGCAAGAGACCTGGGTTCGATCCCTGGGTCAGAAAGATTCCCTGTAGGAATGCACAGCAACCCACTCCAGTATTCTTGCCTGGAGAATCCCCATGGGCAGAGGAGCCTGGCAGGCTACGGTCCACGGGGTCGCACAGAGTCGGACACGACTGAGCGCCTAGCATGCCTCCTCTCGCTCACAGCCCCTGTTCCAGCCACGGGTGAAGCCAGGACAGCAGGCAGTGCCTCCCACTGGCTGCCCTGGGGAGCAAGGCCGGGGCAGGGGCGGCCCAGCTGGGGGGCCTGCTCTCAGAAACCATGGAGGGGTATGGGTGTCGGTGACGCTGCCTTCACAGAGGGGCTGGAAAGGGTCTGGAAGTGCGTCCCTTTCACACCTGTGAGCCTGCTCAGTCTGGGTCTCATCCCGGGGCGAGGGGTCTGCCCTGCGGGCTGGGCCCGCCCGCCCTCTGTGCGATGGGGCCATCAGGGCGTGGTTCCCGCAGTAAGCGTCACCTGGAGCCCCTCCGTGTTGGGCGGCGGCGTGGGCACAGAGCGAGCCGATGGTATCAGAGATGCTTTATGCTTTAGTTCACGTTCAGGAGCCATGACGCTGGTGGGGGTCCTGGGGGGCTACTTCTGTCTGGGAAAGACCCCCATCCCTGTCAGCAGCCAAAACCCTCCTCCGGCCGCCTGCCCGAGACGGCTCTGGTGTGGGCGGAAACCATCCTTATGCCCAGAAAGGGTGGGAGACTTGCCCAGCGTGCATGGCATGGCGGTGCCTGGCAAGCCTTTCTCTCAGATGGTGGGGGCCAAGCTGGCTCTGCTCCCCGTCTCCCGGGACCTGTATCTCTCCTGGGCCTGTGTCCCTGCTCCTCCAGGCCCCCGCTTCTATCTGCAGGGCCCCCAGCGGTGAAGGCTGTGGTGTCCAGGTCGGGGGTGCGTGCGAGGGTGTTCCATGGGTGCAGCCTGCCCTGCAGGGGAGTCTTCCTGGGCTCCATCCTGTTTAAAATCATCCACCAGGTGACCAACAGTGACAGCTCCAGAATTGTTTTTGGAAAAATCCAAATTTCAGGTTTTTCTCGGATCTTTATAACATCCGAGCCCGCAGCTCCGACTCCCCTCTGGACGGAGCACAGGCTCAGCAGTGCCTACGGAGCCCCCTTGGCCCCTGCTCCTGTGGATGTCCCCAGCCTGGCCCCCTCAGCGCTCAGGTTTGCAGCCGCCAGCATCTGTGACTCCCCTGGCCGTCTGTGGAGGTGGAGTGTCTCCGGAGCATGGGTGGGGGACAGCCTCTGGTCCCGCCCGCTGTGTTACCCCAGGCAGGCTGTCTGCCCTCTCTGAGCTTCACCTGGCCACCTGTCCTTACCAGAGCTCCTGTTCCCTCATCTCTTGACGGCACAAACTCGGACTTGGGCCCAAAGCCCAAAGGGACTGCTGATGGACGGGCTGAGAGGCCCCGGGCAGCTCCCTGGCCCTCTGGGCCTCAGTTTCCCCATCTGTCACTGGAGGCCACACCTCTCTAACGGCCCTTCTGTTTCTCCTCTCGCGACGTATCACTAGACCAAGATGAGTGCCTGCTGGGCGCTCACGATTGTAACCGGCGACAGTTCTGTGTGAACACCCTGGGATCCTTCTACTGTGTCAACCACACAGTGGTCTGTGCTGAGGGCTTTATCCTCAACATGCGCAGGAAGTGTGTGGGTAAGCCAGAGCCCTGCCTGCCACCACGCCCCCTGCTCTGCTCCACACCCGCCCGCCACGCCCGCAGCCACATGCCAAAGGGCCCGACCTTTGCATGTGAGCTCTCAGCACGGCCCCCACGCTCCCCTGATGTCCTGCCCTGCTTCTCCACTGACCCCCTGGGAAGCCGCTCTCCCCAGGGATGGGCCTGAGTCAGAGCTGGAACTGAGGCGTGACCCGGCTGCTCACTGAAGAGCGGGCATTGAGACGCGTGGGCAGCAGGACAGGATGTGGGGTCTGGGGGCAGGGAGGCCGGGCTTCAGAGCAGGGCCGCCCGGTATCTCTGTGGTCTTGAGCTTCCTCTTGGGCCTCTGTTTCATGTGACCTGTGCATGGCATAGCCAGGACGCCAGGCACAGTGAGCACGTGACCTCAGCTGCAGAGATCGTACTTCAGTGGGGCCAAAGTCCCTTCTGAGGCAAACGGATGGAGCTGGGGTCCGGACGGTCCAGGGCTGTATACCCCAGCTCGGTGTTCATTTGCTGTGTGACCCTGAGTCTTGGAGCCCTCCTGCCTGGGTAGCTGGTCTCCCATGGCTTGGCGGGGGAGGGTCTGAGGTTTTCTCGGAGGAAACGTCGTGGACCTGACCCGAGAGGGACCCAGCATAGTGGGGCTTGGAGCAGACTGGGAAATACAGGGGCTCAGGCCGAGGGGGAGGCCGTTCCAGCCGGCAGTGTCTGGACACCCTCCCTGGAGAACGCTGCATGGGGCTCCAGGGACAGCAGGGACGTGGGAGATGAGAAGGGCATGCGGGGAGGAAGAGCAGTGGCAGGAAGCACGTGCAGGTGGGAATGGCTTGCGCCCAGACCCCCCACCCGTCGCCTCTGTGCTTGGGGACCATGCCCAGCTTGGGCATGTCCTCTGCCTCACCCACCACCGCTGGGCATCTGCGTGGCCGCTGCAGACATGTTTGCCCCCCGGCCCCCGGCCGTGGGCACAACATGAGCCCTGTGGAGCCTGCTTGTTGGCAGCTCCTCCCATCTGGGTCGTGTCTGTGTGTGTGTCTGGGAGGATGGTCCGTGGGGCCCGCCAGCACCTTCCCACGATGTGGTGTGCAGGTTTTCCTGGTGGTCCGACAGATGACTTTGTTCTCAAAGGGGCTGCCGGGTGGCTGGAAAATGGGTTTTGGGGTTAAGAACAGAGGTGCCTCCATTCAGCAAGGTTTATGGTCGTTCGCTCAGTCTTTCCCTCCTTGTCATCCTGCCTGGACCCCGGTCTCCTCTCCATCCTTGTTCCACGCACGTGTTCATCTCGTCTGTGAGCACTCATTCTTTGTATCACTTGTCTGTCCACAAACGTGTCTTCTGTGGTGCGTTTGTAAGCTCCAGGCGTCTTCTGTTAACCTCAGCTGGTGAGACGGGAGATGCGTGCCCGGGTGAAGAGTGTGGCCTCTGCGGCCAGACCGCTGGGGTTCAAGCCCTGGCTCTGCCACTTTCTACTTGTAGGACCCAAGACCAGTCATTTAATCTCTCTGAGACTCAAGTTTCTTCACCCGTGAAAAGAGAAATAGCATCTACCTCCAAGGGTCACTGTGGTGGTTAGATGAGTCCATGTAAAGAACTTGCTAGAGTTTGATGTCATAATAATGATTCAACAAATGTGTTATACTGAGGCAGCCTGCATAGGTAGTGAGCTCCCCATCACTGGAGGTATGTAAGCCAAAGTGGGACAGGACTGAGTGTTGCCGAGTCCAGAGGACTTCTGACAGGCTGGTGACCTCTGTGGGGGAACCCCCTGTGCTCTTCTGTTGGCCTGTTGTGCCCTGTCCTTTGAGGACTGTCGTGGGTCCTGGGGAAGAGTGTTCCGGGTGGGCTGGGCTTTGGGAAGATGGGAGCCCTGGCTCTGTGGCCCACTCTGCGGGGGTGAGGAAAGAGCTGGGCACTCTGAGCTCTGTTCCTGTTGCCACGTGCAGGCCGTGGGACTTTGGTCCAGGCACATCCCCTCTGTGAGACCTAGTTCCTTAGCTGGGAAGGGGTGGTCAAGGTCACGGAAGGGCATTTCCTCTAAGCCAGAGGTCTGCACCCTCTTTGGCACCAGGGACTGGCTTTGTGGGGATAGGGTTTCCACGGGGAGGAGGGGGATGGCTCAGGCCGTAACGTGAGCAATGGGGAACGGCAGCGGAGCGGTGCCCGCTTGCCCACGGCGCACCTTCTGCTGCGTAGCCCAGCTTCTAGCAGCCCACAGACCAGTGGAGTTGAGGACCCCTGCTCTAAATCACCGGATCCCTAGTGAGCCATGCAGTCAGTGGCGTCTGCTGTCGTCCCTCAACATGCTTCCTCCCAGGCTCCGGAGCAGGGTGGGGACTGGGGGCGGGGGGGCTCCTGACCCATGACGTTTCTGGGGTCCTGAGAAAGTGTCAATCCAGCCTGTAAATCAGAAGTCTCTATCTCGCCGAGCCAAGCCTTTCTTGGAAACTATGGGTCCGGAATCCCCTTTTCTTCTCCCTCATCCCCACCCAACCAGGCTTGGCTCAGCTTATACACCAGTCGGCTCACCTGGGAGTTTGGGAGCGTTTCTTTTCTGGTGGCTCAAAAAATAAAGAATCCACCTGCAATTCAGGAGACGTGGGTTCGATCCCTGAGTCAGGCAGATGCCCTGGAGAAGGGAAAGGCTACCCACTGCAGTATTCTGGCCTGGACCATCCCATGGACCGAGGAGCCTGGTGGGCTACAGTCCATGGGGTCGCAGTCAGACACGGCTGAGTGACTAACACACACTTGCCCCACAGCCCAGTACCCCTCCTCTCCACCTTGTCCCTGTCCTGCTTGTAGAATCAGCTCTGATCTCAGTGTCCCCCAGAGCGACCCTGACATTCCAGCCCCCGAGCAGGCAGTGCTTCCGAGACCATGCCACCTTCCTCCCCAGTGCCTCCACCCGCCTGTCCCCACTCCCTGCCAGCTCGGGGTGGCCCCCATGCGGCTAGGCCGCCTGGGATTAGCACAGAATAGGTGCTCGTTGAGGTGTGTCCAGGGAATGAAGGGATCAGCAAGGACTGCTGCGCCGGTGCGGCCGGGGTGGGGGGGGTCAGCTCGTGGTGTCCTCCGCACGTGCGTCTGCGTCGGTCACCGCTCTGGGTCCCCTGTGCCCTCCCCAGGGCTGCTTCTCCCTCCTTTGCTGGCATCTCCCCACCGCCTGCTCCCACCAGGTGTAGGTCCTAGGCCTCCTCTGTGCCTGTCCTGTCCCCCAGGTGACCTTAGCCTCCCCCACTCCCAAGTTCCCAGCTTCACTAAGACCCATTCTGTGAACTCCGAGGCAGGACTCAGTGTCCCCTGCAAGGCTCCCAGCCTTCCTCTGTGAGCCTGCTCCCCTCAGCTGGCCCCATGCTCAGCTGCCCAGCTGTTTGGCCAGGAAGCTTTGGGCAGACCCCTTGGCTTCCTTTTTCCTCTCTCCTTCCTGTCATCCATCAGAGATCTGCTGCTTTGACTTTCACATTTTCAGAGCGTGACTTGCCTCTGTGGACGGCAGCCTCAGCCCCTTCATCTCCTGTGAACGCCTCATCCCTGGAGTGTTCACACTCAGCCAGGGGCCCCTGTTACAAACAAGTCAGTCTGCTCTCCTCTGCTGGAACCCTCGATGGCTCCCGCCTCCCCCGGCGTCTCCTGATCATCTCCTCTCCCCACACTGCACCATCTGGACCCTACCCTGAATCTGCCCCTTCTGCCTGGGATGTGTGTTTGGCTCGTCCTGGATCTCTTCAGATGGTTGCTCAAGTGCCCTCTGCCCTGATGACCCTTCGTGCCCCCAACCCCCACCCCCACACTCCTGGTCTCCTCCACCCCACTGTTTCTTCCATAAGACTCCAGACCACCCTCCCTTTTAGGCCTGTCTGCTGGGTGTCCTCTGAGTGTGCCCCATGGCAGGGCTCCTGTCTGTCTTCCTCACCGGGTGCCCTGGGGCCAAGCACGGTGCTGCTGGCACCAGGCACGTGCTCCATAAATCTTTGTTGAATGGGTGGTGGCACAGAGTGTGCTGCTGTCTGGCAGGGGAGCACCTGGAGGGCGGGGCTGGTCAGCTGGCGCTGTCCCCAGGACCACCCCGCAGCCCCTGACGGCCTGGCCCTCCCCGCAGACATCAACGAGTGCGTGACAGACCTGCACACGTGCAGCCGCGGCGAGCACTGTGTGAACACGGTGGGCTCCTTCCACTGCTACACGGCCCTGACCTGCCAGCCGGGCTACAGGTTCGAGGAGGGCCAGTGTACAGGTGAGGAGGGCTGGCTGCAGGTCCCGCCCCGCCCCGCCCCGCCCCCTCACCCCACCCCGCCCCTCACCCTGCTCGGCCCCGCCCCTCACCCTTCTCCTCGCCCGCCCCAGGGCAGTCAGAGTTTGCTCCCTCGGGAAAGTTCCAAGCTCCAGGGTTTCTGGCCAGTTAAGAGACCCCACAGATGATGGTGTTTGGGGGCAGAGGTGGCCTCCAAACTGGTGGCGGGGGGAGGGGCGAGGTAAACGTGTCTGGGTCATGTTACTCTCCTCTTCATGCCTCCGTTCCCACAGAAGGGTCATTTCTGTCCTTTTTAACCAGAAGAGTCTAACCTCAGGAGAGAGAGAAGTTCGGCTGAGCCATTTCAGCAGCGGCTCCCCGGGCGGCTTTGTTTATGGCCCGGCAGGGTTCTGGGTGGTGGGGGTGCTGTGGGGGTGTGTTTCTCTGTCTGGTCTCTTGACCAGGGAGGCAGGGGCTCACAGGCACACCAGGATGGCAGGGCTAAGGCTGGGTTTTGCTTTAGTCGGGGGTCCAAAGAGGCCAGCCCCCTGTGGGGGTGATGTCGAGGCAGGGACCTACAGAACGCAGAGCCCCTGGGAAGGGTGCCAGGAACACAGGTGCCAGCCCTTAGGGAAGGAGGGGCCTTAGTACATGGAGCAGAGGGAAGTTTTGGCTAGGGGCACACTGCCAACGGAAGGAGGGTGCTGGGTTGGCAGGCCCAGGTAGGCAAGGACTTGGGACTCTATTTCACACATGATGGGTGACAGTTTATTTAAAGGTTCAGAAGGATGTCACCCAGGAGGTGAGACCCAGAGCAGTGCTCCACTGTTGCAAACCCAGAAAATTTTGATGGGAAGCAACTCTGAGGTTGGGCATGAGCCCAGGGAAGTGACCGAACACACTCTGTGCCAGGCCCTGAGCTGGGCTCAGAGCAGGGGTGGAATGAGCTGAGAGGAGAGGAGCCTGGACCCCTTGTAGCACACCTGTGCACACCCACGCATGCCCAGGGCACATGCAGATCAATGGTGAGCCCCCTTCAGAGAACCCTGACCCCTGTGGAGTGGTCTTGGCTCCCCGGATGCCCGGCACCCCTGGCCCTCTGCTCCCAGGGCATCCTTAGACCAGAGTGGCTGGGCAGAGGCTGTGTCCTCAGGCTTCCGGGGGTCCTTGAACCCAGTATGGGACCCCTAGAGACTGGGCTGCTGTGGAAACCAGAGGGGGTGGATGGATGGACAGACAGACAGACACTCGCACGAGGTGGGCCTGGCCGTCAGGAGGCTGATGGGGTCTTGGCCATGCCACGAGCCCCCCGTGTCCATCCTCGGCTTCGTCATCTGGGGAAACAGCCCGACGTGCCTGCTGCGGGGTAGGGGGGTCACAGGCCGGCACTTTGTAAGCTGGGTGCTGGGCAGCGGGGGCGGGGCGGGGGTGGGCTGTGACCTGCTGGGGCCACATGGCTGGTGGGGACAGTGGAGACACGCAGGTCTGGCGGCTTCATCCTTGGAAGCTCCAAGCCCGGCGGCCCAGGAGCAGCGCCGAACTGTGCCCATGCCTCAGTTTCCCCCATGCGGGAGGGGGCTCATCTCGGCCCCGGCCCTGGGTACCCGTGCGCAGAGATGTACATCTCAGAGTGCCCGGCAGTGAGCAGGGTGACATTGTTGTCACTGCTGCACGGGTCCTGGCAGCACCCTGCGGTGCAGGAGACCTTCGTGATGTCGAGGCTGTGGCAGGGATGTGCGGGTGCGTGCCCGCCAGCCCCTGACCCCCGTCCCTGTCTCTCTGGCAGATGTGGACGAGTGTGAGCTGGGCACGCACAACTGCCCGGCGGGCGCCGTGTGCCACAACACCAAGGGCTCCTTTTACTGCCAGGCTCGGGAGCGCTGCCTGGAGGGCTTCCTGCAGGACCCCGAGGGCAACTGCGTGGGTGAGCGGGGCCTGCCCGGCTGTGTCTCCCGGCCCGGGGCAGGGGAGGTCTTCGGGGAGGGTATTTGGGGGGATGGGCTCTGAGGGCTTGAGAGACCAGCAAGGACTGGGAGGCTGCCCTTCCCTCCCCCAGCCTCCGTGTCCCCTGTGACTCTCAGTGCCTGGGCCCTGGAGGCCTTTGCAGACGGAAGCTCCCATTACCCCGAGCTGTCTGATCACGGCCGAGTTGCTTCTCCTCTAGTCTGTTTCCCCCATCTGTGGGACTGGGCTGGATGAAGGTGTATCACATCTGTTTTCAACAGTGCCCAGCTTCTGGGAGGGAACACCCTTGGGTCCTGGGACACAGGCACTGGGGGGGGTCTGACCTTCCGGCCCTGACCTGGGCTGGCCTGGGGCCCCGGGAGGGGCTGCACCCGGCTCCCCGTCACCCGCACCCCCTCCCTCCGCAGACATCAATGAGTGCACGTCTCTCTCCGAGCCGTGTCGGTCCGGCTTCAGCTGCATCAACACGGTGGGCTCCTACACGTGCAGACGGAGCCTGGTGATCTGTGGACGCGGCTACCACGCCAGCGAGGACGGGACCAAGTGTGTGGGTGAGGCCCGCCGCACCGCCCCCAGCCTCCGCCCTCCTAGGGGCCCTGGGCGTGGCGGCTCCTGCAGGGGGAGAGCTCGGGCCTCAGCGTGCCCCGCTGGCCTCCCCCTGCAGACGTGAACGAGTGTGAGACGGGTGTGCACCGCTGCGGCGAAGGCCAGGTATGCCACAACCTCCCCGGCTCCTACCGCTGCGACTGCAAGCCTGGCTTCCAGCGGGACGCCTTCGGCCGCGCCTGCATCGGTAGGTGGGGCTGGTGGCTGGGATGTGCCCCCAGCAGTGCCCGCCTGCCCCAGGCCCCAGCCAGCCTTGCTCTGACCGCCTGCCTGGCCCTCTCTGGGTGTGTCTGCCCAGCTGAGGCTCCCCTCACGGTTCCTATTGCCCTCGTTTCTTGCTTTTCGGCTGTGTCTGTCCGTGCGTCCCTCCATCTCCCTACGGCACCCTGGCTGCTTCCTGCTCTGATCCCTCCTCCCCCTCACTCCTTTGGGTCCCTGGGTCCCTCCTATCCCCGGGGTGGGGGTGGGGGCTGGCGTCCAGGCCCCTCTGCCCTCCTAAGGCCCCCTGCGCCTGCCACCCGCAGACGTGAACGAGTGCTGGACGTCACCCACGCGTGTCTGCCAGCACACGTGCGAGAACACGCTGGGCTCCTACCGCTGTTCCTGCGCCTCCGGCTTCCTGCTGGCTGCCGACGGCAAGCACTGTGAAGGTACAGCGGCCCCCCGCCCGCCCCGAGACCCCAGCCTCAGCTGCCCGCAGCTTCCTGCAGGAACCCCCCGTCTCAGAGCGGGGGGCTGGCTGGCTCTGCTGTCTGCATGCCCAGAGGTGGGAGTTTCCGTGTGCAGGGCTGGCAGCCCGGCTTCTGCCCCTTGGTAGGCTGCTGTCCCGGTCACCACTGTGGTGCCCTGGGGTCTGGGCAGAGAGCCGCGTGAGCGAGACAGGAGACAGGCCCGCGGCCTCGCAGCACCCCATGTGCTGTGCAGGCGGACCAGTCACGGTTTTCCAGATCCCAGCAACCCAGATAGTTATCATGCATAAATCCTGCTGGGTTTTACATGTTGCTGGTGGGTTTAAACGTAAAAGACCACACTGGTAGGTGCCCCAGGGCTGACGATCTAGGAGGGACTGTCCCAGGTCTGCTGGGACTGGGGTGAGGAGGCGGAGATCCCAGGCTGGGGGTGAAGGGGTTGTGGGGTCTCCAGCCCGCCCCTAGCTGGCGCCGTCTCTCCTGGCACCTTCCCCAGGAGCTGTTCTCCTTCCTTCCCTCCTGGGGAGGTGAGTTTGCTGAGATCCCCAGGCAGGCCAGGCCCCTCTCTCTGATTGCCTGGCCTGGCTAAAGAGCCAGCCTCCTGGGACAAGCCCCACCCAGGGGCAGCGGAGCATTGCCAGGCCTGGCTCCGTCACGTGGCACTCAGATGGGCTCCCCAGACAGAGCCGGTGGCTGGCATTCAGTCATTGGTGTTCCCGTCACCTCTGAGCCCCTCCGCCAGGCCAGGTGGGCACAGAGAGCTGTGGGGGGCGGGCCGTCGAGCCCACCCTCGTGGCGGTCCACTCTGCCTTCACCCACCCTTTGTCCCTACCTCACCTGCTTCTCTCGGGCTGCGCAGGAGACTCGGGGATGGAACGAGCGTGGCCTTGGAGCCTGGTAGAGGAGACCAGGCTCTTATGCGTTCATTCGTGCCTTCAGTCATTCCGTGTGAAAGCGGTGTGTGCGGAGGGGCCGTGAGGGTCACGGGTCAGGCGGCAGCCCCAAGGGCGTGTGTGACAGCCCCACCCCCGCCGCGGCTCATCCTGCTCTCACCCCAGCGCCCCCTGCCTGTGCACAGGGCCACCCCCAGTTGCTCTGAACCTCATCAGCTCCACGGGGTGGGGGTGTTTGTCCGTCTTGTTTGGGGCCGTGTCTCCAAGCTCAGCACAGACCCGGCGCTTGTCAGAGCTCGGCAGGTCTCAGCTGGATGAACGAGAGACAAACCCCTTCCTGCATGGAGCTCGGGGTCCAGCCAGTGCTCCCCTCACTGTCCTTCACTCACTCCCTCCCCACCCCCCGCGGGCGGCTCTCGCCTCTCCCCCAGCCCCGTGAAGGGGGCCGAGGGCAGATTCCTGTCCGCACCTCTCAGAGCCACCTGTCCAAGCTGCTATGGGCCCGCAAGAGGGCAGCTTCTGCTTCCCCACTGGGGGACCTGCGCCACTGTGGCTGCCTCATCCAGGCAGCAGGCCAGGACTCCACAGTCCCACCCCTGCCTCGCTGCATGTCCCTGGCTGACCCCGTGCCTTTTTCTGGACCTTGGGTTCCCCATCAGCCCCAAGCGGAGGCTGGAACCGATGGTCTCTCAAGAGAAGGCTCCACGTGAGCGAGACCCCGGTCCCAGCTCTGGTCCGGGCGGGCCCCTCCGTGACCTCCGGCCGGTCTGTGCGCAGACGTGAACGAGTGTGAAGCCCAGCGCTGCAGCCAGGAATGCGCCAACATCTACGGCTCGTACCAGTGCTACTGCAGGCATGGCTACCAGCTGGCCGAGGACGGGCACACCTGCACAGGTACCTCCCCTGGTCCGCCCGGGGCCCCCGCCCGGAGGCACCTCCCCGTGTGTCAGGCTCGAGAGTCCCTGCCGGGGTCGGGGGACACACCGGGCACACAGAGGCCTCAGCATCGGAGTGGCGGTCCCTTCCCAGCCGTGTGGCTTCCTGGCACCCAGACAAGCGCGTCCCAGGTCTGACTTCAGGCACCTTCCCTGCAAAGCAGAGACGATGGTCATGACCTCAGTGGGGTGAAGGGTTAAGTTACATAGTTGACCTTGAACCCTGCAGGGCTCAAGGCCTCCCCTCCCCTGGAGTCACGTGTAACTTTACAGCTCGTCCTCTGTATCTGTGGTTCCACATGGGTGACTGGCCTGAGGGTGGATCCCACAGTAATTATTGAAAAAGGTCCCTATGTAAGTGGATGCACGCAGTCCAAACCCGTGTCGTTCAGGGGTCAGCTGTGCCTCGTCCAGGCCGTGTCTGGTACCCGATGGGCCCTCAGCCGGCCGCAGCAAGTCCGGAGTGGCCCCGGGGGGCAGGCCCCGGCGTGTGGGTCCAGTGTGGCCTTGGGCAGCTCTGTCCCCAGCCCCTTTGTCCTCATCTGCGAGAAGGGCCCCCAGGCTCCCCAGGCCGGGGCATGGACAGGGTGACCAGGGGTTCCTGAGGGCTGACGCTCTCTCTGGCAGACATTGACGAGTGCACCCAGGGCGCCGGCGTCCTCTGCACCTTCCAGTGCATCAACGTGCCGGGGAGCTACCAGTGCGCGTGCCCGGAGCCCGGCTACACCATTACGGCCAACGGCAGGTCCTGCAAGGGTGAGTGCGGGGTCCGCGCCGGCGGGGCCTCAGGCAGCCCCCGAGGGGGCGCAGGAAGCCGTTCACAGCCTGCCGTGTGCCCAGAGCCACGACACCGAGCGCGTGAGCACGGAACGGCCGATGCTGCTGGTGGCCAGGTTCACCGGGGCCCACGCCTGGGATGAGGAACATGGAGGTTTTTCTGCTGCTTGACCCAGCTTAGAGTCTTGGAGGCTTGGACTCCACTCTGGGCCTTGTCCTGCGAGTGGGACAGGGATCCTGGGGAGTGGTCCTGAAGGTGGGAGACCTCCCTAGGGAGGAGCATGCAGAAGAGGAACCCCAGGGCTGGCTGGGGCTTCCTGGCTGCAGAGTTCCTACTGTTAATACTATTGTAATATTCAGTTCAGTTCAGTTCAGTTCAGTCGCTCAGTCGTGTCCGACTCTTTGCGACCCCATGAACTGCAGCATGCCAGACCTCCCTATCCATCACCAACTCCCGGAGTCCACCCAAACCCATGTCCATCGAGTCAGTGATGCCATCCAGCCATCTCATCCTCTGTTGCGTCCCCTTCTCCTCCTGCCCCCAATCCCTCCCAGCATCAGAGTCTTTTCCAATGAGTCAACTCTTCACATCAGGTGGCCAAAGTATTGGAGTTTCAGCTTCAGCATCAGTCCTTCCAATGAACCCCCAGGACTGATCTCCTTTAGGATGGATTGGTTGGATCTCCTTGCAGTCCAAGGGACTCTCAAGAGTCTTCTCCAACACCACAGTTCAAAAGCATCTATTCTTCGGCACTCAGCTTTCTTCACAGTCCAACTCTCACATCCATACGTGACCACTGGAAAGACCATAGCCTTGACTAGACGGACCTTTGTTGACAAAGTAATGTCTCTGCTTTTTAATATGCTATCTAGGTTGGTTATAACCTTCCTTCCAAAGAGTAAGCGTCTTTTAATTTCATGGCTACAGTCACCATCTGCCGTGATGTTTGGAGCCCAGAAAAATAAAGTCAACCACTGTTTCCACTGTTTTCCCATCTATTTCCCATGAAGTGATGGGACTGGATGCCCGATCTTAGTTTTCTTTAGAAAACTAAGCTTTAAGCCAGCTTTTTCACTCTCCTTTTTCACTTTCATCAAGAGGCTCTTTAGTTCCCCTTCACTTTCTGCCATAAGAGTGGTGTCATCTCCATATCTGAGGTTATTGATATTTCTCCCAGCAATTTTGATTCCAGCTTGTGCTTCTTCCAGCCCAGCGTTTCTCATGATGTATTCTGCATATAAGTTAAATAAGCAAGGTGACAATATACAGCCTTGACATACTCCTTTTCCTATTTGGAACCAGTCTATTGTTCCATGTCCAGTTCTAACTGTTGCTTCCTGACCTACATACAGGTTTCTCAAGAGGCAGGTCAGGTGGTCTGGTATTCCCATCTCTTTCAGAATTTTCCACAGTTTATTACTAATTTTAATTTAAAAAAATAACCAGTCTGGATTCTGTAAAAGACGAGGATCCCACCTGCTGTAAACAGCCAGGTGGGAATGATGATTTCACGTGCCTAGAGCGTGGTTTCACTCTGGAGGCTGGGGCCGTGTCTGCCTGATGGTGGAACCCAGAGGGGCGTCTCAAAGCTCAGACGCTACAGTGACTTTGGCTCTTGAAGGTGCTCCGGGCTGGGCACCTGTGTGTGGGTTCAGACTGTCTCCCCCGAGCCTTCCTCCCCAGGGCCAGCCCCACAGAGGCTCCAGGCCCGGACTGTTGTCCAGAGTGGATGAGATGTGAGCTGTGCACCCACAGGACCAGCTACTCCGAGACCCAGGCCCCCAGGGCGGGCTGGGGGGGGTGCTCGGACGAGGGTCTCCAGACCAGGGCCCCTGTAAACCCACCCATCGCCCTGTGTTCCCCACAGACCTGGACGAGTGCGCGCTGGGCACCCACAACTGCTCCGAGGCTGAGACCTGCCATAACGTCAAGGGCGGCTTCCGCTGCCTGCGCTTTGACTGCCCTCCGAACTACGTCCGAGTCTCCGAAATGTGAGTCGTCCCCCCGCCCCCTGCCCCGGCCTTGGGCCCGGGCACCCTGTACCAGTCCCGCAGTGCCCGGGGCAGAGGCCAGGCGACCAGTGTGCCCGCCTTCGTCACCTCCTGATCTTCACGGGCCCCCTGTCCGGGGTGTGGTCTGGCTGACAGTAAAAGGTGCAAAAGAAAGCACCTTGCAGGCAGTTTGGAGCAGAGAGAATGAAAGGAAGAAGACTCTCACACACACATAAAAAAACCTCCATCTCCCTCTCTCAAACACTTGCACACGTTCATCTTCTGTTGTGTAGCGAGTGTTGCCCAACGCGTAGCGTCTTAAGAAGGATGACAAGTAGTTGCCATCCTCCACAGTGTTGGGAGGGTCGTGACAAGGAGCAGCTGAGCTGGGTGGGTCTGCTCCAGGCCCCGTGGGGCCACGTCCACTGGAGGCTTGCCGGGGCTTCAGGATGCCGCTGCCCCCTCATGGCGCTGGGCGGGAGGCTGCAGCGCCTCGCCACCTCGGCCTCTCCTTGGGGCCGGAGCTCCCCAGCCCGGGTCACTGAGAAGGCAAGTGACAGTCCTTTGAGACCCAACGTACTATTAAAACCGACGTATCGTGACTCCTGCCACTGGCCACACAGTCCAGCGCTGTGGGTGAGGGTGGGTAGGTGTCACCGGGGAGGCGGCCCATGCGGTGTGACTGAGAGGGGGACGTGGGGGCTGTCTCACAGGCTGCTGACCACATTCCCTCCTGATGCTTCTTGGCATGTTGCTGTTTTTCCTGTCTTCTTACTAAAGAACACAGGGTTTCCCTGGTGGCTCAGAGGGTAAAGCATCTGCCTGCAATGCAGGAGACCCGGGTTCGATGCCTGGGTCGGGAAGATCCCCTGGAGAAGGAAATGGCCACCTACTCCAGCAGTCTTGCCTGGAGAACCCCATGGTCAGAGGAGCCTGATAGGTTACAACCCATGGGCTCACAAAGAGCTGGACACGACTAAGCGACTTTGCTTTCACTTTTCTTACGAAACACACGTTTCCATAAGCGCTTGCCAGAGTGTCCAGCGTCTCTCCTCCGATCAGGGCTGCCACGCAGACGTGCTCGGTTGTTCCGAGCTTGCTTTTGCTGCTTTGCCAGCCTTTTGCCTCTGCGCGCACGGCCCGCCTCAGGCGGCCCTTCCTGGCACGTATGCGCCCGTGGTTTACTCCTGGCTGCCCTGCTGACCCTGTGCCATGCTAATACACAGTGCCAGGGCGGGTTGGTGTGCAGGTGTGGTGGGTGTTTAGATGAGTGTGTCGCGGTGGCCGGTGGCCTCCCTTCCCTGGGTCTCAGCTGCTCCGCCTGTAACACGATGGGAGCCCCAGCCCCAGGGAGGGTGAGAGCTCGTGACGACATGGCATGAGCTTGCACGGGGCATGGCGTGGCCTGGTCCTGCCGGCTGTGGCCCCCCCGTTCGGGAACTCTGCTCCGAGCATCCTCTAGAACTGCAGAGCCCTGGGGCCCCTGTTGGAAGCACTGAGCTTCAAGACGGGGGTTTAGTGATGGAGGAGACAGAGTCTCATCGCGCCAAGAAGAGACCAGATTATTGCTGAGCTTAGAAGTCGAGTCAGGGGCCCTATGGGGTTTGGTCGTCACCCTGTAGTGTGGCCGGGCTCCCCGGCTCCCTCTGGGGCAGGTGTGACTCAGAGCTCTCTGATACTCGGCGAGGGACAAGGGCAGGCCGTCCCAAATCAGTGGGCGAAACAGCTCAGGAGAGTCAATTCCGGGAGAAAAGGGAATCCAAGAAACGATTAAAGAAACACCACGGCCAGGGAATCCATGCAAATGGCGTGGGAAGGAAGAAACTAGAGGTAGGGAGGTAAGAATGACGGCAGACAGGAAGGAGCGCGGGGACCAGGGAGAGCTGCTGCTAGATGCTGCCGGCATTGTGCTTCGCGCCGCCTGGTTTATAACTCACCTCTTTCCGCCAAAGACACCGCGTGGCTATTAACTCATCCTGCAGTCGGGAAAGCGGAGGTCCTGGGGGGATCAGGTGACGCAGCCCAGGCTGCTGGGGGCTGCCGAGGGCGGAGCTGCGGGTGGAGGCTGGGTGGGCGTCGGTTGGGGGCTGCTCGCGGGAGCCTCCCTCCGCTGACGCCCCGCGTACGCCCCCCGCAGGAAATGCGAGCGCACACAGTGCCACGACTTCCTGGAGTGCCAGAACGCGCCCGCGCGCATCACGCACTACCTGCTCAACTTCCAGACCGGGCTGCTGGTGCCTGCACACATCTTCCGCATCAGCCCCGCGCCCGTCTTCGCCGGCGACACCATCGCGCTGACCATCACCAGGGGCAACGAGGAGGGCTACTTCGGCACGCGCCGCCTCAACGCCTACACGGGCGTGGTCTTCCTGCAGCGCGCCGTTCGCGAGCCGCGCGACTTCGCGCTGGACGTGGAGATGAAGCTCTGGCGGCAGGGCTCCGTCACCACCTTCCTGGCCAAGATGTACATCTTCTTCACCACCTTCGCCCTGTGAGGCAGCGCCCGCCGTGGACAGCGCGTGGAGCCCGGGTCCCCCCGCTGGTCCGGCGCCCTGGCCACGCGCCCGCCTCCGCGCTCCCGCCGGCCGCGTGGGGGACCCGTGCTGCGGCCGGTTTCCTCCGACCCTGTAAATTAACTTTATTTTGCTGACTTCCTTCCTCGCGGTCTGGCCTCTCCTGGGCCCAGGACGGAGTTTTAAGGGCAGTTCCAGGCCATCGCTGGTGCCCCGTGGAAGGGGCTGGAGGATCGGAGGCTGGACATGGCGACCGAGACTGGAAACAGCGACCGCGTTGGAGCTTTGGACTCAACTGGGTAACCTGTCCCCAACGATATCATTCTGTTTCATGTTACACTGTGATTAGTTCTTTACTTTTTTTTAACATCATTTTTGTGTTTTTGTTTAATTATAAAAGTAGCACGTGTATATTACAAATATATATATTCAAATAGTTCCAAAGGGTTATAAAGTAAAAAAGTGAAAAAAGAAAACCTGCTTCCTTTTGTGACGTGCTTGGGATGATGTTCCCGAGTGTCCGCGGTCCCCGGCCTGGCCCTCGCCTCCCGTTGTTGGAAGGATGGCAGTTGGAACACACTCACTTCTGGCTCTGCTTCTGACTCGTTTCCTGGTACCCCCCTCTCCTTCTCCTACCGTGGACCTCACCTGGCTTGTCGCCTTGGACATCACCCAGGAACCGGACGTCTGCGTATAGTGTTGGGACTTCCCAGGTGGTGATAGTGGTAAAGAGCCTGCCTGCCTGTGCAGGAAATGTAAGAGACGTGGGTTTGATCCCTGGTTCAGGAAGATCCCCTGGAGGAGAGGGTGGCAGCCCTCTCCAGTATTTTTGCCTGGGGAATCCCGTGGACAGAGGAGCCCGGCGGGCTACAGTCCATGGGGTCGCCCAGAGTTGGACATGGCTTAGCATACATGCACGTGTGGGTAGTGTTACCTGTTTGACCTCTTAACCTGCCACTGTTCGCACCTTACAATGAATGTGAGTGGGACTGTTGAGCAGAGAAATTAGCTAACGATTAGGCAAGTCCAGTTGCTCTCTCGGGCCAGCCACTTTCCACTGGTGTCTTCCGTCCTTCAGAAGCTGTAGCTCAGTGTCCCCACGTATCTGACCATTATCACTGGCTTTATAGCCTCACCAGCCGTGCCAGGGCTACGTGGACACATGGCGCAGGGGGGGTCACCTGCAGAATGAGACTGGGGATGGAGTCCCAGCTGTCATTAGCCATTCATCCACTGCTCCGTCTCTCGCGTGACCACGTATCTGCCGGGGTCCCCGGCCTCCATCCCACCTTGTCAGACTCCAGAGGCAGGCGTGAGCTTGGCTCCCTGCTTTCAGACGTCTGGTGTGATGGAGCTGAGAGGTGACATCGTCTCTTTCTCCAGGCCCCCTGAGATGGTCATGCGGTGCTGGACAAACGGAATACCGCCTTTCCCTCTGGAATAACCATTCTTCCTTTCCCCTTGGCTGCGACTCCCTTTCTGTTTGTACCCTGATTCTTCACCTCTGGAGTGGATGTCGCGTTTGGCCACGGTGCTGGTCTAGACCAAAGGCCGCAGTGGCTGTCCAGCAAGCACCTCCCCAAGTCCACTCCGTCCCCCAGGTAGGGTTGTGGACCCAGAGCCAGGGGTCACCTCTACCAGCAGGCGACACGGCTGCAGTCACTGTCCTCCTTTGGTCTTGCCAGAGAGGTGGAAGGCAAGGCCCTTTGGAATTCTGCCACCAGGGTTTAAAGTCTTAAGTTTCCTGCTTAGGAATCAGGCTGCTGTTGCAGCCTTGTTCCTGGCATTAGATACAGAAAAAGAAGGCTGAGATAACAGCATGGCTGTGTCCTCCCGCCTTGGGAAGAATTGTGTATTCGTAACAGCATTCCCTGCCTCCATCGCTCCAGACCACCTAAAAAAACCGAGGAATCTGTCTGGCAGGGACCTGCCTCGGTCCCCCTGGTGTTGAACGTATACTCAGGAAACCTGGAAAGCCAGCACATCACGGCTTTATCTCCCCACGCCATGTTAGACAGCGAGCGTTCCGGA
This sequence comes from Oryx dammah, assembly GCF_014754425.2. Taxonomy (NCBI): domain Eukaryota; kingdom Metazoa; phylum Chordata; class Mammalia; order Artiodactyla; family Bovidae; genus Oryx; species Oryx dammah. The sequence goes on from NW_024070193.1 coordinate 2,304,563, forward strand.
TGCCACTGTAACTCTGTCTAAGCAGCGTTCCAAGGAGGAGGCCTCTCTGCCCGTTGCTGGCACTATGGCTGTGGTGTGTGATCCTTGCTCTGAAGAAACGTGATTGGCTGGTTCAAATCGGCACACTGTCTCCCGTGCCCAGGCTCTTACAGGTTCTTGAACGTTTGCGTCCACCACCAGGCTGAATCGACTCAATGGCCACGAGTTTGAGCAAAGTGGGAAATGGTGAAGGCCAGGGAAGCATGGCGTGCTGTAGTCCATGGGGCCGCAGAGAGTCGGACAGGCCTTAGTGGCTGAGCAACTACAAGTTTTAGGCACCCCTCACTGGGCTTCCCAGGTCCAGTGGTAGAACAGCTTCCTGCCAGTGCAGGAGACACAGGTTTGATATCTGGGTCGGGAAGATCCCCTGGAGAAGGAAATGGCAACCCACTCCACTATTCTTGTCTGGGAAATCCCATGGACAGGGGAGCCTGGTGGACTACAGTCCATGGGGTCACAGAGAGTCGGACACAACTGAGCGACTACACTTAGCCTTAACTTGGCCATAGTAGACGGCATGACTTTGCCAACAAAGGTCCACCTAGTCAAGGCTATGGATTTTCCAGTGGTCATGTACGGATGTGAGAGTTGGACCATAAAGAAAGCTGAGCACCAAAGAATTGATGCTTTTGAACTGTGGTGTTGGAGAAGACTCTTGAGAGTCCCTTGGACTGCAAGGAGATCCAACCAGTCCATCCTAAAGGAAATCAGTCCTGAATATTCATTGGAAGGACTGATGCTGAAGCTGAAGCTCTAATCCTTTGGCCACCTGATGCGAAGAACTGACTCCTTGGAAAATACCCTGATGCTGGGAAAGATTGAGGGCAGGAGGAGAAGGGGACGACAGAGGATGAGATGGTTGGATGGTATCACCAACTCAATGTTCATGAGTTTGAGTGAACTCCGAGAGATGGTGATGGACAGGGATCCTGGCATGCTGCAGTCCATGGGGTCGCAGAGTCAGACAGGGCTGAGCGCCTGAACAGCATTGTAGACCAGGTGTCCACTGCCCTCTGCCTGACTGTGCGGCAGGCCATTGGCCACCACCCGTGAGGCAGTGTTTGGCCCAACATGGGGTGAGTGTCTCACAGTACCCAGCCAGTAAGTGTCTCTCAAGTGGAGAGCTTCTGGTCCCAAACCCACGTTTGGCACGTGGCACAGTGTGAGGAAGTGATCCCTTCACAACTGCCCTGTGTCGGTCAGAGTTGTCTAGAGAAACAGAACCTATTGTGTGTGTGTGTGCATGTGTGTGTGTGCATGTGTGTGTAGATAAAATAAGGAATTGCTTGCACAGCTACAGAAGCCTGCAAGTCCTGTGACCTGCCGCCTACACGCTAGCGGCCCAGGAAAGCTGGTGGGTGGTGCGGTGCGAGTCTGCAGGCCTGAGGGCCTGGCACAAGAGGGGCAGAAGGTCGGCGTCTCAGCCCAGACAGTCCGGCAGGGAGTGCTGGCGTCTCCCTCCCTCTGCCATGTGGTTCTGCTCAGACCCTTAACGGACTGAGGAGAGCAAGCGACTTTCCTGCACCTTCCTGTTCAAATGTTCATTTCCTCCAGAAACACCTTCCCATGTACACGTGGGAAAAAAATGTTTGGCCAGATATCCAGTCAGGTTGGTAGGCATCACATCCTCAGACGCCAGCTATGATATCCGAGGACCACACTCACTTCAGAGCAGCTGCCAGCTCAATCTGTGTTCCCTTCCGGTTCAAGAATTCGCGATAATGACCCACGGAGCTCAGAAAAGTGCTGTACTTGTACGGCTTTGTTAACAGCAGAGGGATGTGTCTGATGGCTCAGTGGTAAAGCATCTGCCTGCAGTGCAGGAGACTCGTGGATGTGAGTTCGATCTCTGGGTCGGGAAGATCCCTGGAGAAGGAAATGGCAACCCACTCCAGTATTCTTACCTGGGAAATCCCATGGACAGAAGAGCCCGGGGGGCGACAGTCCAGGGGATCGCAAAGCGTCGCACACAGCCAAGTGGTCAAGCGTGCACACGCGTGTGCTGGTAGAATCCATGGAACACGATAGCGAAAGGACACAGTGAAAATCAGCTGAGGAAGGAGACACTCATGGCAGGTGCGGGGGCGTCTGCACACAGGTTCTGGTCACGCCTTCCCCGTGGAGTCCCAGGTGCACGGTAACCTCCTCCCAGCCTCGATGCGGGAGTGTCGCCCAGCGGGGAAGCCTGCCCCGGCCTTGAGTGTCCAGCGTCCAGTGCCAGGCGGTGTGTCTGAGCGCCCCTCGTGGGTGGCCCAGGCTTGCTTCGTCACTCAGCTCCCCCCCACACTGAGGCCCCTCCCAGCAAGCCAAGGGCCCACGTGCTTCATGGCATGACTGACTCCATCTTTAGAAAAGCTTTGTAGCAACATGTAAACGTTGAGTTTTCACCCGAACTTATAGGTTTTCAGCTTTTCTGGAAACCTCAGGCTTCCTTCTCCTCGTAATTTCCCAAGGTAAAGCTGTTCTTTTAAAATGTTGATTTGGTAACCCCTGTGGCCCCATATGACCTCATTCAATTCAGTTCAGTCACTCAGCCCTATCCGACTCTGTGACCCCACCCCAGGCCTCCCTGTCCATCACCAACTCCCGGAGCTTACTCAAACTCATGTCCATTGAGTCGGTGATGCCATCCAACCATCTCATCCTCTGTCGCCCCCTTCTCCTCCTGCCTTCAATTTTTCCCAGCATCAGGCTCTTTTCCAGTGAGTCAGTTCTTCGCATGAGGTGGCCAAAGTTTTGGAGCTTCAGCTTCAGCATCAGTCCTCCCAGTGAACACCCAGGACTGATCTCCTTTAGGATGGACTGGTTGGATCTCCTTGCAGTCCAAGGGACTCTCAAGAGTCTTCTCCAATACCACAGTTCAAAAGCATCAATTCTTCAGCACTCAGCATTCTTTATGGTCCAACTCTCACATCCATACATGACCACTGGAAAAACCGTAGCTTTGACTAGATGGACCTTTGTTGGCAAAGTGATGTCTCTGCTTTTTAATATGCTGTCCACGTTGGTCATAGCTTTTCCTCCCAGGAGCGAGCGTCCTTCATGGCTGCAGTCACCATCTGCAGTGATTTTGGAGCCCAAGGAAACAAAGTCTCTCACTGTTTGCATTGGTCCCCCTTCTACTTGCCATGAAGTGATGGCTCCTCATCTAGCTTCATCTAACCTCATAGCTCCTGCAGAACAGGCCAGAGCAAAGCTGACAGCCTGGCTGGAGGTGGTAAGCTCCCCGTCACAGGAGATGTGCAGGTTGCGCCCAGAAGGTCCGCTGTGCATGGGATGGGGCCCTGGACGTTCCAGGATTTTGTGAGGCAAGTGTTCCTCCTGCTGCTCTGCAAGCCAGTGGGATGGAGGCGGCTCCTTCCAGCAGGCCGGGCATCGCAGGCGCGTGAGCCGGGCAATGGCGCCCCCTCGTGGTTGCAGCCCAGCCCAGCTGCTCTGCCCACAACCCGTGGAGTGAGATGGATTTGGACAACGGGTGGGGGGAGGTGTTTCTGGTGGCATGGGGGTCCATGCTGGCTCATGGGGACACGCGAGAGACCCTGACCACGTGTCCTGAGGCTGGAGGGGAGTATGTAGCGGTACTGGAGGCTGGAGGTCTGGGGGGGTCAGACGGGAGTCACCGGATATGGAGTGAGGGGTGGTCCTCGAGGGACGTGGGCCTGGGTAGCACCCGGCAGAGTGATCACCCTTCGCTTCAACAGCAGGTGTGTCCCCGGGCCCAACGAGGTCTCCGGGGGTCTGCTCCTCTGCTGTACCTGTGGGACCGAGAATTCCCCGCACAGGGATCTTCCTGGCAGGCGGATTTGCTGCCCTGCCCTGCCATGGATGGGACCACCGTTGACAGCCAGGTGCGTGAATGGTGGAACTGGGCGCAAAGGGCGCCCCCCCCCCAGAGAACTGACATGCCTGGTCTCCACCAGCATCTACCTGGAGGCACCGCAGGGGTTCAGCCTCTGTGCTTGGGGCTCTGCGTTGCTAAGATTGCTTTTCATCCTGCCGTGATCTGTGAGGGAGGGCTGCTGTTCCCATTCCACAGAAGCAAAGACTGAGGCTCAGAGAGAGCGTGGGACTGGCTGAAGGTCACAGATTCCGACCCAGGTGTGCCTGACTGCAAAAGCTCATGGCTCAATAGAACGAGAAGACAAGGGACCAAACACTGCCAAAAGACAGTTCTCTAAAAATACAGAGAACTCAGAAATCGACAGTAAGAAAATGAACAGCCTAACTTAAAAATGGGCAAAAGATCTGAACATACACTTCACCAGAGAAGACGTACAGATGGCAAGGAAGCAGGTGCGAAGATGGCCCGCATTGTATGTGGTCAGGGGTTATAGATTAAAACCAGGAAGCATCATCGCACACCTGTTAGAATGGCTAAGATATTGAATGCAGGTGACGCCCCATTCTGGTGAGCTTGTGGATGAGCAGGGTTTCTCATTCACTGCTTGTGAGGACACAAAATTGTACAGCTACTCCTCAAGATACCAGGCAGTTTCTTATAAAATTAAAAATAGTCTTTAGCATACAAGTCAGCTGTCACCATCCTTGGTATTTACCCGCTGAGCTGAAAACTTGTGTGCACACACAAAAATGCAGAGATGGATATTTATAGCAGCTTTATTCATACTGCAAAACTAGGAAGCAACCAAGATGTCCTCCCGCAGGTGAGTGGATAAATAAACTGTGGTGCCTCCAGACAATGGGGTATTATCCAGCACTGTAAAGAAATGAGCTATCTAGTCATGAAAAGACAGGCAGGGAGGAACCTTCAATGCCTACGACTCAGTGAAAGAAGCCAGTCTGGAGAGGCTGCAGACTGTGATTCCCACTCTGTGACATTCTGGGAAAAGCAAAACTGTGAAGACAGTGAAAAGAGAGTAGCTGCTAAGAGTTAGCAGGGAGGGAGGGGCGAGCCGGTGCATTCTGGAGGGTGTTTAAGGGAGTGAAACTGTTCTTCATGATATTACAACGGTGGACACGTGTCATTGCACATTTTTCTAACCCCAGAGGACATGCGCCACCAAGAGCATAATCTGGGGACTGTAGTTACCAACAGTGCGGCGAAATGGGCTCATCGACTGTTACAAACGCACCAGAGTGGTGAGCGTGCTGATGGCTGGGGAGACTGCACCTGTGTGGAGGGAGGGCGGATGTGGGCACTCTGCAGTTCCCAGACAATAATCCTGTGAACCTAGAACTGTTATGAAAAAGTAGTCTATTTTAAAAAAATCACTGCATTACCCTAACCACCTCCTGGAAGCTCCCAGTCTGGTGGGAGTTGGACACAGAAATAGGTACGACCATTCGTACAGTCACTGCAGTGATGCGGAAGCCGTGGAGGGCGAGGGGACTGTGAACACTCAGAGGAGCTGTAACACCGGCATCAGGGAAGGCTTCCTGGAGGAGGTGTTGGCTTCCTGGAGGAGGCGTCCAGTGAGCTTTGTCAGCCCAGCTGGAATAGCAGGGCCGGCCTTAGGGACGGAGGAACCCGCTCGTAGGAAGGCACGGAGGTGCGAGGTGTTGGGGGCACAGCGGAAGTTTGGGGGTGCATAGCGCGTGCGGAGTTGAGTCGCAGGAGGCGCCCCCACCCTGGAGGTGAGGTCTCTGGGTTCGCGCGGGCTTCTCTGGGCCAAGACGTGTGCGCGGCGACACCTGGCGGCGGTGCAGGGAATTGCGGGCGGCCGCGCAGGCGCAGACCGCGGACAGCCTGTGCCGACCTGGACGGGCAGGCCTGGGCAGAGCACCCGGAGCGCTCGTGGAGCAGGAATCAGAGGCATCGCGAATACAGACGTGCGAAGATGACATGGTTGGTTTGTCACTAACCTCGAGCGGAAGTGGAGCGTTTGCTTTTGGTACGAGCGCAGCCAGGAAACCTCGGTAGCGCTAGCTGTGTTCCCCTCTCCTCTAGGTATCTCAGAGTAGCGCCGGGCCTCGTCAGTGCTTTGACAAACCACCACCTGGCGCCCGATCGTGTTCTTCACGGTGCTGGGAAGCAGGCCCTGGAGAAGGGCATGGCAGCCCCAGTGTTCCTGCTGGAGAATCCCAGGGACGGGAGCCTGGCGGGCTGCCGTCTATGGGGTCGCACAGAGTCGGACACGACTGAAGCGCCTCTGCAGCAGCAGCAGGAAGCAGGCCCACGTTGTGCCGTATTACAGACTTCTTTTTAGTGTTCTGAGAACTATAATTTCCATCTAAATTGGCGTTTTAAAAACTGACAGGCTCCTCCAGGCTGCCAGAGGCGTCTCTGGGACACCCGTGCACACACAAACATGTTCACACGCAGACACGCACAGTGTTTGAGACTCGCTTCCCAGGAGGAAGAGCGACACCATCAAGGCTGTATACTTGGCCGTCTGAATCTGCGCTCTTGAGGAAGAACGGAGCAGGGGCTGGGTGCACGGCCTCCCCCTCGCATGGAGGGCTTGAGGGCCGCCAGTGGTTGCGTCTCTAGGTGAGTGAGCCTGAGTGTGGAAGCAGCACAGAGCATCTGAGGTAGGTGCTGTGTGTGTGTGTCTGTGTGACTGTGTGTGTGTCTGTGCATGTGTGTGTGTTTGTGTGTGTCTGTGTGTGTTTCTGTGTGTGTGTCTGTGTGTGTGTCTGTGCGTGTTTCTTTGTGTGTCTGTGTCTCTGTGCGTGTGTGTGTCTGTGTTTCTGTGTGTGTGTCTGTGTTTCTGTGTGTGTGTCTGTGTTTCTGTGTGTGTGTCTGCGTGTGTGTCTGTGTGTGTGTCTCTGCGTCTCTGTGTGTGTGTCTCTGTGCGTGTGTGTGTCTGTGTGTGTTTCTGTGTGTGTCTGTGCGTGTGCGTCTCTGTGTCTCTGTGTGTGTGTCTCTGTGCGTGTCTCTGTGCATGTGTGTGTCTGTGTGTTTCTGTGTGTATGTCTGTGTGTGTCTGTGTCTGTGCGTGTGTGTGTCTGTGTGTGTTTCTGTGTGTGTGTCTGTGCGTGTGTGTGTCTGTGTGTGCCTGTGTGTGTCTGCGTGTGTGTGTGTGTCTCTGTGCGTATGTGTGTCTGTGCGTGTGTCTGTGCGTGTGTGTTTCTGTGTGTGTGTCTGTGCGTGTGTGTGTCTGTGCGTGTGTCTGTGTGTGTGTCTCTGTGCGTGTGTGTCTGTGTGTGTCTCTGTGCGTGTGTGTGTCTGTGTGTGTGTCTGTGCGTGTGTGTGTGTCTCTGTGTCTCTGTGTGTGTCTCTGTGCATGTGTGTCTCTGTGTGTTTCTGTGTGTGAGTGTTTCTGTGTGTGCGTGTTTCTGTGTGTGTTTCTGTGTGTGTATCTGTGTGTCTCTGTGTGTGTGTGTGTGCGTGTGTCTGTGCGTGTGCGTGTGTCTGTCTGTGTGTGTGTCTGTGTGTGTCTGTGTCTGTGCATGCGTACGTGTGTGTGTCTGTGTGTGCGCGCGCGTGCACGTGTGTGTGTGTGTGTGTGTGTGTAGGGGGTCTGACCTGGTGCCTGGGCTCCAGCAGCCTCCTGGCCTGCAGCCCTGTGTCCCACTGGTCGTCATCAGGTGCCCTGCCCGGCTGTCTCCAGGGCGGCGTGTGGGGTCGGGAGGGGTGTCTGCGCCGCCTCCTCTGAGAGAGACGGATGGACTGTGTGTCACCTTGCATCACCAAGCACATCCTTCCTCCCATGAAAGTGAAAGTCGCTCAGTCGTGTCTGACTCTCTGCGACCCCACGGGCTACATGGAATTCTCCAGGCCAGAACACTGGAGTGTGTAGCCTGTCCCTTCTCCAGCGGATCTCACAACCCAGGAATCGAACCCAGGTCTCCTGCACTGCAGGTGGATTCTTTACCAGCTGAGCTATGAGGAAAGCCCCTCCCGTGATCACCCCCATTTTACAGATGCAGAAACTGAGGTCCAGCGAGGTTGAGTATTTTTGCGCAGGCCGCACGAGAAGTGCAGCCACGGACAAGGGGCGGGTCTTTCTGAGCCTCCACGTCCCTGCCTATCACTTCAGGAGGGGGGGGTGAGGCTGGGCTGGAAGGGGGTGCTCGGCACCAACCCCTGTCCCCTGTGCACCCCCGCCCAGCTCCTCGTCCTCCCTATCCCTGGCTTCACGTCCAAGCTCCACGCCTGCCATCGCTCTCAGCCCACCCTGGTGCTCCTGCCACCCCAGCCCCAGCCCTCCCTGGCTCCCTTGAGCACCCCCACACCTCCAGGCGTGCGCCCCTCTGTGCCCTGTGCTGGGAGTGCCCTGTGGACCCACTCCACCCACCGCACACAGAGGGGCGCGTCCTGCTATTTACCCCGTGGCCTCCACACAGCCCCTCTTAGGAGAAACCCACACAGATACCATCTCCGTTTCCCCAGCACTCAGCAGCAGGCAGGCACAAAGCAGGCCCTAAAAAATGTTTGCTGAGTGAATAAACAAGCATCTTTGTGTGCCCCCACCCACCCACCTACCCACCCAGGAAAGGCGGGGTCCTTTCCGTCTGTTCAGGCGGGTGATCAGAGTTTGCCCAACTGTCAGGCTGAGTCGGAGCTGCAGGAGGAGCAGGGACCTCTGGGGTGGGGTCCCAGGCTGGGGCCCATCTGCGAGCTTCACGGCCTCCCGAGAACCTGAAACATCGGCTCCAGGTTCCCATCAGCCTGATCTTGAGAGGAGGGTTCCCCCCGAGGGTCCCCCAAGGGCTTGGACCTCAGCAGCTTTCTCATTCTCAGCCCTAAAAGGTCAGCGCCAGGCCCTGCCTCATCCGCTCCTCAGTCCATTTATCAGATCGGAAGCTCAAGGCTGGTCCGGTCCAGCTGCGCCGAAGGTTACGTGCCTGTCCTCCGCACCCAGCCGCCCTGACCCCGGGGAACTTGGCAGGAAGGGCGGGGGCAGGAAGGGGACAGCGGGTCTCTGCGCTGGCCCCAGGACGCTGTCGGCCGCGTCAGGATTTATGCCTGAGAACTGGGCAGCGGGCTGACGCCACTGGGCCGACCCTGGGTCATCCCTGCAGAGAGCCTGGCTGGGCCTGGGCACCGGGACTTGGCCTGGAGGACGCAGCAGCAGCAGAGGGGTTCTGAGACCCCAGGCGCCCAGTTTACTGGGCCCAGAGTGGATGCAGTGTCCCCGTCCCTGCCATGGCTGGCCCAGCCTGGGCCAGCTGAGACCTTGGCCAGGACATCCCGCCTCCCTGGGCCTCGGTTTCCTCAGCCATGGCTGGGCGTGAGTCTCCTAGGCACTCCTCGGCCCCTCGGACAGTGCGTGTCCACTGGCCATTGCGGGGGCGCCGGCTGTCTGTGTCTGCCTGGGGGAGCCCCTTCGTGCCCCAGCCCCCCCAACCCCGTATTCCTCCGGGGGTCTTCCCTGACCACCTTCCTGTCCATCCCTCCAGACGAGGGAAGCTGATGCGGAAACCTTGTCAGCAGGGGTCCTCAGACACTGACGGTGGATCAGGTGTTCAAGTAAGGGGAGGGGATTTGGGGGGCGCTGCTGGCTGCAGAAGTCGCTGTATACGGAGGAAGAGCACAGTGAGCCGGAGTGGACCACGGGGTGCACGAGCGGTGCGCCCGCGGTCCCCCGGTGTCTAGTTAGGAATCCGGAGTAGCCGGGCTTCTCTATGAGCCCCGGCATCCGCGCTGTCAGAAAGTCCTGCCTGCGAACCCTCGGAACATTGCAGAACCCCACCTCCTCCTCCTCCGCGGCCCCTCTTGCCTGCCTCCTCCTCCCGAGCCCTGCCTCTCCCGTCTGCCCAGCACCTTCTTCTCATTCTAAATAGCACGCCGGGTCTGTGGTCCTTCCATCCCTGCCCCCCGCCATGGGCTCGCCATCACTCCCAGGATGAACGGCAGTTCCTTGACTGGGGCCTCTAAGACCCTAGGAGTCCTGGCCCCCGACCCCGCAGCTGGCATTACTTCTCCTCTCAGCCTTTTATATTTTCCATCAAACCACATCCACTCATGCTATTTACATATTTAGTTGTGTGATCACTGTCCGAGGTCCACACCTGCAGAGATGTGATGAGTGCTGCGCGGGGGGCCATGCGGGGGTGAGTCGGGGGGACGCGGAGCAGGGTGCGGGCCCTCTCCAGGCCTCAGTTTCCCCTCTGCGCCTGACGGCCTGGGCCCTCCCTCTGGCGGCGCCGACTGCCAGGGGGTGGCTGTGGGTAATTCTGAGTCTCTGCTTTGTCCTGGAAGAGGGGTTGCCATGGAAACAGAGGCTGAGGCTCCAGCGGGAGGGAGCCTCCACCACCCTTTGTTAGACTCGAGCCGGCTGATTTCTGTAGTGGGGCGCACTGCCTGGTTTCAGGGAAGAATGCCGCCTGCAGTCTGTGCTTGTTGAGGGCCGGGCCAGCCGCCCTCCTGACCGACCCTCTCGCCAGTCGCTCGCTCCATCGGGTGGTGACACCCAATGAAAGGGCAGACGTCCCCGGGTGGGCGGAGGATGGGGGACGCGGGGGCCCAGGGCTTCTGGACCCTCCTGTTTAGGCGAGTCCCCTGCCTTTCTCTGCACTCCCGGCTCAGGCATTCCCATCAGCTGGCTGCACTTACGCTGAAGATGCACCCTGAGCCCTCAGGAAACGCGGCCCTGCCTCCTGGCCGAGCTTGTGTGGCCGGAAGGTCCCTGACCCTCCCGGGCTGGTCTGGAGTGTGACTGCAGGTCTTCCCCTCCCGCCGCTGCCCGGTCTGGGGGGACGGGAAGCCTGGCCCCCCCGGAAGGGGTCCCCCTGCCCCCTGCAGGTGGCGGGGCCGGCACTCGGAGTCATCCCCTCCCACTGTTGCGTGGCGCCGCATCCCTGCTCTGCCCTCGGGGCTCCCTGCTGCCTGGCACCCCGTCCCCCCTGGCCTCTCCGCCGCCTCTTGTACCGAAGGAAGGTCGGAGCCGATCGGCCAGACGCCGCCAGGGGGCGCTCTCACCCCAGGGTCTGGCCGCTCGTCGCTGCCCGCGGGGAGGGACGGCCGGCGGCTCAGAAGCCAGCTCAGCCTCGGCTCCCGCCCGAGAGACTGGGCGCCGTTTGGAGGAAGCAGCCCCGGGGCTGGGAGGGACCTCCTGGCGTTGCACCCCGCTTCTCTGAAGGGCACATGTGCCCTTAACTGAGGTCTCCGGGTGCCGACGTTGTCCCGCAGAGCTGCAGGCTGAGGTGTGGAGAACACCCCGGGAAGGAAATCTCTAAAGGGCTTCCCTGGTGGCTAAGCTGGTGGAGACCCCGCCTGCAATGCAGGCGACCCTGGTTCGATTCCTGGGTCGGGAAAATCCCCTGGAGGAGGGTAAAGAACCCGCTTGCCAATGCAAGAGACGTAAGGGACACAGTTTCGATCTCTGGGTTGGGAAGAGCCCCTGGAGGAGGGAAAGGTTACCCACTCCAGGATTCTAGCCTGGAGCGTCCACGGGCTGTATGGTCCGTGGGGTCGCAGGCATGACCGAGCGGCTTTTTCACTTTCACTTTTAAGAGCCTGGAGCCCGATGTCCCGGGTCCAAACCCCGGCCCTGCCACTAAGCAGCTGTTCGCATCTGAGTCACGGCGTTGTGGGAACAATGGCATGGCAGGGGGGTCTTTTTGGCTTCCTGGTGGCTCAGCTGGTAAAAAAAAACCTGGCTGCAGGGCAGGAGACCCGGCTTTGAGCCCTGGATCAGGAAGATTCCCCTGGAGGAGGGCATGGCAACCCACTCCAGTATTCTTGCCTGGGGAATTCCATGGACAGAGGAGTTCATGGGGTCGCCTTAAAGAGTCGGACGAGACTGAGCAACTAACACGTATCCAGTGATGGTGGGCAAGCCCTTAACTTCTCGGTGCCTCAGTTTCCCCACCTGGGAAATGGGCGCACACCTACCTCTGTCGAGCAGGGCTTACTGTCACTCATCACGGCGTGCTTGACTCATGGGCTCAGAACCCGAGACACAGCAGGAAGTGCAGAGACGGGGTGTTGAGACAGAGATGTGTGAACGCTGACGGCGGGGGCTGTCCACAACACGTTTGGCCCAGACCTTTCCCTTTCTGGGAAGAAAAGGGCAGAGAGAGGCCCCAGCAGGTGGAGACAGAGAGGGTGAAGTCTGCTTGGGGCCCAGACCGTGGCCTGGGAGACGCCGGCCAGCTGGGTGCTGTGGCACCTTTGAGGAACCTTGAGCCCGTCTCCCCGCCGGTAAATGGGGTACAGACAGCTCTCGCGTGGGGCGGAGGAGGTGCGTCCGGGGTGTGGTGTAGCCCACAGGAGGGCATCAGTAAATGTCGGTGGCTGCCTGCCCTAACTTTGCCACACCCTTGGGCTGGGGCCCTTGGGAAGATAGGGCCCAAAGCGCTGAGGGAGTGCCCTGATGTTAGTCACAGCTGCCCCGTAATCGGGGAGAGCATGTTGGTTCAAAAGCCATTATTGAGCACCTACTATATGCCAGGCACTGGCGCTGACATGAATTTGCTGGAGGAACGCACAGTCGCCAGATAACCAGGATGTGATGGGGGTGGTGACAAGGATGAAGATGAACCGCAGAGTGGAGTCGGGGCAGAGAGAACGCGGGGGTCTGGGTTACAGGGCGGAGGTGTCACAGGGCCAGACGCCCAGAGGGTGAGAAGGTGCTGCCGTGTGAAAGGCCAGAAGGGTCCTGGGCAGAGGCCCCCACTAGCCGGGGAGTACGAACGTGCTGGTGTGGCTGGGCTGGGGTGGGTGAGGCTCGAGAGAAGGGCTGTGCCCAACGTCCCTGGGTCTGCTTGTCTGCCCAGCCCCACCCCTTCCACGCCCCGGCGGGCTCCGGGACCCCGAAACTGCCTCCGGGAGGCTGCGTTGACTCCTTCGGCCACACGAGGGCAGCAGAGAACACCACTGGGAAAGACCCGGGCGGCTGGGCTGCCGCTGAGCGCCCTGCGGGCTCTCGGAACCCGCTTTGGGAACCAGGGCCGGATCCTGGACTCCCCCTCCCTCCACTTCAGTGCTCCCATCCTGCTAATCTCTTCCCACGCTACCCCCTTCTGACCTGCAGGACACGTGCTACAGCCGGGCTTCAGCACTCCCGGCACGCGGCAGGGGGTCCCCCTGGAGCCTGGAACCCGCATCTCTGAGACGGGAACAGAGTCCCACCTCCAGGGGCGCGGCGGTCGCGCCGTGGCCGATGAGCTGGGTGGCCTTGGGCAACCCGCTTACCCTCTTTGAGCCTCAATTTCCCCGTCTGTGAAATGGAGATGATAGCCTCTGGTGTAGGAATCTTGTGCAGGGAAACTGACAAAATGCGTCACGCACGCCGGGGACTCTGCACGGAGCCCAGCTCTCAGGAAATACGCTCCATGGTGATGGGTCGGTCATGACCAGCGCATTCATGACGGGACGGGGTGGGGGCGGGAAGAGCCCAGAGACCACAGATAAGAAGCTGGAGCTTGTCAAAAAGGAGGGTTTACCCAACGTTATGCACCAGGAGTGAGGCCGAGAGCCCCCAGAACCGCCGGCCGGCCTGTCCAGACCATCCTGGGCCGACCAGGACTGGAACCCGGGCCGCCTGCTGTGTGGCCTCAGTCTGTCCCGCTCTGTCCGGGAGCTTCTGCTCACAAGGTCCCTGTCCCCAGCCTCTCGCTCAACCCTGGAAACTGCTCCCCACGGTGCCCGCCCGACCCTGCTTGCAAGCCCCCAGAGCTCACCTCCCGCCCTGGCAGCCGGCGCTGGGGCACTGTAGAGCTCCAGGGAGGCGCTGGCAGGGGAAGGGGTGTTTTTCAGGCTGTGACCCCTGGATTCCTGGCCTCCCCAGCTTCCCCTGTGCCAGACTGTGGGGGCCTAGAGACCGGGAAATCTTGGAATGCCACATTCTTGGAAACCCGGTCCCTTCCAGCCTTAGAATTCTTCAAGCTTCCTCTTAGGGGTGGGGCCCTTCATTTCCCATGGCGCTTGTGGGGGGCCGCTCCTTGATTTTGATGTCATTTGGGGTGAAGGAGGTGTTTCCGGAGGCTGGGCCGTTAGAGAGGGGGCAGCTGGAGGTAGGGGTGGGAGTTGGGGCAAGCCTAGGAGGGGATGTGGGGGGCACCACGTGGACCCCCGTGGGGTAAACCCTCCTCCCAGGGGGCACACCTCTCCCGGTGGTGCAGAGGTGGGGAGTGGTCTTCCGAGCCCCCTTCTCTCCACCTCCTCGTGAACCCCCGCAGCCCTCGCAGAGTAATTCCTCTGAAACCTCGAATACCTGCAGCGTCTCCCAGGGTATTTTTCTTGTGGTTAAGGTGGTATTTACAGTGAAAACAGCTATTGAAGCGAATCGGGAAAATAATGTCAGTGTTTCCACTTTTGACAAAAATGGGAAGGCGGGTGGTTTCTTGTCTGTGATAAGCGCATCTGCTCCTGCAGTAATTACTGTTTGAGATAATTATGAAAAAGAATTTAAACACTTAAGGCATGCACAGGGGCCAGGACAACTTTCTTTCGCCTTATTCATAATTTCTCCTGCAAGTCAGAGTCTTGTCCCGACGTGGGCTGAGGGAGGGGCCCTGGGAAGCTGTGGGCCGGCGCTCAGACCCTCTCCCCCTGCCCCCCGCCGGGGCCTGCTCCAGAGCAAGGGGCAGCTGGGGGCAGGACCCCTGGGTTGCAGCTGGATTTGTCAGGGGAGTGACTGTGGACAGGTTCCTCTGAGCCTCAGCTTCCCTATCTGCCTTAAGCCGCTTTAGTCATGTCCAACTCTTTGCGACCCCATGGACTGTAGCCTGCAAGGTTCCTCGGTCCATGGGATTCTCCGGGCAAGAACACTGGAGTGGGCTGCCATGCCCTCCTCCAGGGGATCTTCCCGACCCAGGAATCGAACCCACATCTCTTACGCCTCCTGCCTTGGCAGGCGGGTTCTTTACCTCTAGTGCCACCTGGGAAGGCCTTCCTTCCCTGTGAAACGGGGTTAGCACTCGGGTGCCTTCGAGGATAGTGACGAAGCAGCCCTCTGTATGGCACACAACAGGCTCCACGTGGGCCGGGCCCCTCCTTGTGTTGTGGGAGGCCCCTCCTTGTGTTGCGGGCCCCTCCTGCAGCTCCCTTGCCCATGGAGGTGGCACCCTTTCCTTGAGAAGCCCCGTTGAGCTGGCGTTGCCTTCCTCCACTGTCCTTCAGGAAGCTGACGCTCAGGAGCTCGGAGAGGAGCAGCCTCGGAGAGTCCTGGTCCCCGTGCCCAGGGGAGCCCAGAAGGTTGCCTGCGTGGCCCAGTTGGAGCTCAGCAGGGCTGGCCCGAGCTGGGCTGTCGGGGAGGAAGGTTCTCTCTGTCACCTGGGGTGTCCCAGCAGGACCCAAGTGACCATCTGCCGGGGCAGCCAGGGAGGGACAGGGCTTGGGCTGGCGGTCCCCTGATCTTCAGCAGATCCTCTGGTCTTCAGATTTCAGGGCAAACCAGAGCCCAGGAACCCTGGGTCCTCAGGGAGACTAGAGAAAGGAGGCATGGAGGGTAGCGGCCAGGACTGACCAGGCACACAGGAGGCCTTGCCCAGGTTCACACAGGTGCCATGGCAGAGCCCAGGGTGCCCTGTGCCTCCACCCAGGGCTGCCTCTAGGGACCTTGGGATCACCGTGGGTGAGAGTGAGGCAGCAGGCTGACCTGGGCAACCTTGAGGGGAAAAGCTCTTGGGACCCATTAGAGCAGAAACCAGAAGAGCTGGCTTAGGGCTCATAGGAAGACAAGGCCAGTGCTTCAGTTCATACTGGCCCTGCCCTGACTCATCATCTGGCCTTGCACAGGTCCATGCCTGACTCTAGTCCACTCGCCCCCATCTAGGCAATGAGAGGGTTGGACTGTAAATGAAAATCCCAAAGAGCACTGACTTAAATAAGAGAGAAGTTTCTCTCTTTCGTATTTAAGCCTAGGAGTATGTGATACAGGAACCAGCCTACTTCTAGCTCCTGGATGCACCAAACCAAGGCAGAAATCTGGTCCTTAAGGTCCAAGAGGGCTGCCAGAATTCCAGCCATCACATCTGACTTCTAAGTAGGAAGAAGGAGGAAAGAGGGAAAAGGGGGCCAAGTGTGAGTATCAGATATCTTTTAAGAAAGGCTCCTGGGAGTTGATGCTGGACACTCATATTCCACTGGTCGGAGCCTAGATGTGCAGAGGCTGGGAATGGAATCTTCGTTTCGGGAGCCCCGCTGAAAATCAGAGAGAGAGGGAGGTTGGTGCTGGGGGCCACCAGCTGATTCTGCCGTAAGGTGATGTGATGTAGCCTTTCTGCTTTGACTCCGGAGGGGTCTGTGGATCTGGAAATGTGCAATCTGCTATGTCTTGGACTTCCAAGAAAAGGACATGGATGAATAATACATTTTCAGAATTCTGAGACTCTGGCATTTTCAAATGGAGCCGCTGTGTGTGTGTGTGTGTGTGTGTGTGTGTGTGTCCGGGCGTGCTGCCCAGGTGCCCAGGAGCAGGGCTCAGGTAGCAGATTTGGACGCTTGGGGCCTGGGGTGCCCCACGGTGGGCAGCCTCTCTGCGCCCAGCAGGCTGCTCCCTCGGCTCCTGGAATCCACTCGTGCCGGCTTGTCGGCACACGCGCCTCGTGCGTGCCGGAGGCCCGGGGCAGGGGCGATGGGCGGGGGGCGCCCAGGAATGCCTGCTCTTTTTAAGGCCGAGCTGTCCCCTGCAGACTCCCTCGATCTGGAGCCATGGCGGGCTCCGGCGCTGGGGGGCGCCCGAGAGCAAGCTCCAGGCGCCGGAGGAGTCGGGGTGGGGTCAGAGGGGGGCTGACTCGGGTGTGCTTTGCGCTGCTCCAAGTAAGGTTCAGTCTCAAGCACGGGAGCGCTCCGCAGAGAAGCTGCCGGCCCCCGGGAGGAGCTGCAGTCGCTCGACAAAACATACAAGTGAATAAATGGGAGCCGAGCCCACCGAGGGACGGGGAGGGAGGGTTGGTGACCGCAGGGACTGCAGGTCTAGGTCTCGGTGGTCAGGGAAGGGGTGGGTGGCGACCCTTTAGCAAAGACCTGAAATGGAGGAGGGAGTGAGCCCAGCAAGCATCCAGAAGCGCACGGGTCAGAAGGCACAGCCTGAGCACAGGCCCTGAGGCAGGAGCCAGGTCAGGGGGCCCTGGGAGCCAAGATAAGGACTTTGGCACTTGCTGGGTGTGAGGAGCCATGGGAGGTCTGAGCAGAGGAGGGTCACCAGGTGGCCTAGGTCTTCATGGGGTGCCCCCTGCTGCCGTGGGGAGAACGTCACTGAGATGCTGGTGGCGGGTTTTCCACAGGCTGTCCCCACTCCCCCCGCAACACTGACCTCCGTCTTCCCATCCTGTCGTCTCCTGAGTCTTCCTCCTCCCAGGCCCTCTGCCTTCTCTGCAGCCACTGTTCCAGCTCAGGCCTCAGCTGCTCTCACCGTGATTCTCTTCTCCTGCTGCCTCCGTGTGGCACCCTCCTCATGATGGCAAAGTGGCTGCAGAGGCTCCAGGCCTCACAGGTGGGATTTCTAGCAGAGTCGGCAGAGGTTCTGGCCTTAGCAGGGATCGGGCCACTTCTGTGCCGATTCCCTGGGCAGGAGGATGCCTTGCTCTGGTTGTCCTCTGGGATCTGGGTCGGTTGTTGAGGCAAGTCCCATCCACACTGGCCCTCCTCCTCCTCTACCTTTTCAAAGGATCCCTCTGATTATGTTGTGCCCACTTGGATAGTCTGGATCATCCCCTCTCACCATCCGTAAGGTAACCGTGTTTGCAAAGTCTCTTTTGCTGCGTGCGGTACCACGTACGGGGGCTCCAGGGTTGGGACGTGGACATCTCGGGATGGGGGCATGATTTGCCTGCTGACGACCGTGTCCTCTCAAGGCCATCGTGTGGCCCCTGCCCACCGCCAGCTGTGGTTCTCAGGGGAGTCGTCTGGGCTGGTGTGAGTGAGGTACACGGCGAGGGGCGTGCCCTGAACAAAAGGCACAGGACCCAGGATGGGAAGGTTGCCTTAACTGCTCCCCACGCTCACAGCAGAGCATCCAAGCTCCAGTCGGACTTGCTGTGTGAACTTCGGCGTCCCCTTGACCTTCCTGGGCCTTGGGGGGTTTCCCCACCCGTGAACGAGAGAGCGCAGGTGACATGTTCTTTCAGAGGGTCTCCAGCCCAGGCCCTGAAATGCAGTCTTGAGCTTTATGTATATCCCACCCTGAACGTCCGCGGTCCCCACACCACTCCCCTCACATTGCTGCTGCTCAGAGTGATAACGACTAATGTCCTTGAACTTGCTTTATTAAACTCCAGGCTGAAGCATCACTGACTCCCTGGACGTGAGTTTGAGCAAACTCCAGGAGATAGTGGAGGACAGGGCAACCTGGTGGGCTGCAGTCCACGGAATTGCAGGGAGTCGGACTCAACTTTTGACTGAACAACCACAGGCCGAAGGGAGCGTTTATTGAGCGCTACTGTTTACCAGGTGCCGAGTTGGGCAGTGGAACCCCACGGCCACTCTGCCAGCTGGATCCATCACCCGCATTGAGGTGTGAGACCCTGAGCCCCAAGGCGGCCGTGTGTGCTGCCCAGCGGGCAGGAGATGGGGCGGGGTCTGGATTTGCACAGAGACTGCCTCCTCCCACCGGCAGAGAGCGCAGCCCCAGGGGGCGCTGGGCAGGAGAGCCGGTCTGAGCCCCTTGAGGGCCTCCAGTCACCTGCAGCCTGGCTCGGACCCTGACTCCCTGCCTGGGAGCGTGAGGCGGGTGGTGGGTCCGTGTGCTGCTGGGGAGGGCCGTCCGGGAGGGGCCGACAGGAAGACACGGGGGCCTCGGGCCCTGCCAAGAGGTATTGATTCCAGACACCAGGCACTGTGCTGGGGCTGAGCCAAGAGATGAGGTCATGAAGGACAGCACGGTGACTCCGGGGGCCGGCGTCCCCGCCGATGACGTGATCGCCGGACGTGAGGGATCTCTCTCTGCCTGGAAGACGCAGGCCCGCTCCTTCCTTCTCCTTGACAAGCCCTGAACTCCAGCCTGCGGCACCGGGGAGGGCCGGCCCGGGGGCTCTGTCTTGCTGCTGTGCTGTGTGGCCTTGGACAAGTCACCTGCCCTCTCTGGGCTTCCTGACGGGAGCCAGGGCTCTGCAAGCACCTGCCGTGGACAGTTTGACCAGTTCCCACTCGAGATCCCCAGGCTCTGCAGGGTCAGGCAAGGAGGCTGAGGTGCCCCAGAAGAGGGTGATCAGCGGCTCCCAGCACCCACCCACGGCTGCCTCTGCTTGCTGGGGGGACGAGGTGGCTGTCTTCCCAGCGCTCTCTGGCCTGTCCCTGTGCTGGAAGCTGGAGTATGCCTGGGGTTTGGAGCCCCCGGCCCTGCCTCCTCTGGGCTGTGTGGCCTCTGAGGAGTTGCCTAATGTCTCTGTGCCTCGAGCTCCATCAGGAGGGAGGCCGTAGAAGAGCTGAGGGGCGCTGAGTGGACACCTCGCTGTAAGCTGACCCTCTTGGCCTGTCACACGTTCTCGCAGCTTGAATTTGCATCCTGGCTTTGGTGCTTCTCAGCTGTGAGACCCAGGCTAGGTTGGAGCCTTTCTCAGAACCTCAGTTTCCCCATCTGTAAGGTGGGGACCACCGTGTGCCCCAGGTTGGGTTGCTGGGGACATAGGGGAAGGCTCTGTGGGGCGAGCTCTGACCCAGGGCACCGCCCCGTGGGTGCTGACCACTGACGTCCTGGGCACCCGGCAGGCCCCGCCCTGCTGGCATCCCTCCCCTCCCCTCAGGTCTGCTGGGGGCTCCCCAAGAGGTCCTGTTTGAGAACTCACCTGGGGGTCACCGGCCAGGGCTGTGGATGGTGGACTGGGCCTGGAGGTGACCGCCATGTCTGTGAGGCTCCCATCTCCCACCGGGTGTGGAACCACGAAGCTCTGCCCTCTTTGCAGCTTGCATTGTAACACAGGGGAATTGAAGGAACCCCGGGGGGGAAAACCTCAGATAAACAAAAGGAAGGCAAGAACACTTGCCTGCAGACTCCTCCCCCAGAGACGGCCGATGGCGTTTCCAGTCTCTTCCGCTGTGCCTGTGTGTATCTGTATTTAGAAAAAAGGGACCGCCCCCCCCAATTTTTCCTTTTAATGAAATAGAGTGCCTCTCTTTCTGTGTTGGGAACCATTTCTCCGAAGCATCATTTCACAAAGCCTGGATGCCGTGTGATCCACACAGCCAACCCATCCACGGACACAGTGTTTACCAGATCCCTTCCCCTCTGCCCCGGCTGTAATTAAATGCGCCTGATCACTCTTGCAGCTAAAATTGCCCAGTCAGAAGATGAGCATTGCTAATGTTTGAATCTTGATACCAGTCCGTATTCCCAGCAGCTGCGTGTTCTCTCTTACCCGCACAGTGTCCTGGGATCAAAAGCGATTGCGCTCCTTTTGTTTCCTCCTTCACACACGATCTCCCCTGCTCTGGGAGGACTGACGCTGCCCAGGAGGCAGACTTCATTCCTGGGGATCCTCCTGGCCTCACACTCTCTGCCCCTTCTGATTCCTTCTGGCTGGACTGGCTGCCTTGCTGTTCCTCCAAGCACATGCCTGCCTCAGGCCCTTTGCACCTGCTTTTTTTTTTTTCCTTTCTGGATTCCTTTCCTCAGACAGCCATGATCCATCTCTTCCTCAACAACTCGGATTGTATTTTCTGCGAGGCCTTCCTTGGCCGTCCTAACTAACAAATACGTGCCCGCCCTCATCTCTTTTTCCTGTTCTTCCTCATCAGAGCATGTTCGCTCCTGGACTTTGTCTTTGTAGGTGGTTTTTTCCTTGCACAAGGGGCCGTAAAGGAAGGTGCAGTGGGCTGGCTGGAGGTCAGCCCAGGTCTCCCCAAGACAGACGGAGCAGGGCCTCCCTCATGCCCTTCCCTGGGTCTCCCAGGAGCCCAGTGCCTGGAGTGAGGATGAGGATGACCGCGAGCCGGGAGGTGCCCCAAGAGTGGACACTCCACGGGTGGACAGTGCCCCGAGAGTGGACACTCCAGCCTGTTGTTCAGCAGGACACACCGGGCAGTTTGAGGAGCGCAGAGGGCAGCAAGCCTGGCTCTTTTTCTGAGCCTCAGTTTCCCCAGCTGTAAGATGGGAATAATCCTTTCTAACTACCAGTGCTTCACGAGGAAGAAAGGGGACGATGTATGCCAGGTGCCCGGGGCCGGGGCCAGCCCCCAGGGGTGGAAAATGCAGGGCTCTGGGCCGTTTCCACGCCTGGGCTGCTGCTCTCTGCACCCGCCATGGGTTACCTCATTTCATCCTCAGAACACCTGGGTAGTACGTGGTTAGTCCTGGAATAAATATCCCCATTTTACAGCCAGGTAGACTGAGCCCAGAGAGGTCACTGGCCAAGGTCATGCAGGCTGGAGCTGGTATCCCACTGTGGGAAGCAGCCCCTTTGTCTGCCCACTACACAGCCCTGCCTGTTCTGTTTTTTGTTTTCATTTTATTGTTTTACTTTTATTTATATTTACTTTATTTAAAATTTTTATTGACGTATAGTTGATTTGCAACGTTGTGTGAATTTCTGCTGTACAGCAAAGAAACTCAGCATTCATTCTTTTTAAATATTCTTTCCCACTGTGGTTTATCAAAGGGTATTGAACATATTCCTCGTGCTTGCTATACAGCAGGACCTTGTTGTTTATTCAATGTGTGTATAAAAGCTTACATCTGAGACCCCCAGCCTCCCATTCCGTCTCCCCAGCCTATTTCCCCTTGGTAACCGCAAGTCTGATCTCTATTTCCGTGGTTCTGTTTCCGTTTCATAGGTGGGTTCTTTCGCGTCTTGCTTTAGATTCTGTGTATAAGTGATATGGTGTCCGTCTTCCTCTTTCGGACTTGCCCCACTCAGTGTGATAATTTCTCGTTGCATCCACTTTGCTGCCAGTGGTGTCATTTCGCTCTTTTGCACGCCTGAGTGGTATTCCATTGCATTTAAGAGCCACGTCCTTTTATCCATCCATCTGTTGACAGGCCTTTAGGTTGCTTTCTTGTCTTGACGTTCGTGAACAGCGTCGCTGTGCACAGAGGGGTGCGTGGATTTTCTTGAATTATCGTTTTGTCTGGATATACCTCCAGGAGTGGGAGTGCCTTTAATAAATCTTATGGTAATTCTGCTCTTAGTGCTTTGTGAAACCTCCGTGTGCTGTCCATGGTGGCTGGACCAATTTACATCCCCAGCAGCAGCGAAGGAGGGCTCCCTCTCCTCCATGCCCTTTCCAGCATTTGTCATTTACAGACTTTCTAATCGTGGCCATGCTGACTGGTGTGAGATGGTACCATGTTGCAGTTCTGATGTGCATTTCTCTCAAAAGTAGCGGTGCTGAGCATCTTTTCACGTGCCTTTTGGCCATTTGTATGTCTTCTTTGGAGAAATGCCTGTTTTGATCTTCCGCCCATTTTTTTTTCTGGATTGGATTGTTTGTTTTTTTGTTGTTAGTTATATGAGCTGTTTGTATATTTTGGAAATCAGGCCCTCGTCAGTCATATCATTTACAGGTATTTTCTCCCGTTCTATAGATTTTTTGGCTTCTTTTGTGGTTTCCTTTGCCATGCAAAAAGCTTGTAAGTCTGGTGAGGTCCCGATTATTTTGTTTTCATGTCTGCAGCCCTGCATGTCCAGCAGTGGGGCCGCCCACAGAGGTGGCGGTCTGGTCTGGCCCTTGACGCTCTAGGAGACCTTGGGTGAGGAGCGTGTTCTCCCGAGGCCTCAGTGTCCCCGTCCACCCACATGTGGCAGTGGCTGTTGGGCGAGGAGTAGCGCTGAGACTTCGGGAAGCTTCTGGGAGATGGGGGCAGGGAGCTGCAGCCCTGAGTGTGAGACAGGCGGAAACAGAGGAGGGAAAAGGAGACGCCTGGGGGGTGTTGAGGGTGGGGTTCAGCTCAGCCCCCCGCCACCAGGACCCTACCCTGCCCCCTGCTCCCCAGCGCCCTGTGGACTGCGCCACTTCCCCAGGGAAAACGCCACCATGCCCTGCCTGTAGCTGAGCCACAGATGGCCCAGAGCCATGGACAGACTCAGGGGTCGGAATGGTCTTGTCATGCCGGGAGGAATGGATGGGGCAGAGTGAATTAAATTAGAAATGAATGTCAGCTCCAGCACTTGCATCCCCAGAGCAAGTGGCGTGTGGCTAGGATCGGAGGAGCTGGCTCGGCGCTGTCCATGGTGGTCAGGGGCTCAGCCCCTGTGCGGTGCAGACGAGCCCTGGGTCGGAGAACCTAAGGCAGAGAGACTGGAAGGTGGGAGGTGGTCACTGCCTTCAGCCTGTACTTCGCAGAATTCCTTAAGTGCTGCAGCTGAGATCCTTGAGAAGAGGACAGGTGTAGGCTGGGGGTGTCCAGGGGGCAGCCATCCATCTGTCCATCTATCTGTCCATCCACCACCCATCCATTCATCCATCTATCCACACATCCGTCTGTCCATCTGTCTGTCTGACCATTCATCTGTCCACCTACTCACCCATCCGTCCATCTGATATTTATCCATGCTCCTTGCAGGAGGCTGGGGTCACAGCAGTGGAACAGGCTACCTTTCTGCCCTTGCAAAGCTCACGGTCTGGAGTAAAGACTGAACAGGTAGCAATACCAGGAGGGGTGAGTGTCAGGAGAGTGGGCGCTCTGACCGTGGAGGTGTGGAGGAGGGTGGAGAGACCATTTGCCAGGGAGAGGGATTAGCTGTCACACGGGAGGTGGGGCAGGATGACCTCGGGGTCTGTGTGTGGGAAAGGGCTTGTTGCTGGAACAGACCACATGGCTGAGCCGCTGAGGCCATGGGAACATTGCTTCTAGGGATCTGCGTGGGGCCCTGGCCGTCCCCACTGGGATGCTCGCAGCAGGGAAAGGGGACGCATGGATGGGTCCCGGACCTCCCGATCGCCTCCAGCACAGTGACCCACGCCTTCTCACACGTTGGGTGTTCAGCATGTGCCTGAGCTGCAGTTTGAAGTCAGGGTTTTGTGCTTCCCTGAGCTGAACCCCACGTCTCTCTGGGGTCCTCTTTGGGTGTGGTCTTCCCAGAACCCACATTGCCTTCTTGGGGAAGGTTTATTGTCTTGGGGGGATAATGCGAGTTGATTGGGGAGTGGATTGTCACTCTAGGCTTCAGACTTGAGCCTGAGACTCAGGCCTGGCTAATCAGAGAAGAGCTGGTCTTGACCACACCGACTGGGGCTCAGGGGTGGTCATGTGACATTAGATGCGTGAAGTCACATGGCAGCTCCATCAGTGTGAGCGCAGAGACTCTGCCTGGGTGAGGGGTGGCTTCCCGGGACTTGGGGCTGGTGGCCAGCATCTTGCCACTGCAGGGGATACCTGCCTGAGGGCAAGCCACGCAGATCAAAACGGTGCTGCCGGCGGCCGAGAGACAGCCCGGAGGACGCTTTGGGAAAGTGTCCATCCCTGCCTGAGTCTGAATCCGTCACTGAGCTTTTCGTTTCCGTGCGGCGGTATTCTCCACGTCTCCATTTCTCGGTGTTCATTGATTTTCCCAGCTCTACTGAGACATAATTGACAAATAAAACTGATGACTTGCTGAGCGTCTATATGGTGACTCGCTGAGCGTGTATATGGTGACTCGCTGAGCGTGTCCATGGTGACTTGCTGAGCGTGTGCACGATGACTGCTGAGCGTGTCCATGGTGACTTGCTGAGCGTGTGCATGGCTCCGCCCATCTCGTTGATTCACACTCGGTCGCCTCGCGCGTGCATCTTTTCCTTGTGTGTTTGCTGAGAACACTGAAGCTCTTCCGTCTTGGCAGATTTCACTTAGACAACACAGTGCTGTCACTGCAGGCACCACGCGCTTCACGGATAGACCCTTATTCACCGTATGGCTGGAAGTCTGTGCCCTTGGACCGCCCTCTCCCTGATTCCCCCATCCCCAGGCCACTTGTCTGCTTTCTGTTTCTGAAGATTCCCCACATGAAAGCGATCGCGCAGTGCTCGCCTTTCTCTGTCTCGTTTATTTCACTTAGTTTAATACCGTCAAGGTCCGTCCATATTGTTGCAAAAGGTAGGATTTCCTTCTCTAGCGTGACTAACACTCCACTGTATGTATATATGTGTATGTATCTATTAGGTAAGTTCAGTCACTCAGTTGTGTCTGACTCTGTGACCCCCATGGACTGCAGCACGCCAGACCTCCCTGTCCCTCACCAACTCCCGGAGCTTGCTCAAACTCATGTCCATCGAGTTAGTGATGCCATCCAACCATCTCATCATCTGTCGTCCCCTTCTCCTCCTGCCTTCAACCTTTCCCAGCATCAGGGTCTTTTCCAGTGAGTCGGCTCTTCACTCATACGCCACACCTTCTTTATCTGTTCACCCACCGATGGACACTGACATTGTCTGCCTCTCTTGGCTAGCCTACATAACGCTGCAAGAACATGAACTGCTAGTATCCCTTTGAGGTCCTGTTTCCATGCCTTTTGGATAAATACCCATGTCCACAGCCATTTTACAGGTGGGAAAGCAGGCTCCAGGCAGAGTCAGGACCCTGCCAGGGACCTTCGGGGGTGGGGCAGCCCTGGTGGAAACCTGCCTCGTCTCACAGCCCTGTGCTCCAGGCTTGCTGTGTGACACCCGCCAGGCTCCGTGCCCTCTCTGTGCCTCTGTGGGGTCGCGTGGTCTCTAGGAGCTCTCCAGCCTCGTGCTTTGCTTCCCTGGCCGCCCCCCCCAGGTTCTCCCATCCTCACGGCCACCTTCAGCGAGACAGGAAGTGATTTTGTCTTTACCGAAAGGACGGATGAATCAGAGGGTTGATCAGCAAGGGGAGGAAGGCAGCACCCCAGCTGGCTTCGTCACTCCTGTGTGCCTTGAATGAAATTCCTCTTCTGTACATGCCTTTCAGAAAAAATAAATAAATAAAAGAACATAGGGTAAAGAATTCAGAGAGATGAATTGACCCTGATAATATCAAACAGTTAATTTCTGAGCTCATTCCTGTGCTGTCAGGGTCTGGAAGGCTTTCTGCAAGCCATAAATAACGCATTTTAATAACGGGGACTTTGATTCCTCTCTGGGGGCCGAAACCATATTGTGATTCGGGTGGCAGCTTGTCAGGGTGCCTGCCTAGGGTTTCTCCAGGGCTTATTAAGAGATTGCATATTTGGGGCATGTTCGGGTCTTCATGGTCTACTGGAAACCCCTCCTGCTGACAAGCTTTTGACCCGAGGGAAGGGACTTGTGGTGGAAAACATTTTTCTTTTTTTTCTTTTTTCCCAGCTCTTAAGTTCATTGTTTGTTTGCCAGTTGCACCTGATTTTGGTTGAAAGTTATGGTCAATTATTTTCCCCACTCCCCTGACCTTATAGCAGCGGCAGGGCTCAGAAGTGACTCCAGGCTGCCACCTCACTGAGACCCATGCATAAGGCTCCTGTGGATAATGGAATAGCAGTGTCTCGGGGAGTGAGGAAACCTGCCTTGGACGAACTTCATGGCTGAGATCTGTCCAGACCAGGTTCAGTCTGAAATGTAGTCTTGAAAAGATCCAGGCTCTAGCATTTGCCCTGGACTTGCTGTTTGATCCTGAGCAAGTCACTTAACATCCCTGGGCCACGTCTCCTCCTCCGTGGACTAATGACTTTAAGCCCAGTGACTGTGCAGTTTGATGTTTCTGAGTTCTGGAGAAGAGCTGCTTCCTCCCCTGTAAAGTGGGGATAATGCCACCTGCGTGCAAGAGGCAGTTGGTTCATCCTCAGGGGACTGAAGACAGAGCTACAGACACAGAGCTTATCACTACCCTGAAAACCGCAGGCTCTTATGCTCCATTCCAACCTCTGTATGCTTTTTAATCTATAAAGGCTGAAAGAGAGAAATATGGATAACCATGACAGATAACTGCCGCGTCCCTAACCAATATCCGTATCCCCCTTTTCTCCATAATAGGACTGTGATTTTGTTCAGAGCTGCCCTGTGTACATGCTAAGTCGCTTCAGTCATGTCTGACTCTTTGCGACCCTATGGACTGTAGCCCGCCAGGCTCCTCTGTCCATGGGATTCTCCAGGCAAGAATACTGGAGCGGGTAGCCATGCCCTCCTCCAGGGGATCTTCCCGACCCAGGGATCGAGCTTGCGTCTCTTTATGTCTCCTGCATCGGCAGGTGGGGTCTTTACCACCAGCGCTGCCTGATTTTGTTCAGAGCTGCACTGGGCCAATGAAAAGAGCTTCGTTTCTGGGCTTCCCGTGCAGCGAGGAGTGGTCCTAGGAAACCATCCTAGCCAGTGGGTTCTGAGCAGGCGGCGCTGGAAGGGGCTTCTGGGAGGGGCTTCTGGGAAACTCATTTGGCTACTCATCCTCTGGCAACTCTTTTCCTATCTGCTTTGGATTTGGATGTGATGGCTGGAACTCTACAGCTGCCTTGTGAGCATGAGGACAAAGGGCATACCTGAAGGAAGGTAGGGGATAGTGTGCGCCTGGTCTGTATACCTCCTGGGTTTTAGTAATAAGAGAGAAAAACAAATCAGCATCATGTTTTAAGCCACAGTTATACTTAGATTTTCTATCAAATGCAGCCCCACAAAGAAAAGCAACGATGACCAAGAACGTCCAGGCAAGGCAAAATGAAAACCTTTATGAGATCAAGTCTGGGAAGGAAGTAAGAATGCGGCCTCACAGAGCACAGAATTCTATGCAGTTTTAGAGGCTGACCTGTGAGCTTCCTAACAGCCTGTGAGCTTCCCAACAGCCAAGCAGAGGGAACACTGACGCTGATGTGATCCCTATGGTCCCCTGGCAGCCTCTGTGTGTCACCCCTCTCTTGGGTCTTGAACCCCCCGTCTCTCCTCGCTCACTTCCTTCCCTGGCAGCTTGTCTCTTTTCTCCCTTTCCCCGTACTTCCTGAACGAGTCCTCTATGCGCCCCCCTCCACTCTCCACCCTCACCTTTCTAGATTCCTGGCTGAACTCAGAGAGGACCTTAGCAGGCCTCTCACACTTGACCCTCGCTCATTCATTCAACAGATTTTCACTAGCCACTCACTGCAGCCCAGGAGTAACCGCAGGCCAAGGAGCAGACCCTAACTCCCACCCTGCACTGAGCTAGTGGACACACCATCCCCTCAAGGCCATGCCTGTGCCTGCTGTCCTGCTCACACCCCCGTGGAGACGGATGACAGCCAGGCTGAGGGTGTGTGGTGCTGCGGGAGGGGCCGGATTATATAATATAAGGTAGCCAGGGAAGACCTCACCCAAGAAGGGCGGGGAAATCTCCAGGAAACCTGTTGCCTTAGTGAGCACAAGTGCAAAGGCCCGGAGGTAGAAATATGTTTGGCTTGTTCAAGAAGCAGCACAGAGGTAGCGTGGCTGAAGCTCAGGAGAGAGTAGTTGAAGACGAAGCTGGAGAGGGAATGGGCTGGGGTCTTTGGAGCCTCAAAGGGGCTGTGAGCCTTGGAGGTGTGGAGCGGGGTGGAGCAGGGGGGCGTGACCTGGCTCAGCCTTCGCCAGGCGCCCACCTCCTCCTGGAACCCTCTTTGCATTTACCTCCTGCGTTTCCTCTGACCTCTTGCTCTTCCCTCTGGGCTCGTTTCCTTCCCGTCTCACGTGATAAGAGTCCAGGGGGCTCTGACCTTTGTTCTCCTCTGCCCCGGCTCCTTCCCCTCACGTCTCCTCAGTCCTTCGATCACCAGGACTGTCTGCTCCTTCCTGCCTCCCTCCTCACCCTCTCACCTCCTGCCACCCTGGCCCTCCCCAGGGCTCACACTCTCAGCTGCTGTCCAGCCTCCGCCCTGGCCTCCCTGCCTCCAGTCTCTCCCGACCAACCCGTCCCTACCCACAGTTCATCCTGTAACTCAAAACCAACTGTTCCTTAAAAAAATGCTCCAATGTTCTGCCTCCCACTTCCCCCCACGACCTTCCCACAGGTGGAGACAAAACTCCAGTGCGTGGCCCTGTGTGCCAACTTGACCCTTGCCAGCTCCGGTATCAGCTCTGGCCGCCCCTGCCCCAGGAGCCTCTCCCAGTTCCCAGGAGGCAGCATCCTCTCCCACACCTCCGCACCCACACACGTCCTGTCCTTTCTGCTTGGAATGTACTTGTGCATCCAGGTGACCTGGAAAGCTCTGACTCACTTGTGAATGAGAGGCACTCAGGGTGATTCTGACTGCAGGAAAGCTGGCCTTCGAGGACACTGATTTTTACCTTACGAGAGTCTGGAGGGGAGGGTGGCAGTGTGTGTTCGAGGGCTTGACCCAGACATCAGAGTTCTAGTTTTCTCCACCCGCCCATGTGGACACCTCTGCATGTCCACTTTCCTTGCAGGGTTGTGACTCACAGCCCCAAAATGGCTGCCATAGCACCAGCCACACACAATAGATCCAAAGCAGGAAGAAACCAGGGTACCAAGATATTTTCTCTTCATGTGCTAGTCTCTTATCATGAAGGGAACGTATCCCCAGAAGCCCCCCACAGACCTCTTCTGATGTCTCATGTCCGCTCCTTGACCAGTCACAGGCAAATAATGATAAGAATGGCATGAATAGCATGGAGCAATCATCCTTTGTTCTCTGGGTCAATGCATTTTAGCAAAAATGAGAGTCTTGTTACTAAAGAGAGAGAAGGAATGACGGTAGGGTGGGACAACCAACCAAATCTGCCACGTGAAGTCGAGTTTAGATGCCTGTCACCTGTCTTTCCCCCACCCTCCCCACCCCACACACCGGGAGTTGGTTACAACCTAAACTCCAGATCATGTTCCAGGGACTCCCGGCCCTGGAGTCAGTATTTCCTAGGCCCTATCCCATGTATCTATTTCTCTAAGCCCTATTACCCCCAGTTTACAGAGAGGAAGTTGGGAAGGACAGGTAGGCGTTGAGGGTCTGAGGGGAGGAGGGGCTGACCTGAGGTCTCACATCAAGTTCCCGCTGGAAGTCGGCTGGCGAGAGGGGGTCTCTGCAGGAATGGAGCTGTCACAGGTCTGTACTGGCCGGGGTGGTAGCCACAAGCCACGCGGCTCCTGAGAGCGTGAGTGGCCATGTGGTGCTGGAGCCAGGCCTGGACCTTCAGCGCTGCTTCAGACGGGAGGTGGGCGGGACACAGACAGACAGATGGCCTCACCGCATGTGAGCTGGAGTTGGCCACATCCTGGCCCCCACTAGGGGCTAGGCGCTGTCCCTAGAAATGCGATTAGTCTTGGAAAGGGGTGGCAGGGCGAGGAAATTATTCACCTGCCCTAATGAGCTCTGGAAATCATTTACAAGGAGAAGCAAGGCCCTAAATTTGTTCTGCTCAGAGCATTTGCCTCTGGAATCTGGTCCATCCCATAAGTGGTAGGCGATGGGCTCCAGGCTCCCACCAAAGACACTGCATGGTTCATCAGGACCTGAGCTCTGAGCGCTCGGTGGGGGTCTAGAGATGCCATCCAGGCAGCCCCTCATATTCTTGCAAGGGAAACTGAGGCCCAGAGACGGGTATGCCAGTGATAGAGGAGGTGGTCACTTACCCAAGGTCTGCCATGGGGCTGGGCACTTGCCAGGGCTCTCACTGCAGCCTCCTCAGCACCCATCCCTTCTTTTTCCCACGAACCTGTGGCCATGAGGGGTGAGAGGCCACTGTGTCCACCTTAGCTCTGCCATGGACCCTCCAAGCCAGTAGGCACAATCCCACCACTTTTCTCATAGCGTTGAACCAGTAACGAGTGCCTAGGCCAACCAGTGCTGGGGACAGGTCACCTTGAGGGCAAAGTCGACATCCAAAGGACTGTCCAGAAGGAAGAGTCACAGAGAAACAAAGCTGGAGGCTTGACCAAACCATGCCTGACTTCATCCCTTTCTGGAATTTCCATTATGTGATCTAGCAAGTCTCCCTTACAGGTTGAGTTGTTCAGAGACTAAGTCACGTCTGACTGCAGCCCCATGCACTTCAGCACCCCAGGCTTCCCTGTCCTTCACTGTCTCCCAGAGCTTGCTCAGACTCATGTCCACTGAGTCAATGATGCCGTCCACCCATCTCATCCTCTGTTGCCCCCTTCTCCCCCTGCCCTCGATCTTTCCCAGCATCAGGGTCTTTTTCAGTCAATTGGCTCATCGCATCAGGTGGCCTAAGTTTTGAAGTTTCAGCATCAGTCCTTCCAAAGACTATTCAGGGCTGATCTCCTTTAGGATGGCCTGGTTGGATCTCCTTGCCGTCCAAGGGACTCTCAAGAGTCTCCTCCAGCACCACAGTTCAGAAGCCTCAGTTCTTTGGCTCTCAGCTTTATGGTCCAGCTCTCACATCTGTACATGACTAGTTAAAATTGGGTTTTCAGTTACTTGCCACCGAAAGCATTCTTCCTGACGCCCCTTCTGACATTCCTTGTCACGCACCCCGCCAGTTCTCCTGAGGTAGTGGTGATTAACCCCAAACTACATGTGGAGAGTTCTGGAAAGTGACAGGTGCTGGTCCCAGGCTATACAGTCTATCGGTCAGTGGACCTGAAAGACAGAAGCCGTGCCACGTCCTGTTCTTTCACTTCCTTCTCGTGACGTGTCTGTGCATTGGGGGTTGGTGCCCTTCCCGGGGGGCACTAGAGGTAAGAACCCGCCTGCCGGGGCAGGAGGCGTAGGAGACTGAGGGTTGGATCCCTGGGTCGGGAAGATCTCCTGGAGGAGGGCGCAGCAACCCACTCCAGTATTCTTGGTGGAGAATCCCACAGAGAGAGGAGCCTGGCGGGCTACGGTCCATGGGGTTGTAAAGAGTCGGACATGGCTGAGTGACTTAGCACAGCACAGCCCTGTCTTAGACAGGGACACTGAAGTTCAGAGGTGAAAGGGACTTGCCCGGCTTCTCACTATGACCCTGAGGGGGGCTGGGGCTGTGTGGCAGCTATGCTGAGCCCCGGCTTAGAGCTGTCATGTGAAGAGCTCAGACAGCGCTCTTTGCTTGTGTGAGAATGCTCTGGTTGTCTTTGCAAGGCTGCTGTGGAAGTGCGTCTTGGAGAACTTGCACCTAAGGGGCTGGATGGATGCTTTTCAGTTGGGAGCTGCACTGAGGCGACCCTCTGGGTCAGTGATCGCCACGTAAGAAACCAACCCAGAAGTTAGCAACTCGAATCCACAGCCATTTATTCTTGCTACCAGTCTGTGGTCAGCGGGTCGGTTCCCCTCCAGGCCCCACGCTGCGTGCTCGAGAGAAGGGAGTTTAAACGGCAGGGCTAGTGGGGGTCACAGAACCACTGGAGTCAGGACGAGCTGGTCCAGAACGTGGGCCAGAATGTGTAGGAATGTTGATGTTGCACAGACTCGACTCCCCAAGTGACACCCCCTCCGAGGAAACTTCTGGCTTGCGTTCCTTGGGATTGTGAGACATTGGTTCCGCTCTGCCACCCATGGTGAAATTGTATCAGTCAGCTGTTGCTGTGTAACAAAACAACCACAAACCCATCTGCTGCAAACATAAGCTTGAGCTGTTGTTCTCGAGTCTCTGGCTCACCTGGGCAGTTCTGATGTTTTCGCACTTTGGAATAATCATATAGCTGTTAGAATGAAAGAACTTGAGCAACAAATGTCAACGTGGATAAATACAGTGTCACACCCGAGGAGCCTATACAGAAGGATACTTATAATGAGGCATTTGTGTAAAATGCAAGGACAGTGTTTATAAAAAGGGAAGGATCCAGAGGACTCGCTGGAGAGCTGGTAGAGAGTGACCCTATGGCCACTTCCTGACCACATGCCTGCCAGCTCTGCTTTGCTCAGACTTCGTCAGTCAGTGGGGCTTCCCTGGGCAAGAGAGGGGGAAGCTGGTGGTGAGAGGTGGACATTCCCTTCTGCCAGGAGGACCCCCAGAATGGGAAAGGGGAGGCTCTGGAGGACATCTGGGGGCATTAGGTGAGAGTGGATGCTGCCCACCCCAAACGAGAGCCCTGCCCTCCCGCACACCCAGGTCCCTCCCCTGCTTGTCTTCATCTTCCCAGAAGCTTTCAACCCTTCTGACTCAGCACCTGTCTCTTCTGGGCTTTTCTGGAGTTCTTTGTCCTCGCTTCCTCCCTCAGGGTCCCCAGACTTTTCTGCTGTTGTCTGTGCATCAGATATGGTGTTGTTAGGATTTGGAAGGTGGAGGGGCTGAGAGAGATGGGCTGGAAAGGGGGACAGATGGAAGGGGAGGGCAGGAGAGGCTGAAAGGCTGAGACTCCTCGGTCATCTGTTCTCCACAGTGCCCCAGTCCAGAAACGGCTGCCTCATCTTGGGGACTGGCTGGCCATGGAATTTCTTCAGGGAGATGGTGACTGTCCCCTGAGTTTCCTCCCAGTTGCCACTGAATGTCCTTTGACTTAGTGTGTGCTGGCACTCCTGGAGAGTAAATGACCCCTGTCCATCATCGCTCCTGGGGTGTGTGTGGGATGAGCAAAAACGTTCCTGGCACTTGCTTTCTAGCCTTGGGGTGCTGTCTCAGTAGAGGCATGGCTGTGAGCTGGGGGTTCACACAGTGGTCAGCGGATGGGTGTCCCCCATCCAGGGGGGACCCGGGCTTGGCACCAGCAGTACCCACAACCTTCTGCCGCAGGCTGGGCGTCGCATTGCCTAGGGGAGCGTGTATCATGGGGGCAGGGTCGGGGGGAGACCAAGAAGGGGGCAGCAGTGTGGTCCAGGCGCGAAGCAGTGCTTTGAAGGGCAGTAGTTGCCGTGGCAACTGAGAGCTGGGGCCGGATCGCAGAGAGACCATCCCAGAGGGCTCGGCAGTGGTCGGCTGTGGGGCCAGGGGAGGTGGGCAGGACGGGTGCTGGCCAGGGTCCCGAGTTGACTCACAGACAAGCAGGTGAGGGTCCTAGAGGGAGCCTCGCCCCCAACTGCCCCCTTGGCTGGCCGGCCGCGTCCAGGTCCACAGGGAGAGCATTCGCTGAGCCAGACTGAAGTGGCCAGGCAGCGAGGCCTCACTGTGCCTGGGGTGGGGGGTGAGCAGCCCGCCTCTGGGGTACACAGGCGCTGAGGCCCATCTGGGGCTGTGTGGTCAGGCTCAGGGTCTGAGTCATGACCGCCACCCCTGTGCTCGCTCCCATGAGTCCAAGAGCCCCGCGACCCCAGGACTCAGGAGCCAGGCCCTTCCCTCTGCCCTCAAGGCCCTGGAGGCCCCTGGGCTGAGCCAAGCGCGCTAACCAGGCCGCCCCCTCCCCGCAGCCCCCTCCCCGCAGCCCTGACTCCACCTCCTGAGGGGGCTTCTGGGCTCTGCGTCCAGGAGATGAGCTCAGGGCTATTCCTGCCTGGTGACAGCGCCCGGCCCGGGGCTGTCCCGGGGGCTGAGGACTGCAGCCCTAGGAGGCCCCTGTGTGCGCGCCCAGTCGTATCTGACTCTGCGACCCCGTGGACTGTGCCCGCCAGGCTCCTCTGTCCATGGGGTTCTCCAGGCAAGGACACGGGAGTGGGTTGCTGTGCCCTCCTCCTGGGCGTCTTCCCAACCCAGGGATCGAACCTGGGTCTCTTTCCCCTCCTGCACTGGCAGGCGGGTTCTTTACCACAGAGCCCCCGGGAAGTGCCGAGATGCCCCCTGCCCCCCCGTCACACTGCACACTCACACACCCTCATTACTCTCACACACTATCACACTCACAGTGTCACACACACCGTAGGAGCACACAGCCTCCCACACCTGTGCTTCCCCCTCGACATACCCTGTGCTCAGGGTTCTGCCCTGCCAGCCACAGTGCACACACACACACACACACTCGCACATGCACACCTGCCTAGCTGCACACTCTCCCTCAGACCCACATGCCCACGTGCCGAGGGCCACTCAGGGTCACACACACCATGCTTGCTTCTGCCCCCCCACCCACCCACGCATCCACCCATGAGTCCACAGCCCCGAGTCCAAATCTCCACGAGTGCCCTTGTGCCCGAGTTCATGCCTGCAAACCTGTAGGTCTCCCTTGACCCCCCCATCCGCCACCGCCAATGGCTCTGAGCCCATGTGAGCCTCCCTCAGGGACTCTGTGGATCTGCCTCTGTAGGAAGGAGGCAGCCGTGACCCCAGGTGGGGGCCGGCCCACAGCAGCAGAGACGGGTGAGCCCGCCCCAAGCCTGTGGCAGGGAGAGCACCGTCTGGGTCGAGCTGGCTGAACGTGGGAGTGGGCTCCCCATCACCGGAGGTATGCAAGCAGGGTAGACACCACCTCAATGGAGAAGGGGCGGGAGGGCCTCAGCCCAGAGACCCTGGGAGGCAGAGGGGCCGGGCAGCGGCCTTCAGGGCCATGGAGGGGCCGGCTAGGGCAGGCGGGACCGGAGGGGCACACAAGGGCGGGGCCGGCCGGCCCAGAGGGTGCGGGCTGTCTCTCTGTGGCCACCATAACTCAGCCGGGGTGGACAGTTTCCTTTCTCCTGCCTGATTTACTGCCTGCTTCGGAGGGGCGAGGCCCATTCTTTGAACTTCAAAGGGAGCAGGGAGGGAAGCCAGGGCTGCGGTGACAGTCGCTGAGCCCGGGGGCCTGTCCCCAGCTGGCCAGGAGGGCCCCGGGCCGGGGTCTGCCGGCCGCTCACCCAGCCTTGCCTCTCGATCCGTGAACGCGGGTCCAGAGAGGAGAGAGAAGGGGCCAGTCCTTCTTGAGTCTTCAGTGCAGAGGGCGTGACACCTGGGGGTCTGTCCTGGGGTCCCAGCCCCGTCAGGGCTGTCCAGGACCGAGGCGGACCCTGCCCTTCTGAGGTTTTTAGCCCTTTGCTCTTATATCACCTTCACAAAGACAGAGGTGAGAAACAGCATTCTTATTATTTTTCTTGCCCCATTTTGCAGGTGGGTAAATCAAGGCCCAGAGACATTAGGGGTGCTTGCCAGCTGCACAGCGAGGCCTCTGGGCCAGTCCCTGGTGTCTCCCACAAGCCGCCCCAGGGCTCATGCCTGGGTGCGGAGTCGGGCAGCCTTTGTCGGTTGGGTTTTCCGTCTCTCTCACCGATGGCCTGGCTGCCTGGGCTTGGCCGCAGCGACTGTGTAACCGCGGGCCCCCGTTTCCACTGCTGGGAATCCCAGGCTTCGTAGCAGTGGCCTCAGTGCTGGGGTCAGACAAGCAGGTGCGTTAGCTCTGCTCTGCCCTGTGTTACGTCAAACATTCAGAGCAGGTGTGTGCCAACCTTCAAAAATCGGTGTCTCATAAGACGTCTGGGTTTCCACCTTCTTTTGAAGAGTCAGAAAGTTGGATCATGCTGGCATTGCTCCTGCCTCCTTGCTGCCTCCCGGCCGGCTGGAGCTGACAGAGACTCCCTCCTCCAGCCGTCCACACCCTCTTCCAGGCAGGGCCCCTGCGGACATGCTCTGCTGGTCCCTGGGATCGAGGAGGGTCTGGACAGGAGGGTCTGAAGATGTGGGGAACGGGAGAGAGAGGAGGGGGTGCCTGAGAAGCCTGCAGCTCATCCGGGGGGGTGGGGCTGTTGGGGGACCGGAGGCTGGCAGGGGGCCGGGGACGTGGCCTGAGGTGCCCAGACCCCTCTAGGGAAGCCACACGGTTCTTGGGCAAAGGGGGCACCTGCCACCCTGACGTCAGCTGTGATGAGAACAGATGAACTTGCCCTCGCGCCCCTCCCGAGGGGGCAGACACAGACTCTGTCCTCAGGAGTCCTGCCCGGGGCCGTGGAGGAGGCAGGGCCGCTGCAGCCCGGGCCTGGGACCTTGGGCTCAAATCCCCGCCCACCTGCCGCTCGGCCCAACCTGGGGCATCGCGTGCTCCCTGAAGACCCGCTGGGGTGAGATGAGCCGGGCCTCTGGGTTCACGTGGTGAGCAAGGGCCACACCCCAGCTCCACCCCGTGTGGCCCTGGCGGGATTCCTTGACACCTCGAGCCTGGGCTTCCTCCTGCATGTAGCTGCGGAATGAAGCTTCTGGAAGCTCACGGTGCCCTTTCAGTGTCGAGGGGGAGGGTTTTCGTAGAGGATGGGAAGGACAGGTGCCTCCAGCCCTGCGGGCACGCGAGGGGCTCGAGCTGGGGTCCCGCTTGTGGGGCCGGTTGGGGCGGGAGAAGGGGACCCTCGCTCGCGGTCCTTTGGCGTGGCCGCTGGGCAGACACAGAACAAGACGGGGACGTTTGTCGAGCACTGACTGCGCGCAGGGACCTCCCTGGGTCCCGGTCGAGTAGACACTTCGGGCGGAAAGGCAGGACCAACACCCCGGACGCAGCTGTTTGGGGAGAGAGGCAGGTCGTCCCGAGGAAAGCCCTCAGTTGGGAATGTGCGCTGTCTCTCAGGAATGATTTGGGGGCCATAAATTTTCGGTAGCAGGGCAATCTGCGGAGTTTTCATAATGCTGAAGAGTTTAGACTTGTCTCGAGGGGTAACAATTTCACCCGGGTAATACACCAGCTCCAGCTATTTGTTATTGCAAAGGTGGATTTTTTTTTCCCCTTAAGGTAGAGTCCTCCTCAGATTTCATGCTCTGCTTTAACTTGTTTTATTTCACCCAGAATATGGATAAAAATAGCCCACGAGATGCAGGGCTGAAGGAGGAAGGAAGGACAGAAGGCTTGCTGAGCGTCGGCTCTGGGTCGGGCCTGCCTCCAGCCTCTGCAGCGCCCCCTGAGCCGGGTGGGGTGGAGTGGACCCCCCTCCGGCTCCTTGGTCCTCAGGACAGGCCCCCCAGACACAGCCCAATCACGGACCAGGGCAGGGAGCCTCCGGCCGAGCCCCCCAAGTGGGCCTCAGGAGCGAGATTCACACTCAGGGCCGTGCGACTTGGAAGTGCATTTTGGGAGCAGAGATCTCTTTGGTGGCCGGTCGCTTGAAGCCCCGCTTGTCTCCAGTGGCCAGGAGAGGTCTCTGTCTGTGGCTGGAGTGCCAACGTCGAGTGTGGACGAGGTCGCAGGGAGGGGATGTGTCACACACTTGATTCCCGGCTCCTCGAGCACCCGAGCAGCCTCGTTGCCATGCCGACCGTTGCCAGGCCGCTCGCACAGGCGTTTTCATCCACTCACCAGGGCAAGCCCTGAAAACACACCAACGAGGACACTTGGTGCTTAGAAGTGGGTCATTTGCATGTCGTTTGCATATCATTTGCATGTGCGGTGATTTCGGAGATTCTCCCCAGACCGGGGCCAGCTGACCCAGGGAGCGTGTTGTCTCCAGAGCCTGACTTGACAGGGGTCAGAGTTCTGCTCGGTATTGACGGAGGGGCCGAGGCTGAGCCGGGGGAGGGTGGGCACAGGGCCCTGTCATGGAGCCCAGGGCTCTGCAGGCTCTCCTGCAGGGCAGGGTGGGGGGAACCCAGGAAGGCAGAGTCCCGCCCAGTCAGCTGGAAGCGTCTCTGAGCAGGGCTGTCGAGATGGAGTCCTTTGCTTCTGCGTTTATTAGAACCCTGGGTGCTTTACATACATCAGTGCCATTCTCCAGGGAGCAGGAGGGCTTATATTCCTCCAGGTTCAGAAAGGGGCTGCCACTTGCTCCATACCCAGCAAGAGAGCCCAGGAGAGAAGGGGTGTGTGAACAAGCTGGGCAAGCAGCATCTGGCGAGCTCCGACGGTGCACAGAGGGGCCCCAGGATGGGGACACAGCTGCGGAGGAGGGTGCATCAGTCAGCTCTGGCTGCGGGACGAGTACTGCATGCTGGGCAGCCTCTCAGATCCGCAGGCTGCAGTCTGGAACGAGGACTCGCGGGGCTGGCTCTCCTGAGGCCTCCCTGCTCCCTCCTCGGGGGCGCGTGGACGGCCGCCTTCCCACTGTGCCCTCACGTGCCAGCCCCTCTGTGCGGCCAGCGTCTTCATCTCCTTTAGCACAGACACCAGTCAGGCTAGAGTCGGGCCCTCTGCATGACCCCATGTTGACTTCATGACCTCTTCAAGAGCCCCGTCTCCAGATCCAGTAGTGTGCCGAGGTCCTGGGCTGTTGAGGACTTCAGCATGTGACTTTTGGGGAACACATCTGACCCCCAAACGGTGACGGTGGTTATGGGGGTGTCTGTAGAGATGCAGGGAGGGAATGAAGGAGAAGGAAGTGGGGATGAGGGGTGAGAGAAGAGTTTGGGGAGCTTGGGGTGCCAGTCTGAGGGGGTGTGTGACGGACGCCTGGCTGCACGCCCCAAAGCAGGGGGCTTCAGGCTGCCAAGGACCTTTGGAGCCAGCCAGGCTGGCGGAGGGCCTGAGGGAGTGATGTCCCTTCCGGCACACGGCTCCCAGTAGGTCCTCCTGAGCAGGCAGCTTCCTGGGGGCTGATGGACCTTCCGGCATAAGGACAGTCACTTGCTCTCTTAGCTTAGGTTTCCCCCCAAAAGCAGAGCCTGAGGCAAGGGTTTAGGGCCCGGTGGTTTATTTTGTGGTGGGATTCCTAGGACCAGGACTGGGAGACTGGGGTGAGGCAGGGGACAGGACAGGCTGTCCAGGGAGGCACGTGGAGCCGGCCACTGCTCTGGGCTCCAGGGGCCCATCCTGCTGGGGTTGTGCCCCGAGCGGCGAAGAGGGGCTCCGTGGGTGGACTTTGTCCGAAGGCCAGCCTGGTCCTGGGTTCGCCGTGCCCTGCATGGTAGCTTCAGGAAGCCAGGACAGCTCGTGAGGGGCTCCGGTCACACTTGTGCGGAGCTGGGGGTCAGGCCATGGCCGGAGTGGACGTGTGGCCAGAGCGTGCGAGGTGGGGGCCGGCAGGCGGACAACACCTTCCACGCTGGCAAGAAGCTCAACGGATAGAACCACCTGCTTCAGGGAGCCAGTCCCCGCCGACGTCTGTGTGTTTGACTGGGGCTGACAAGCGCGTCTCCCAGGCAGGGCTGCGTGCTGTCCTCCTGCGGCTGATGGGGGCTTGGGAAACCCCCCCAGGGGGCTCAGTGAGGAGCGAGGAGAAGTGATGGCTGCCACGTCCAGGTCTGATCCAGAAGAGGCAGTGGCGTCCACGCGGTTCGTGTCCGCTCACGGGCCGGATGAGGCCAGGCCGCCTCCGGGCCATCCGGGTGCTTGTGCCCATGATGGGTCCCCAGGTGACTGCGTGAAGCCGAGCTCCTCGGCCGACCACAAGGGTGAGAAGAGGTCTTTGCCATGATGAGACTTCAGGGCTGTTGGTTACAGCCGTCAGCCTTCCCTGACCGAGGCAGAGACCGCTCGTCAGAAGCGCAGGGTCAAGAAAAGGCCCCGAGGATGGGGCATCGGCTTGGCTGTGGAGTGACAGAGCGTGGACACTGACCGGTCTGTGAAATCAGGCGTCCGCGTGATGAAGCGGCGAGCCCTTCGGGAGAAGCAGCGCTGCAGGGTAACTTGGAAGGCCAAGCACGCGGGCGCTGAGCCTGGAGCTCTGGGGGAAGTGGTTGAAAAGAATTAAGGGATTAGCATGTCTTGGCCACTACTGGCTGCATTTGGCAAGCGGCTGCAGGAGAAGACGGGAGATCAGGAGAGGAACAGCTGGCATGAAGCAGAAACAAAAGGGAACGCAGGGGAGGTTCTCAGCACAGAGAGCCAGCGGCTCAAGGACCTCAGCACTGAGAGAGCCAGCGGCTCGAGGACCTGAAACGGTAGGAAACCAGGCTGAGGAAAAAAACCTCGAGCTGCCTGAAGACTAGCTGAAGCGTGTGGCGTTGCCACGCGAATGCAGGCCGCAGGATTTGTCAGGACGAAGGCGAGACGGAGGGTCAGGGCGGCACAGAAGCAGGAAATGACCGGGCTCAACGGTCACGTCCAGGAGAGAGCTCGGGCCTGGTCGCGGGCACCCAGAAGTGGCTGGAAGCAGACCGATCGGAAGCCTAGGTTCGGAGAGAAGTGTACTGCTAAAGAGACATGGATCCTAGGCTAAACAGAGGCTCCGACTGAAGCTTGAAATTGCCCGTGTGGGCCCAGCCCTCCGGGAGCTCGAGGGAAAGGTGGGCCAGAGAGCAAAGCTGGGTCTGGGTGGCATGACCCCTGCCCCACAAGGCCCCTGCAGACCCTCCTGCACCCTTCACTCTGCCCAAGCGGAGCTTCCCCTGCTTAGCCTCACGCATGGCGTATGTGTGTGTGTTGGAGGGACAGACACGCTTCCTGTCTAGTTCGGAGGCCACCAGCCTGTGCGTGGGACCTGTGTCACCTTGGGGAGAAGGTGAGGTTTCTTCTCTGTAGAAAGGATACTGATGGACATGTGTTGGCTGGGGCTTGGGGGACTGTGGCAGAGACTAAATGAGCAGAGACGTCCGTGTCACTTCCTGTCCCCTGGGGGCTCTGTGAGGTCACCCTCCCTTTTGTGAGCTGGGGTC
Source organism: Oryx dammah (assembly GCF_014754425.2). NCBI lineage: Eukaryota > Metazoa > Chordata > Mammalia > Artiodactyla > Bovidae > Oryx > Oryx dammah. The sequence continues at coordinate 2,345,484 of NW_024070193.1, forward strand.
ACGTGGCAGAGTTGTGGCTGAAGGAGTGTGAGCAGAGGGGTGTGCGCGTCTTCCAGGCCTGGCCCCCACACCTGTGTTACCCTCTGTGTCCTGGCCTGGCCGGATGAGGCCAGGGTGACCTTGACGGTGACGTGTCAAAAGCCAGGGGTGCACGGAAGGAAAGGAGCCGGGGTTCCCAGGTGACCACACAGAGCTGAGCCCTGGGCCCCCTGCCCTAGCTGACGCGATGGAGAAGGATGTTACTTGAGGGCTGTTTGTTATGAGGCTGACGCATCCTGACTGATACACACACCCGTGTTGCCCGTCTCCAAACCCGGCTGGTCTACAGAAGCCACACTCTTCTCCTGCAGAAACCCTGCGGATGGTTCTGTCTCTCCCAGGGGCATCATGACCCCTCCTCACAGCCTCTGGGCCTGCAGGCAGCCTTCTCTCTTTCGCCATGTGCCCCCTTTCTGCCCCTTGCTTTCTGTTTGGGTTAATCTTTTTTAAGGTTTTTTGTGGTTTTTTTTTTTTTTTTTGATGTGAACCAGTTTTGACTTTTTGGCCGCAAAGCGTGTGGGATCTTGGCTTCCCAAGCAGGGATCAAACCCGAAGTCCCTGCACGGGAAGGTGAAGTCTTAACCACTGGACTGCCGGGGAAGTCCCAGGTGCCACCCTTGCTTTCTCGCAAACACGCTGCGCTGCCTTCCCCCCGGCCCCAGGCCTCCCCCCGGTGCCTCCTGCCTGGAAAGCCCCAGCCCTGCTTCGGCGTGCTCACACCCCTGCCCGTCAGGCGGTGGCCTGATGTCACACCGTCGGGGAAGGGTCCTGGTGCTCGCACGCTGGATTAGGTAGCCCCCCCCACGTCAATGCTGGATCTGAGTTAAGATCGCCCCAGGGCCGCCCTGGCTGGGGCAGAAGTGAGATGTTCTGGAAGCTGTCCTAATTACATGCGGCCAAGTGCCTCGCGGGCCCCCCGCCTCCCTTCCCAGACTCTCTGGCCGTGGGTCCCAGTTCTGCCCGATGTGCTGTTAGCAGGAGTCTGCATGGTGGGTTCCTAAAAGGCTGTTGTTTTCCTGAAATTCCCAGCCAGGCCTCCTCCCATCTCCTGTCTTCTTCCTGCCTCCTAGGGGATGGTGGGCAGCGGCAGGCGGGAGTCTGTGCCCTGGGCGACTTCTTCCAGCAGCTACCCCAGCCCTGCCTGCCACCCTTCGGAGGAACACAAACCTGTCTGGGTGGCATGTTAGTTGCTCAGTTGTGTCTGAGTCTGTGACCCCGTGGACTGTAGCCCACCAGGCTCCTCTGTCCGTGGGACTCTCCAGGCAAGAACACTGCAGTGGGTCGTCACTCCTTTCTCCAGGTGGTCTTCCCGACTCAGCGATGGAACCTGGGTCTCCTGCATTGCAGGCAGATTCTTCACCGGCTGAGACACCAGTTCAGTTTAGTTCAGTTCAATTCAGTCGCTCAGTCGTGTCCGACTCTTTGCGACCCCATGAATCGCAGCAGGCCAGGCCTCCCTGTCCATCACCAACTCCCGGAGTTCACTCAAACTCACGTTCATCGAGTCCGTGATGCCATCCAGCCATCTCGTCCTCTGTCGTCCCCTTCTCCTCCTGCCCCCAATCCCTCCCAGCATCAGGGTCTTTTCCAATGAGTCAACTCTTCGCATCCGGTGGCCAAAGTACTGGAGTTTCAGCTTTAGCATCATTCCTTCCAAAGAAATCCCAGGGCTGATCTCCTTTAGGAAGGACTGGTTGGATCTCCTTGCCGTCCAAGGGACTCTCAAGAGTCTTCTCCAACACCACAGCTCAAAAGCATCAATTCTTCGGTGCTCAGCCTTCTTCACATTCATACATGACCACTGGAAAAACCATAGCCTTGACTAGACGGACCTTAGTAGGCAAAGTAATGTCTCTGCTTTTGAATGTGCTATCTAGGTTGGCCATAACTTTCCCTCCAAGGAATAAGCGTCTTTTAATTTCATGGCTGCAGTCACCATCTGCAGTGATTTTGGAACCCCAAAAAATAAAGTCTGACACTGGAAGCCTTAACCCCGTGTGGTCCTGCGTGCTAATGAGACTTTGTTACGTGCTGCGGGACACACTCTACCTATTGCAGAAGGATTTTAGGGGCTCACCAGGATGGACTGGGAGGCCAGAGAGCCATGCCTGGGACACTCGGTACCCAAGGCCGTGGCGGTGAGAGCACACGGCCTCCATCGGGGCCTCAGGGCCCATGTGGAGATGCTGCTCCTGGGTCCTGGGATGAATCTGAAGCTCTGTGCCTCTCAGGATACATTTTCTGGGTAGGGCAATACAGTCCTGCCCCTGTCAGGGCAGGGGGAGGGGATGCCTGGGTCCCTGGTTCCTCCAGTGGGTGGCCAGGGCCTGACCACCCCCTGGTTCGTTCTCTGCTACCTTGCTGTGTGTCCATCGTGGTGATTGTAAGCCAAACCATGAGACTAGGGGACGGGCACACACCCCATGAAGGGGCAGAGAAGAAGGCTGAGCAGGGGAAAGCTCCCCGGAGAAGTGAGGTCCGAGTGGGCACACTGTCTTACGTACAACTGACACACAACATTATGTTTGTTTCATTACACAGTGTGTGTGTGTGCGTGTGTGTATGTGTGCGTGTATGTGTGCGCGTGTGTGCGCACATGCTCAATCGTGTCTGACTGCAACCCCAGGGACTGTAGCCCTCCAGGCTCCTCTGTCCATGAGACTCTCCAGGCAAGAATATGGAGTGGGGTGCCATGTCTTCCTCCAGGGGGCCTTCCCGACCCGGGGACTGAACCTGCATCTCCTGAGTCTCCTGCGTTGGCAGGCGGGGTCTTTTCCACTGCACCCCCTGGGAAGCTGCCGTAAAACGTAACGATTCAGTGTTTGTCTGTATTGCAGAATGATCTCTACACTAAGTCTAGGCAGCATGCATCACCACGTTACAAAGTCTTTTTTCTTTTGAGATTTAACTCTTATCCTCTGTCAAACATGCAACGAGTCTTATAACTGGCCATTTGTACCTTTTTATTCCTTCACCCGTTTGCCCCACCCACTCCCTCCTCCTCCTGGCGATCACCAGTCTGTTCTCTATTTCTATGAGTTCAGCTGTTTTTTTTATTCCATATACAAGAAAGATCGTGTGGCAATTGTCTTTCTCCGTCTGACTTATTTCCCTTAGCCGAGTGCCCTCAGGGTCTATCCATGTTGTCATAAATGGCAAGATGCCATTCTTTTTCATGGCTAAGTAATACTCCAGTGTGTGTGTGTGTGTGTGTGTGTGTGTGTGTGTGAGAGAGAGAGAGAGAGAGAGAATTTCTTTATCCGCTCATTTGTTGACAGACCCGAGGCTGTTTCCATGTCTTGGCTGTTGCAAATGCCGCGGCGATGCTCATGGAGGTGCCGGAAGCTTTGTGAGTTTGTGCTTTTGTTTCCTGAAGGTAAATGCCCAGAAGTGGAATTGGTGGGTCGCACGTAGTTCTAGTTTTTGGCTTTTGAGGGGCCTCCGTGCTGCTCACCACACTGATTGCACCAGCGTGCCTTCCCACCAACAGTGCGCGAAGCCTCCCTTTCCTCCACACTCTCTCCTATACGTGCTGTTCGGTTTTTGACGACAGTGGTTCTAACAGGTGTGAGGCGATATCTCACTGGGGTTTTCTTTGCATTCACTGACGATCAGCGACACCGAGCATCTTTTCGTGTGCCTGTCGGTCTTCTTTGGGGGAATACAGGTCCTCTGCCGCTTTTTAGTCGGGCTGCTCAGTGTTTTGCTATTGATTGTTGAGTTTTTACATAGTTTGGATATTAGCCCCTTTTCACATATGTGATTTGCAAACGTCTCCTCTCAGTAGGTGGTTTGCCTTTTTATGTCATGGACGGTTCCTTCGCTGTGCAGGAGCTTCTGAGTTTGACCTGGGAGCTCACTTTGGATGCCCGCCCGCGGCTTGTGCTGCAGCCGTGTTCCTGAGACCACCCCGGGGGACGCTGGTCTCCCTGGAGCTGGCTCTCCTCACTTGCCCGCTGGCCTCCAGACCCCATCAGTCTCACAGGCTTGTCCAACCTCCATGCCGAGGTTGAGGCCGTGGGGGGCACTGGATTTGGAGATGGGTTTACCCGACCCTCCAGTTCTCAGAAAATGAAGTGGGGAGCCAGAATCCACAGGCAGGGGGCTGGCGGCGGGGCGTGTGGTCCTCCTGGCCGTGGGTCCCGGCCCTGCAGTGGGCCCCGTGGAAGCAGCGATGCACACGCTTAGGGAGCCGGAGCTGCCAGCAGCCGCTCTAACCCTCAGTGGGGTTTCCCACTCAGGGAGGCCGGGCCCCCAGCTCTAGGGGGGCTGATGGGCCCTCTAGCGGACGGCACCTGGCCTGCTGCCCCACAGGAGCGGTGGCTGGCAGGGTCTCTTGTGCAGGCAGAGGGCTGGCCTGGCAGGGAGCAGGCACATGCCGTGCGGGAGAGCTGCTGGCCGGTGGGGCCTGGAGGTGGGCCGGGCGTCCTCTCAAGACAGCGCCCGATTGAAGCGTGCCCATTTCCAGGCTCTGGTTGGGGGGGACGTCCCCACGCTGACTGTGGCTCAGCTTCTGTCAGAGGAGACCTCAGAAATGAACTGGAAATATCGGAAAGTCTTTTCAAAAGCATCTTGAACCTTGAGGTTGTGGAATAAGCGTGACTGTCTCGTTGCTGTTTCTTTTAGGTGCAGAGGCAAAACGGGGCTGCGTGTGCCCCATGCGCGTGTGTGCACCCCCATGTGGGCGCCTCCCCGGTGAGTGGTGACTGTGTGGCCTACACCCAGCCTGGCTGTGCCCAGCCCCCGCCGCCCTCCCCGCCAGCCCCCAGGACCTGCTTTCTTTCCCACCCTTTCATATTCAAATGCCCGCCTGGCTCCCAGCGTCCCGGGATTCATGGGCTGATTGTGTACTGTGAGCAGGGTGACTGGGTGAGCTCATCACTGGCTCGTGATGGTAATTCCTGCCTGAGCTGGAGACTAGGGCCCCCAGCTGCCTCGGAGGGGCCTGCCCACCCCCTTCCCCCACCCAACGCCATGCCCCTCATTGCCTGGGTGCCGAGCCCGCTTATTCAGCCCAGAAAGAGGGAACAAAGCCTGAGAGACAACAGCAACAGCAGCGACGGTTGTTCCTGGGGCTGGCTGAGTGGGTCACGGTTCTCGGCCCTGTTAAGGTTCACCTCGCTGCAGCTCCATCTGAACGGAGGAGAGGAAGACGCCTTCAGGAGGCCTGGCCGGTGTGGGGGTGGAAAGGGCAGGGCCTCAGGAAAGCTGGGGACCCTCCCCCCCCCCGCTCCCCCGAGACCCATTTTCCACCCGGACCCCCTCCCCTTGTCTGCAGCACTCTTCTGCCTCATGTGGCTTGCTCTAGCCCGGTCACCTCTCCGGTGTGCGGGACCCAGGCCCAGCCTCAGTCTGGCCCCTCTGCTCCTGGCGGCGCCCCCATCCTCAGCTCAGCTGCTGGGATGTCCTTCCTAAAAACCCCCTCTGCGGCCGGGCTCCTGCCTTGCATGCCTCGCCTCTGTGCTGGAGCTGAAGCTCAAATTTCTCCTGGCACTCAGAGCCCGCAGGGATCCGGTCCTGCCAGCCAACTTCCAGAGCGCTGTTCTGGAGCGGGTGGAGCGGGCCGAGGGCAGGGCTGGGGCCGATACTGAGCTCCCCAGTGGGAGAGGCACGTAAGTGGGGCGGTGGCTGGACTTGGCCCTGACCCAGGTGTCCCCCTGGGGGGGTGGCCACTCAGGCAGGAGCGAGCAGCTGCCCCCAGCCTTGGCTGTAGGGGGGCCGGGCCAGACCTTGCATACCCTGGGCCTGTCTGAGCGCAGATGGCCTCGTCCTAGCCCTGCCTGCAGAGGGAGGAGATAGGCTATCCTCAGGACTAGGCTGTGGGCTACAGAGGAAGCCAGAGATTCCCAGACACACGGGGCTAGGTGGCCTCTTGCCACGGGGTGGGTGGAAAGTTGGGGTGGGATGGAGCTTTGGAGTCAGAGTCTCCCGGTTTCCTCTCTCTTTTCTGCCAGCTGACAAGTCAGGAAACCTCTTGGCTCCTCAGTTTCCCTATCTGAGAAATGGGACAGATCACTGAAACATGGAGTCACTGCTAACACCAAGGTTTTCACTGGAGAAGGGCTTACGATTTAGGGCTATTTCTTAATGGCATTCTTACAGCAGGCAGCTTGATCTGTCCATTTGGGGGGTCCCCATTTGTCTCAGTGGGATCCTGGGAAGCTATCACTTTTTGCCAGTGTATCTCAGACTCAGTTTCCCATCCAGGAAAAAGGCATAATGATGGCCCCGGCCTCCTTAAAGGGCTCTGAGCATTACCCAGCCAGCCTTTCCCTCCCCAACCTGGGGAAAACACTGAGGATCCTGTTACTGTCGGGCGGGTCTAGCTCCCAGACAATGGGAATCACATTAACCTTGGCCAGGGAGATGGCCATCTGTCCAAACAGTGGGGACCAGGCAGCCCGCTGCCCGGGAGTCTGAAGCGCCAGGCAGCTCACCCACCCCTCCCAGACTCTGACCTTGCACACTCGCCTGGGCCCCGCCCTCCTGGGGTCCACCCTCCCGGGGTCCATCCTCCCTGGACCCTGCCCTCCTGGGGCCCA
>NW_024070193.1:2352074-2426988 GCF_014754425.2 Oryx dammah
CATCCTCCCTGGGGTCTACCCTCCTGGGGTCCATCCTCCCTGGGGTCTACCCTCCTGGGGCCCACCCTCCCTGGGGCCTGCCCTCCTGGGGTCCATCCTCCCTGGGGTCCATCCTCCTGGGGTCCATCCTCCCTGGGATCTGTCCTCCCTGGGGTCCATCCTCCCTGGCCTTGGTCCTTCTATCTGCACAAGAGTCTTGATGGGTTTGTGCCCTGAACGGTTCCGCCCCAGCCCAACAGATGGGATTATTTACTTCTTCATTCGTGTGGACCTATTTTCTGCCCATCCAGTGCTCTCAGCTGAGGATCCAGGGCCAGACCCCCAGCCTCTAACCAGAAGTGTTCTCCATCTCGTTAGGGAGACAGAAAAGCCCTCACTGATGGTGTGAGGCAGTGAGGGCTGTGATGAGTGCGAGGACCATAATTAATAAAATACGATAGTGAGAAGGCATCTGTTCACCATATCTCAGGGTGTTTCTAAGCACTTCACACGTACCGTCTCGTGTAATTCTCACAACAGCCCTGGAGAGTCTTGTTTTTCTTATTCCCACTTTGCAGATGAGGAAACTGAGGTACAGAGAGGCTAGGAAACTTTCCTTGGGTCAGAAAGGTGGTCAGTGCTGGATCTCAGAGCAGTGAGGGAGCCCAGAGAAGGGGTTGATGATATCCTTCAGGAGGCAGGAGAAGGTTTTCCTTAGGAGGGGCCATTTGAGCTGGACTTTGAAGCGTGTGTAGGAGTCCACCAGGCTGAGAAGCGGTGGGACATGTGTGCAAGCCCGAGGCGACACGAAGAAGCTGGAGCTGGCCCAAGCAGGGCCATCATTCTGGATCGTTTCCAGAGGTCTGCCTTTCCCACAAGCACAAGAACCGTGCAAGGGAGGGAATCACAGCCTGAGAGACAGAGATGGAGGGCCACGCAGTGGGCTGAGGAACCATTCCTGAAAGTGAACCCTGGGCTGAGAGGGACGTCATGGTGGCGGGGGTGCAGGGGGGCAGAGATCAGACATACCCCTCCTGGCCACCCCAGGATCCTGGTCCTCTGTGAGGGGCAGCCCGCCCAGGAGAGACGCGGAGGCCGTGGAGAAGAGCACACAGGGGACCCGACTTTGGGAGAGCGTGGCTCTGTTGAGCCATCGTGTCTTTCTTTAACGTCTTGATTGGGCTTCCCTGCTGGCTCCGTTGGTGAAGAATTTGATCCCTGAGTTGGGAAGATCCCCTGGAGAAGGCAATAGCAACCCATTCCAGTATTCTTGCCTGGAGAATCCTGTCGACAGGGTCTGGGGGGCTACAGTCCATGGGGTCAGAAAGGATCGGACGCAACTGGCATCTGAGTGTATGTCCATGTTATTAGAGGGCGTGTGTAGCTTTCCCTCTCGACTAGGGCAGTTTGAGCCCAAGTGGGACCCTGTGACTCGTCCCAGGTTGAAGGTGGTCCGTCAGGACGCATAATCCCACAGCACAGACGTCACCCACCATGTGCTTCACCACCGTTAACGCATTTCCTTCTCCTGACAAACATCATAAAGGGGTTGCTATTACCCCACACACACACACACACTTCATTTTCCAGATGAGGAAGCTGAGGTATGGAAAACAGACTCATCTACATTAGCACCCAGCCTGTCTCAGGCGCTGAGCTAGGCCGTTTCTCAGAAATCCGTGTCACCCTGATGACAGGTAGGTTCCCGATGTTTGGGAAGCCCATTTACAGAGGAGAAGACTGAGGCTCCGAGGCCTGAACCAAGTCCAGGAGACCCCCAGTCCAGCCCCTCTCAGTGCCCAGCGGGGGCTCCCTTGCTGCAACCTTCCAGCCCAGATCTCCTGCCTGCCTTGGCCTTCTCTTTTCCACCCCCCAGCCTCTCCCTGCACCGCCCACCCCCCCAACCCCATGCCGTGGATTGTAGCAGGGGCCGAGGTGTGGCGCCAGCAGAAAAATGCTTATGTTCTTTTAGGTGAGACGGGAACAATGGGGTGGAGGGGCCCAGCCGCGTGGGCTGGGGCTCAGGGTGGAGCTGGGAGTGGACACTTCGCAGCAGAACCGCTGAGCTGGAAATCTGGGCTCGGGCGCGGGGCTGCGTGTGCACGCACACACTCACGCATGCACACTCCCCCCGCCCCTTTAAAGGAAGCAGGTGCACAGACAGCACCCGTGTGAACGGGCCTGTCTTCTCTGCGGGATCCCATCGCCCAGGGCTGCGTCCTTGACCTCCCGTGTGTCCTGGCCCTCACTGACTTGCCGTGTGGCTCTGGGCCGGGCCCCGCCCTCTCTGGGCCTCCTTGTCCCATCTGTACTCCGGGGACTGAGGGTCAAGGCCCTGTGAGAGCCTCGGGCTCTGCAGCTGGCTCTGTAGTGGTTAGGGTCTCTGGATTCAGGGCTCGGTGGTTCAGTGGTGGGCTCTGCCTTTTCAGATGTGTTGGTTACGTAACCTCCAGCTGTGCTCACCTGGAAAACGGGCTGATGAGGCTGGTGATGCTAGTGATGAGGCTGATGAGGCGTCGCACTGACTGTGCCGCGGTGCCTGGCACAGGGGAGGGGCAGGGCTGGGTTTGTTGTTACTATCTTCTGGGGTGAGCTTGAGAACAGAGACTCTGAGGGAGGTGGCAGGCTGCCCTGGTCGGGATCTCATGTTGAATGGTGACGAATCGCTGCCCAGGGCTTGGGGGCCTGGGGGCCTGGGCGTAGGGACGGCAGGGAGTGCCTGGCCAGGACAGGTGCAGGCTGACTCGGCTCCGGACAGACAGGACATTGTGCGGTAATGGGAGCCCTGCCGGCTGAGGAGCCTCGCCCAGCCCTCCCTGGAGGACCCAGTGCCGGTGGGGGCGGGGGGGACGCGGGCTGTGTGCCTGGTATTCTGACCCCACCGCCGTGGCCAGAGCTGGAGGGGACCGCCATCCCCAGCCAGCCTCAGCCGTGTGGGCGCCACCGTGGAGATTTTTCCCCTGTGAGTGAGCATCACTATAATTTATTTCACGCTTGTCTTAATTTTAAATTTATTTTTTCATTTAATTTTTGGAGGGGGACCTGAGTTACGCCCACATGGTTCAAAAATCAAAACGTCTCGTGAACGCTTTGGGGCGAGTCTGCCTCCGGCTCCCGTCTCCCACCCCCCAGCCCTGCCCCATGGGCCAAGGCTATTATTCTACGTCAGGAAATACAATAGAAAGTATGTATTTGATGTACTTTCCCTATTTTAAAGACAATCCAAAAGCATGTGATGTACATTGTACAGTGTGATTTTTTTTTCTCTTGGATTCTTTTTTAAAATCAACTTTTCTACGAAAGTGAAGTTAAATGAAAAATACATCCCACCACCTTGTATCAGCGGAAGGTAGCCATGCTACATGGGAACAGAGCAAGGTTCCTAAGTCCTGGCGCGGTCCTGTTGTTGATAGGGACGCTGCCCTCGAGACCTACCTGCCTTCTGTTCCAAACAGACCAGCAAATGTTAGAAGGAAGCTGAGACATCTAGCAGCAGGCTGACACTTTTTTTTTTTAATGTGTACGAGATCATCAAAAGAACTAAAAAGATTTGGATTTCCATCTTGGAATTTGGGAGTCTCTAATGCAGCGTTGTTATCCTGTCCGTGGTATCAGCTCACACTTCGGGAAAATTTCATCTGGTCTAGCAATGGTCATCTGAAACAGGGGTAAACTGAGGCTCAGCAGGTGGGGAGGAGTTAACATGACCGAACTCGTTTGTGACAAAGCCTGAGAGAGAGCCCCCTGAGAGGGCTCCATCCACACTCCCTGGGACGGGCTGATGGGGTTTTCTTGGGAAACCTGTGCCCATTCCCTGCCCCCGCAGCCCCACCCCTGCCCACCACACAGCATCATTTGGCCAACCTCTGCTGTTTAAGTCATCTCATTTGCTGGTATACAATGATTCATACTATTCCATTTTATTTCTGTGCGGTTGGTAGGAATGTCCCCTCTTTCATCTCTTTCTTCCTTAGGAACAGGAGTTCTTAACTTCTAAACTATTCATTTATTTGCTCCTGGCCGGGCTGGGTTTCTTTGCCGCACGAAGTCTGTCTCCAGGTGCGGCGAGCGGGGCTCCGCCGCTCTGGGGGTGTGCAGGCGTCTGTTGCCATGGCGCCTCTCGCTGCAGAACGTGGGCTCCGGGTCGCACCGGCTTCCGTAGCCACGGCCCCCAAGCTCTGCTCTAGGGCGCAGGCCCAGTGGCGGCCCGCGGGCTCGGCTGCTCTGTGCGCGCGGGATCCGGGACCAGGGACCCACCCTGCGTCTGCCGCATCAGCAGGCAGGATTCTTCCTCCCTCGGTCCCCAGGGAAGCGCCCCGTCTGTCATTTCTGACTCCAGTCATTGGATCCTTCTCTGTTTTTTTCTCGTCCATCAGTCTAGCAGGTTCTCAATTTTGTCGTTTTTTTTTTTTTTTTTTTTTTTTTCTTTCCAGAGAACCAGCGTTTGGCCTCATAGCTTGTCTCTACCGTGTTTCTGCCCCCTACTTCATTGGTCTCGTCTTTAACCTTTATTATTTCCTTCCTTCTGCCTACTCTAGAAGAGTTTGTTCTGTTACCAGCGTCTTAAGGTCAGTTAGATTATTGATTTGAGACCGTTCCTCTTCCTCAACCTAGATATTTACAGCTATGAATTTCCAGTCTTGACTCTAAGTCTATTTAGTCTCATTTTAATACAGCTACTCTGGCTTTCTGCGCTGCTGTCTGTATGGTGTATATCTGCCCATCCTTTTTCTTTCAACTTTTTTCTCCCTTTGCATCTAACATTTTTCTCTTGTCAACAGTTAATAATTAGATCTCACCTTTTTATCCAGTCTGACGATCTCTGTCTTTAGGTTGGGATGTTTAAACCATTCGCATTTAATATGATTATCAGTACAGTCAGATTCCCATTTGCCATTTCACTGTTTATTTCCCACGTCCCTTATCTTTCTCGTTTCTCTGTTTTCCTTGACTGCTGTTGGTTGTGTTAAGTAAATATTTCTTAGTGTACGTTTTTAATTTTTCTGTACATTTTTCCTCTACATTTTTTAGTTTTTTTAATGCTTGCTCAGGGGATTTTAATATGCATCTTAACTTAAAACCATCTCCTTCAAATTAATACAGACTTAATACTAGTAAAATATAGAAGATTTGCTCCAGTTTAACTCTGTTCTCTTCCTCCATAGATATTACATCTAGATATGTTGTAAACCCAAGAATACGGCATTATTATGTATTTCAAAGGCAGTAAAATATGACATAAGCTATATATGTTAATAGGGTCCTTTATTAGATTATATATTTACTATTGCTTTTCTTCCTGTGAATTTGAATCACTCTATGGAGTCATTTAGTTTCAGCCTGGAAGACTTCTTTCAGAATTTATGTTAAGATAAGCCAGTCAGCAATGAATTCTGTCAGTTTTTGCTTATCTGGGATGTCTTAATTTTGCCTTAGTTGTTGAAGGATAGTTTTGCTGGTGATAGTAGATTTTGGCTGACAGCGTTTTTGTCTTATCACTTGGAACATAGCATACCATTCACTGCCTCATGCTTTCCGTCATTTCTGGGGAGAACACAGCCATTCATCTTATTGTTATGCCTCTGTACATAAACAGTCCTTTTTCTCTTACTGCTTTTCAAGATTTTTGCTTTTCTCCTTTTCTTTCAGCAGCTTTACTGTGATGTGTCTATGTGTGAATATTTTTGTGTATTTCCAACTTGGAGTTCATTGAGCTTCTTGGATGTGTGGTTCAATATTTTCCATTAAATTTGGGACGTTTTAGCCATTGTTATTTCCAAAAAATGTCCCTGCTTCCTTCTTCACTTCTCCTGGTTCTCCCATTCCACGTATGTTGATGTGCTTTACGTTGCCGGTGGGTCTCTGAGACGGACTTTGTTTTTCTTCTTCTTTCTTGCTCTCAGTTCTTCAGACTGGATAATTTCTATGGAGGTATCGTCAAGTTCATTGGATTTTTCTGCCGTCTCGAATCTGCTATTGAAGTCTTCCAGGGGATGTTCTTTGTCATTTCAGATATCGTCCTCTCCATCTCCACAGTTCGATTTTGGTTTTTTTCCTATGATCTGTGTCTCCTGGTCAGTAACCTTTGTGCTGATTCATCCTCATCATGCTTTCCTTTAGTTCTTTAAATTTGGTTTCTTTAGTTATTTGAACCTGTTTGTAGTAGTTTCTTTCAAGGATTTTCCTGCTAAATACAACGTCACTTGCCACAGAGTGTCCTGCAGGTGAGCCAGGGTGAAGGGGGCTCCGTCAGTCTGGAGCTGTGGGCGCTGCCCGTGCCAGTGGGCAGTGGAAGTGATGCTCTCAGAACTGAAGCAGCGGGAAGGGCCAACCACTCTGTCGTCCTGAGTTGTGGTTTTCGTTGGGGTAGACATATCCCTGTCTGAGACTGCACGTGTAGAGCACAGAATGGACAAGGTCCACGCTAGTCACGCACTCCTGGCCACTTGATTTGAGGACACAGGAAATGGCCCAAGCACAAAGGCCACTCAGCCTTCTACTGTTCTTCTCTGAACCTCACAGCATTTCAAACAGAAGAGCTTCCTGCCTTTGGGGCAGTGAATGTGGGTAGGAGAGGCAGGGAAGTAGGTGCCCTTAAAGACCCGCATGATCTGGCCTTCCAGGTGATTTGGCTATAGGGCCCCTCGCTGCCCCTTAGGACCATGGATGCCATTGGTGTACCGTGGAAACTGAGGCCCAGGGTGGAGAAGGGGATTCTGAGCAGGACCCCAGCTAGGATACCGGCTGCTCCCCCAGGCCAGGGACCATCTCCATGGCAACTGTGACCCTTGGTGTCTCTGGTCCATGAGAAGAGCAGGCGCCCCTCCTCCCTGGCACCCGGCATCCACCGCTCCTTGGGGTCGGTTCTCTATCTGACCCCACACGTGCTGGGCTTGTCCAGTGCCAGGGCCTCTGCGCCTGCCTTTATCGGCCTGGGTACTCCTGCTGGCCCTCTGCCAGCCTCCCTTCCAAGGTCCTGTGCTCAAGACACCATCCTGACCTCCTGGCATAAAGTGTGCCCTCCCTGTTCTCTGTCCCAAATCTGGTTTCTCTTCTTTTTAAGTCTCTCATCCCCACCTGCAGTTACTGAAATTATTTACGTGTTTGTTTCTGGTTTGCTTCTCTCTTCATGAAAGGAATGTCCCTCAGCCCGCGGACCTCACACCCAAGTTGCTGGCTCTGGGGCCGGCAAGGATACAAGTCACGCCTGTGGACGTGGGGTGGGTGGGGTGCAGGCTCAGTGGGGAGAGAGCTGCTGAAGGCTGTTATCCCCGGGCACTGCCCTGTGAAACTCGTCTGTGAGAAGTCAGCTGATGTGAGAGGAGGACGGTGGTGGGGCTGAACCCCGCTGAGAACAGGGAGGCAGCTCCGCGTCTGTGTAAACCCAGGCTGTGTTAATTACGCAGGGGAGCTCTGCTCACTGGAGGCCTGTGATATGCCAGGAGTGAACAACACTGATGCCATTTGCTGCCACTCTGTACACGCAGGATAAATAGCTCCATTATGTAATATCATTTAATATCTGATGCTGAACTGAACTGAATGATAACTAATGTTGCTGTTTAGTCACTCAGTTTTGTCCAGGTCTTTGCAACCCCATGGACTGTAGCCCACCAGGCTCCTCTGTCCTCCACTGTCTCCTGGAGTTTGCTCAAATTCATGTCTGTTCAATCAGTGATGCTATCTAACCCTCTCATCCTCTGCTGCCCACTTCTCCTCCTGCCCTCAATCTTTCCCAGCATCGGGGTCTTTTCCAATGAGTCGGCTCTTTGCGTCAGGTGGCCAAAGGATTGGAGCTTCAGCTTCAGCACCAGTCCTTCCAATGAGTACTCAGGACTGATCTCCTTTAGGATTGACTGGTTTGATACAGTGAGGTGGAGAAAGTGTTGGGGGGACCAGCTGCAATTTAAGGCAATGTATGCATCGTGAAATACTCTTGAGCCACGAGATACAGGGGAACCCTACCATTGCGACAGCGTGGACGGGCCTGGAGGGCTTTATGCAAAGTGAGACAAGCCGGAGAGAGAAGGACAGACGCTGATGTCATTTATGTGTGGAATCTAAAATAGCCTAACTCATAAAAACAGAGAGTGGAGGGGTGGTTACCAGGGGCTGGAGGTGGGGAAACAGGGAGATGTTGTCTAAGGTACTTGCAACCAGTGGATGCATAAGGCCTGAGAGCTGATACACAGGGCATCTCCCGACCCAGGGATCGAACCCGGGTCTCCTGCATTGCAGGCAGATTCTATACTGTCTGAGCCACCAGGGAAGCCCGATGCGCAGCAGACGGGTGGTTTTAGTCAACACTGTGTGTGTGCTGAGTCACTTCAGTTGTGTCCGTCTCCTTGTGACCCCACGGTCTGTAGCCTGCCAGGCTCCTCTGTCCGTGGGATTCTCCAGGCAAGAATACTGGGGTGCCCTTCTCCAATGTGTTGTGATAGAGGTGTTGGCAAAGACCACTCCTGTTAAGAGTCGTGCTGCAGAATGGGAATGCACCCGGATCAACACTGGTACATCTCAGAGTCACACAGGGTTTATGTCCACTGGATCCCAACTAAAAGCCGTAAGTCAGGAATTCCCTCTGTGCTTTCACTGCCGAGGGCCCGGGTTCAGTCCCTGGTTGGGGAACTAAGATCCCACAAGCTACATGGTGAGGCAAAAAAAAAAGAAAGAAACGCATCAGTTAACACCTCCCTGAGGTTATTACATTCCAATATAGTAATAGATATATAGCACGCCGTGTCCATGTTCATTCCATCTAACGTTGTAAACTGCGGTGTGTCATCTTTGTACATGTTACAACGTTGCATCTAGCATATGACACCGTGTGTGTGATCATGATATAAAACTGTATCATATGGTAAAGTGTATGGTGATTGCACATATGTGATTTCCACATGTAGCAATATCGGGTATTGTATGTAGAGAGTGGTCAGAATTGCAGAGATGGCACAATCGTGGCGCAGTCCTGTCCCCTCTCACTCCTCACCGGAGTCAAACACCATCAAACCTGCTGATCTTATTTCATCCTAAAGTCGAATCTGTCTGTGTGTGTTGCGGGGGGTTAGGAGTCGGGGGGGTTACCTGGAATAATTTCAAGGAAAGAAAATCCCAGACTTTACAGATACGAATTTTAAAAAGTAACCACAAAACCATTATTGTGTCTGAAGAATGACAGTAATTCCTCAATATTTTCCAACTCAGAGTGCATACACTCATTCCTACTCGTGAGGGGTGCCTTCCTCGCCCCACACCTCATTTAATCAAACCAGGGTCCATGCAAGACTCACATGTTCCATCTGGCTTGTAAGTCAGGTCTTTGAATTCATAACGTATCCCCGCTTTTTACTTCTGTGCCTTTTGTTTCGGAAACAAACCAGGTCGTTTGTCTGGCAGACCAGTACTGCTTTGGAATGAATGAATGAGTGAGTTAGTGAACGGTCGCTCACGTCCTCCAAGGCACTTTTGCAAAACCAATTGAGAAAGAACTGAATTCAAACTGAGTCTTTGGAGGCTGTGTACACCCCCATGGGCCTTGAATTTACTTATTGATTGTTTTCTCCGGAAATCCTTATTTCCTGAAACTTGTCTAAGCAGCGGCCTGCCGACCTCTGGCAGGAAAGGTGGAAACAGCAGCGCCTCCCGGAGCATCTGCAGGTCCCTGGGAGGGGTGGGGGTGCTCCCAGGGGCTGGGCGTTATTTATGGAGCCATCCGCGTGACAGGGGAGCTTCTGGCCAGGGACTGCCCATGGTGTCACACCCTCAACCTGCTGACATCGGAACGCCCTGGGGGGAGCATTTCTCCAGGAAAGGAGGGCGGCTCAGGAGCCCCCACGGCGTCTTTTCAAAGCGATAATAAAGATATCAGGAGGGCGATCCGTCAGGCACAGACGGCGGGGAGCGCGGCGGCCGGGCAGGTGGTGTGGGGAGAGGGCCGGGCCTGGAACCAGATGTTCCGTTTCCTGAAAATAGACAGGTCAGGTCTCCGGGGCGTCAGGTGCCCGCTCGTTAGCCCATCAGCCTTGGCGCGCTGACATCTCACTCAGCCGTGGACCTGGGTGGGGGCGGGGAACCGGAGTCCAGCCTAGGGCCTAGGCCTGGGTTTCAGAGAGGCTGGGAAGGGAGGGCTCCTAGCCTACCGGGAGGAGGCTCTCCCCGGGGGGGAAGCTGAGGCTGAGACTCCAGCAGAAGACACCACGGGGCCCGCGGGGCCCGGGTTCAGCTCCAGGGACCAGGGACTCGGTGTGACCCGGCGCCCGTGTGGGACAGTTTCCAGCGCCCAGCTTTCCCAGACTCTCCTGAGTGGTCCTGAGCTGCCCGGCCCCTCCCCATTTTTGCCATATTCTGGAGCACTTGTCCTTGGACTGACCTTTCTTTAAGCACACTCACTTTTTTTTTTTTTTTAACACACTTAAACAAGTGGAAACTTGATTAGACCTTAAAACCCACACAAACCACCCTGGACTCACGTACTAAAAGTGGAAAGTCATGGTAGAAATAAGCTGAGTGAGTCCTACGCATCGGTGGTCTCAGAATGCCCAGCCTGAAGTCTCTCCTCTCTTGGCTTGTGTCTCCCCAAGGAGCCCTCGGGGGATGCCTAAGAGCCGGGTCCCGCCCACTGTCACCGTCTGCTCGGGAAGCTCCAAGGTCAGCGAGGAGCCTGCCCAAGGCTGCAGCCGGCGGTATCCAGGAAGGTCCCTCTGCTTCCCTGCGACCCGCCAGGCAGCTGGGACTGCCGTGTGACCGTGACTCTGGGAAGATGGCCCGCTCTCGCAGGGCCTCGGTTTCCTCTTCCGTCCGGTAGGAACAGGAGCCCTCCCTTTTTCAGGTTAGGGGTGAGATGTCATTAAGAGGAAGCCGCTCGTTCAGCAGAATCGAACTCAGCATCGTACGTCACGAACTCAGCATCGTACGTCCGGCACCCAGTAGGCGGTCCATACACAGAACCCCTTCACCCCATGATACAATAGGAGATCCAGGCAGCCCATCCTAAAGGAGCTCAGTCCTGGGGGTTCACTGGAAGGACTGATGCTGAAGCTGAAACGCCGATACTTTGGCCACCTGATACGAAGAGCTGACTCCTTTGAAAAGACCCTGATGCTGGGAAAGTTTGAAGGCGGGAGGAGAAGGGGACGACAGAGGATGAGATGGCTGGATGGCATCACCGACTCAATGAACATGAGTTTGGGTAAACTGCGGGAGCTGGTGATGGACAGGGAGGCCTGGCGTGCTGCAGTCCATGGAGTCTCAAAGAGTCGGACATGACTGAGCGACTGAACTGAACCAGCCCTTGCCTTGGGGCATCCATCACCCACTCTGCACACGACAGGTATCACAAAACCATTTAACGGACAAGGAAGCCGAGAGTAGCGCCTGGCACAGAGCAGCACTCGGACCTGGAGAGGCCCAGATTTGAGGCCTGAGCCACTTGCGGCCTTGATGTGAGCATCCACGGTGCCAGCGACTGCAGAGGCAGGTTCTGAATTTCCAGCCCCTAGAGAAGGAGCAGGCCTGTCTCCAGCCTCTTGGGGGAGAAGATGTGTAATTATTTCGGGCAGATTGAATGCTTCTAACAGCAGGGAGGAGGGAGCACTGAGCCCCGCTTTGCAGGCCGCTGGTATTTCTCTCGCAGCGAGTGCTGCAGCCCGAGACGCTGTAATTAGGCCTGGTAATAACAGGCTCCGTATCTCCTGCACCCTGTCAGGGAGAAGAATCCATCTTATCGGTAATTGTAGGGTTGGCGGTTTCTGAATGTCTCTTTCCGCTAGGCTGTGCCTTTCCCGGGGGGGCACTGGCAGGGCTTTCTGAGCGAGCACTTGCCTGGGCTGGGGTGCAGGAAGGTGGCGGGGAGGGGGGCGAGTCCAGAGGAGCCAGCCCGAGAGCTGAAGCGAGGAGCCCGAGGCCGCCGCCTGCGTCCTGGCCCCAGCCTCCCCGTGCCCACCCTCCCCCAACCCAGCCTCCACCAGCAGCCAGCAGGCTGCTGCCACTGGGAGTCATAGCCCTGCTGTGCTCTCCTTATCCCTGGCTCCCGTCCTCCCTGGAGGCAGCTGCAGAGCCCCTGGGTGGTCTGCAGGCTGGCCTCATCCGGCCCAGCCCTCCCCGCCCCTGGCTCTCTCTGCCCAGGCTGGCTGGCCTGCCCCCTGGGCTCGTGCGCACCGGTCCTGCCTCAGGGCCTTTGCACCTGCCATTCCCTCTGCCCACAATGCTTGCCTCCAGAGACTCCTCCCTGGCCTCCAGCAGGTCCTGGCTTGGATGCTCCCGTCTCAGGAACATCTGCTCTCCGGCCTCCAGCAGCTCCTGCTTCGCATTCTTTCACTCTTTCCATCTCTCCTTACTCTCCGTTTCCCCCACAAGCCTCTCAGCTCCGGGCGGCCAGGGGTTTTGTCTGGCTGGCTCACTGCTGTGGTCCAAGCAGCTGACACAATGCCTGTGAGACAGCAGCTGTCTCACATGAAGCTTCTTTCCAGTGGGTCTCACACAGCCCCTGGGGTCTGTACATCCCATTTTGGAACAGAATATGCCACGAATGCGTGATGCCACGTACAAGGTTGTGAGTGAATGCCCGTGAACCACAGCCTCCAAGAGTCGAGGCCCTGGGGTCAGATTGGTTGCCTTCTCCACTTACTAGCTGTGTGTCCTTGGGCAAGTTGCTTAACCTCTCTGAGCCGTAGTTTTCTTATCTAGAAAATGGAGACGGAAGTAGCCTTGGTTTTGAAGGGCTGTGGTGAGGACTGAATGAGACCCATCTGTACAAAGTGCTTAGAACAGGGCCTGGCTCACTGTTACTCTTGGGAAAATAATTCTTCCCGTAAATAAGATTGAAAAGGCGGCCTGGGCGAGGAAGTCACAGACTGGGGGCCCTGGAGAGAAAGCTTGTCATCACATCGCCTCTGCTCTCTGTCTACACTGACATGAGCTGGAGTTGAAAGCCCTCTTTGCAGCCAGCATGGGAGGGGAGAGGGTGCAGACCAGGGAAGACCCAACCCCATTTGTAACTCGTGTGTGGCTGGGTCTGGCTCCCGTTGGTACAGTGGGTGGATAGCAGGGTGCCACGGCTGAGGCTCTCAGCGGGGAGAATGTACTGGGCTGGAAGGAGGTGTACTGGGCTCAGGGAGCGGTCTTTGGCCAAGGGTGTTGCTGTTAGGGTCATAACTCATTTACCCTCTGCCCAAACCGGCAGCCTCGGTTCCTGGCTTCAGCCCACGTGTGGGCAGACGTGTCCCTTACATCTCCTGTGTTGGCAAGCGGGTTCTTTACCACTGGTGCCACCAAAATAATTATGTATAACTGCTATGATAAATTAATTGCTGTTATTAACGCAGCAGAACTGACACCTCCTCTGTCTTCAGTCCCCTCTAAGAGTGTAACACATTGTGTATGGATGCCGTTCCCCGCTAACCATTTCATCTTCTTTTTCAGTAAGGATATGGCTACGTCCCTAACAGCTGAAGCTGAAAAACTAATATAGCAGATTCTTTGTTGTTGTTTTTAATTAATTTATTTTAATTGGAGGCTAATTTCTTTACAATATTGGGGGGGGGGTTTGCCATACATCGACATGAATCAGCCATGGCACACATGTGTCCCCGACTCCCGAACCCCCCTCCCACCATCCTCCCCATCCCATCCCCCTGGGTTGTCCCAGAGCACCAGCTTTGAGCTCCCTGCTTCATGCACCTAATTTGCGCTGGGCATCTATTTCACGTATGGTAATATACATATTTCAAATCATCCCACCCTCGCCTTCCCCCCCAGAGTCCAAAGAGTCTGTTCTTTACATCTGTGTCTCTTTTACAGCAGATTCTTAAAACACAGACACTTTTTCAACACAAACAGCATTTAAAAATATTCACTTTAGAATCTTTTCCTTTAGTTAGTTTAAAAGACAGCCCTGCTAGGGCTTCCCTGTGGTCCCGGGATGAAAGCGCCACGATTCCTATGCCGGGTGAGGGCTCCATCCTTGGTTGGGGAGCTGAGATCTGATGTGCTGTGTGTCCTAGCCAGCAACGCTCTGTGGTTCACACAGTGTTGTTAAAAAGCAGTTTTAAAGCCCTCTGCTGAGTATTTAATGAAAACAAATTGACTGAAGGAAGGGTAGCAATGACGCCTTTTGCAGTAACGATAATATTTGGAGGCTAGGTGGAGAGAATCAAACGAGAGTGTGGACATTTAAAAGTGCTTTTTATCCAGCCTTTCTCTTTTTACTATATCTTGTGTGTATTAGAAGATGTATTCGAGATACTCAGCTTCAGTCATACTTCAAATGCCCAAAGGACTTAGGCATCTTTTGACATCAGCAGAGTCATCAGTTGACATGTATAGTAGGAACTCTTAGATGTTTAGGTTTTTGATTGGCTAGAGTCTCTCAGCTGAGGAATCTGGTCTTGTAAAGCTTTTTATAGTCCTCCCTGGCATGTTATAAATAATGTTTAGTTAGATAAAAGGGCATCTTACTGTGGGTACCGTGATGGCAGTTGTTCATGTTAAAATAAGAACGCACTTAAAAACTGGCACGTATAAGTCAGTATCATTAGAACATGCTAAGCAGACTCAAGGGTGGTTGTGAAGTTTCTCCATCTGAATTTTTAAATGTTTCTTGCAAAGCAGTCATTACCTTTGTAATTATCCTGAGAGTTCATTTGAAAATTTTCTTGTGCTTTCAAAAGCTAATACAATTGGAATACAATTGTAAATCGAATACTTAGCCCTTGAAATCTCATTCTGATGACTGTATTCACAAAATCAAGCACTCAGTGAAAAAACGCCTTGATAGCCTAGCCTAAGACCAGGGATTTGGCATCTGAGCTTTTCCCCTGGTGAATGCCTGGAATTAGATGATGCAAGACATTTCTGTGGGCATTTTATCTTGACGGGTGTTTGCTGGTTTCTATAGAGAAAGAGCTACATTTAATACCAGATGAGATTCAGTGTGATCTCAGCTACCCCAGCTGATCAGCGGAGGGCCTAATTTCAAAGAACAACACGGGGATGATGTCCAGGGAGAACCCGCAGACATCTCCTGATTGTTTCTGCTACTGCACTTTTCGTCGTTCGTGGACTGGTGGCCATTTATGAAAGATGCTGGGAGGCAGAACAGATCTCCACCACCGACTGGAAGAATTATCAGGGTGTGTGATTAACCAGGATTAAATTGAGCCTTTAGCAATGGAGGAACCAACAGATACCACCTCAGTATGACCTTTTATTAAACCCGAACATCTTTGGGCCCTTTTAAAGTGTCTTGAACATTAAGAATAGAAATAAATTCTGGCCTTAAAGACTTATTAAAAAAAAAAAAACACCAAATTCCTGTGACATCATCAAGCTTATCAAAATTTTGACCAAGGGAATTGGGGATGTGGGAAACACAAGCTGATTTCCACATCTTTGCAACCCCATGGACTGTGGCCCGCCAGGCTCCTCTGTCCATGGGATTCTCCAGGCAAGAATACTGGTGTGGGTTGCTGTTCCCTTCTCCATGGGATCTTCCCGACCCAGGGACTGAACTTAGGTCTCCTTCATTGCAGTCCAATTCTTTACCATCTGAGCCACCAGGGAAGCCCATTTCTTAGAAGGGCAACGCTAGTGCGGCCACAACTTTACCAAGCCTTGTCCATCCCTTTAGCCAAACGTCTGTCGGCTGTCAACATCCATGGATCATTCTGTCTTTTCAGTTTGTTTAAAGGGTTCTAAATCCTTTAGTCCTTCAGCACACTGGAGAAAATACGCATCCTAATTCTTTGCATCTTGAGGAAGAACAGGAAGGTTACTCTCCTCCCGAATGATCTTCGGAGGAGCTGGAAGCCTGGACTGAGAAGGACGAGCTTGACCAGGAGAGCGTCCATCGCCATCACCCTCACAGTGGGGTCCTGACACTTCTCCCCCCCCGGAGACGCGGGCGCGGGAGGCCACCGACCCCACGTCGAGAAGCAGCTCTTCACAGCTCTGGTCTGGTTTCCCTTTGCTGCTGGGCGCGCCACTGACACCATGATTTATCACCTTGTGGGTCACTGGAATGAGAGGCGCACAGACGTCCATGGAATGTCACCGGCGGGGTTTTCTTCATGGAGGCTCATCACTAATGTGGTATCGCTAGCACCAGATTTCAGTGAAAGCCCAGGCATCCCGGTCTTGATCGCTGCAGTTCTTAACACTTCTGGGTATCTGATAAGGCAGGTCCTCAATCCCCTTCTTCAGATGTGTCCTGGCCCTTCTTGGGTTCCGCGTAATGGGTGTGCGTGCTGTTTGTTCCTTATTTAAATCGATAAATGGCTCACATACAATAAAATCCATCATCCTAAAGTGGTCAATTTAGTTTTGTTTGTTTGATTTTAGTCTATTCACAAGGTTATTCTCTCATCACCTCTATCTACTTCCAGAATGTACTCAACCTCCAGGTAAACCCCGAGCCCTTTAGTGGTTGTTTCTCATTGCCCCTCCCCCCAGAAAGCCACAAATCCACTTTCTGAGCCTGTGGATTTGCCTGTCCTGGATCTTTGATCCAAAAGGAATCACACGGCATGTGGCCTTAGCGTCTGACCTCTTTCACCGAGCCTGAAGTTCATTCCTGTTGTACCGGGTGCCGGGACTTTGTTCCCTTGTTATGGCTGAATAATACTCCGCTGTATGGGCAGACAGCATCTTGCTTATCCATTCCTCAGTATGGGTGTTTGGGTTGTCTCCACCATCTGACTACCGGGAATAGTGCTGCTGTGTATATCCATGTGCAAGCTTCTGTGTGACTCATGTGTTTGCCATATATACCCAGGAGCAAAGTCGCTGGGACGTATGATGACTTATGTTTAATTCTGTGAGGCCCCTCCGAACTGTGCAGCACAGCAGCGACACCATCGTACCTTGCCACGAGCAGCGTCTCAGGTCTTCAGTTTCCCCGCATCCTCGCCGGCTCTCCTTATTGTCTGTCTTTTTTTTGACAACTGGCCCAGGGGGTGTGAAGTGGAATCTTCCTGTGGCTTTGGTTTACTTTGCCTCATGACTAAGCATGTTGAGCATGCTTTCACGTGCGGTGGGCCCTCTGTGCCTCTTCTTTGGAGTGGGTTCACTGCACTTGTGTCTGGATGTTGAACAAACCTCTCCGCAGCACCGCTTACCCCTTCTCTCCTGAGTGCCCGTCTTCCCCTGTGAGTTCGTGCCTCTCTAGCGGTCTCCCCAGGGTGGTGCCGTCCACCCTGGCCCCAACCAAGGCAAGCATCAGTCTGTACGTCACTGCCCCGGCCACAGCGATTGGATCCCGAGTTATCACATGACCGAGTCCTGGCCAATCAGAAATAACCAGACTCCTCTTTGCCTTCTCTTGCCCTCAAGGACCTAAGGCTGGAGGAGGGGTGTTGACGCCTCTGCACCCCTCTCTTCACACCAACAGGTGACCTGCCTGGGCAAATAGCCTGTGCATAGGTGACCCCATGGAGGAGGAGAGAGAAACTGGTACCTGAGCCCTGTAGTAAGCTTCACCTGAAAGCCAGTCTACTCTTTGTCTTTCCAGTTAGTGAGGGAAAAAGTCCTATTTGTGCTAAAGACAGCTTGGGATCGGCACCGGAAAGGATCGCGAATTGACATATATTTCTGCTTCTGCGTTTAAAAAGAACTGACTCTGCAGATATGAAATACAGTGCCGCCAGTGCTGAAATCACAAGATAACTTGGCCTCTGACGGGCGTGTGAATGCCTTTCTCTGCACCTGGCTTCTGAAAACCTCTGGGCTGCCTGTCGCTTAGACGCCCTCCCTGCACACAGCCTGAGCCGCAACCAAGCTGCCTCGTTCCAACACTGCCACCCTGTGGCCGAGCAGTGTCAGAGCCGGTGTCTTCCTTCACCCTTTTGCTGGGAGGAGTTCCGCCACCTCTCCCCCTTGTATCTGCTTTTATTAATGACCAACTTGGCTCAATTCAGGCAGCCCCTTCCTGTGCTTCTCCTTGTCCAGTCACTTCTGGAAATCACGCTCCGGAAACCCATGACCTCTCCTTCCGTTTCTCTATCCAGTTATCCAGTACTTCTCACCGCAGAGACGGCCTGCTCTCCTCCTTGAGGATCGGGGGGCCTTGGAAATGCTAGTGGTCCTGGCAGTGCTGTGGTTTGTTTTAGCAGCTCACCACCCAACCCCCACAAGCCCCAAGCCCCTCCCACACCTGTTCCCTAGACAGGAACCGCCTGCGTCCTCCCGCCCTCGCTCTCAGAAGGTCTGACCCAGAGGAGACCCTAGCAGGGTCTGTCGAGGGAACACCCTGCAAGGCTCTGCCTGAGGCCTGTCCTGAGCCTTCCTCTGGGCCGAGGCCCCGTGGCTTGGAGCTGAGACCCGCGGCCTTCCCCCACCCCACTCAGGAGTATGGTGCAGCGGCTCCTCTTCTCTTCTGAAATCAGATTCATAGATAGCATTACCTACTTGCAGCCCATAATCTAAGCAAATCAATACAATGCCCCAGTTGTAATATGAAAGGAGAATTACTTGTCACAGAATGACACGTGTGTCATGACAGGAATGCTCAGGCAGGACTGTATATACCAGGAGAGAGGGTCACGTTCTCCAGTGATTGTACCTATCAATTATTCTGATTATTGTTTTGCACGCGCGGGGGCTTTGTTGCTCCATGCGGGCATCCTCTCGTTGTGCACAGCCAGGGCTCCTCTTGGTGGCAGCGTGCAGCCTTCTCATTGCTGTGGCTTCTCTTGTTGCGGAACACAGGCTGCAGGGGGCAGGCTCAGTACCTGTGGCGCATGGGCTTAGGTGCCTCGCGGCATGTGGGGTCTTAGTTCCCAGGCCAGGGATCAAACATGTACCCCCTGCACTGGCAAGCAGATTCTTCACCACCGGGCCACTAGGGAAGTCCCCTTGTTTAAAAAACTTTTTAAAAATGTATGGCATGTGGGATCTTAGTTCCCAGACCGGGGATTGAACCTGTGTCCCCTGCAGTGGGAGCACAGACTCTTAACCACTGGGATGCCACGGAAATCCTTGATGTTACCATGAATGCGTTTAGGTCTGAGAGAAATAGGACTCTTTGTAACTGAAAAATGTCAGGGCTAAAACACACCTTTATGCACATGGGTAGAATGTACTGTGTATACAACAGCTGCAGGTGCAGACTCAGCCAGGTGTGGTTTACGGTAACTGGGGCTGCAGGTGGTGTTATGAAACGGTGAACAGCTCTTGGCAAAGTCCAGGCAGACAGAAAGCATTGCCTTCCTTGATTTTCGCAGTGTTTCCACCCCTGGCAAGCTCATGTGCATTAAAAAAAATACAAAATAACCTTGCAAAATATAATAAACCCGCTGTGTGTTTAAATGCAAAATAGAATGAGATTCTAGACTCTGGAGATCACAAACGGGGTGCCGACAGGCCTGCCTGGCGGGACAGTCTTGTGTGTTGAGATGTCCAGCTTCTGGGATCCTGTCTGCTGAGTGGGAGTACCCCGCCCTCCCAGCTACCGGAATGAACATAAACACCCCATAAAAGTCCACATGCCCTAGGGGATAGAACTCCCTTTGAGAAATCAGAAAGGAGTCTGGCAGCTGCAGGGCCGGGCTTGGCTCTGCAGCCTTGGATAAAGGGTTCCCTGAACCTCAGTTTTGTCCTCTATTAAATGGGGCTTTTTGCTGTGAGGTAAGCTGGTGCATTCATGCATGGCAGGCCGCTCTCCCTTCCTTCCTTGACGTCCTCGGCCAGACCTCAAAGCCCTCAGTCTTCCTCCCACTTGAAGAAGCTGGGCTGCCGGCCCACCTAGCCCTGTGTGCTTCCAGAAGCTTCCATAGGCTGGCCTCGCATTGCATCTGTGATCCCTCACGTTCCTAAAGCCTCTGCCCTCCAGAAGCCTGACCCTCTCTAGGCCTCCGATTCCTCCATGCACTTGTTGCTAGGACACCGGCTTGCAGTGGGCATGGAAACACCCGGGGAGGGTATGAAAGGAGCACAGACTGGGTTGCAGATCTAAGGTGCAGCAGGGAGGGCTTCCTGGAGGAGGGGGTATCTGAGCAGAGTTCAGCAGGTGGGGAGACTTTGGACACGGAGCTCTGAGGACAAGAGCTTCGTGAGTAGAGTGGGTTGGGGTCAGCGTCTAGGGGCTGGGATGTGGGAGGTGGTCAGATAGTCACTCTGTTTGTCAGGGCCGAGTTCAGGTCCTCTGTGTGCCGCCTTGCACACAGCATCTCCGTTCCCGGGTCTCCCGGCCTCCAGCACGCGCCTCTGATCCTTCTGCCAAGAGAAATCTCCCCAGATTTACCGTTAACCTTGTCTAGCCCTGCTCAGACCCTCCGTGGCTTTCGGCTCCCGCAGGACATTCAGTTCAGGTCTTGATGAGTTGGAATGACCTCTGTACTTGCTCATGCCATCTGGTTTATTCGTTTCTTCGCTCAGCACGTACTGAGCGTGTGCTGTGTACCAGATCCTGCTCTGAGAGTGCTCAGTCGTGTCCGATTCTTTGTGATCCCGTGGACTGTAGCCCACCAGGCTGCTATGTCCGTGGGATTTCCCAGGCAAGTACACCGGCGTGGGTTGCCACGTCCTACTCCAGGGGACCAGCCAAGCCCAGGGATCGAACCCGTGTCTCTTGCGTCTCCTACGTTGCAGGCACGTTCTTTACCATCTGAGCCACCAGGGAAGTCCAGTCCCGCTCTGGAGGCCAGGCAGTTAGTAAAACTAGAGAGGTTCCTGGCCTCATGGGGTTGACACTTTGATGAGGAAACAGACAATAAAGAAAAGACAAAAATGTTAAGATGACAGAATTAGCAGCAGGTCGGGCTTCCCAGATGGCTCAGTGGTAAAGAATCCGCCGGCCAGGGCAGGAGACGCAGGCTCGATCCCTGGGTCGGGAAGATCCCTGGAGGAGGAGACGGCAACCCGCCCCAGGATTCTCGCCTGGAAAATCTCATGGACAGAGGAGCCTGGTGGGCTGCAGTCCCTGGGGTCGCTAAGAGTCAGACACGACTGAACGGCTTCGCTTTCACTTTTCACTTTCGTGCGCTGGAGAAGGAAATGGCACCCCACTCCAGTGTTCTTGCCTGGAGAATCCCAGGGACGGGGGAGCCTGGTGGGCTGCCGTCTGTGGGGCCGCACAGAGTCAGACACGGCAACTTGGCAGCAGCAGCTAACGATGAATTCTGATCAGACTTGGTTGATCTTCACTGTCCCCCTTCCCTTGGCCAGGGATTTGTTTGGGGGTGGGCACAAGTTCATTTTGGCTGATAGTATTTACAGGAAATTCTGTCGGGGACTTCTGGGAACAATTTTCCTAGAGAGAGATGTGCACAGAGCAAGCCTTTTAGCCGTAGCCTCCCTTCATTTTTGAGTGAGCTGCTGTCATGAGGGGATGTGACCTGAGGGCTGCGGCAGCCGTCCTGTGGCCATGAGGGGAGACGGCATGGCAAGCAAAGAATCACAGAGCGGCAACATAGAAAACCTTGTTACTTCAGTGACATCACTGAGCCTCTGGACAAGAGCAGGATCCTTACTTTGGAATTTCTTGTGTGGTCAAAACTGATATCTCAGGCAACACTTTTTTTTATCTCTGCGTTACTGGTTGTAGCGTGTTGACTTATGACTTCCCTCGGGCCTCAGGCAAGTGGAACAGGCTGAGTGGCTGGAGCCCCAGGCTGGCAGCTTCTGACCTCAACAGCGCCTTCTGTTTCCCCAGCACTAACACACCTCTGCACACCCCGGAGGGATGGGGCAAAGGCCGGGAAGCCTTTCTTGAGGTCTGATGAGTCCAGTCCTACTGTTGACAACCAAGTCCACCCTCAGGAATCACCCTCTGCTCCAATCGTTTGGGATTATTCATGGTTCCCCAGACACCCCCGGCCCTGTCTAGCTCCATGCTTTTGTACTTGCTGTCCTCTCTGCCTGAATGCCCTTTCTGGCAAACTTCTACTCACCCTTCAAAACCCAGTTTGAGATGACATGTTGCCTGTGGTGTGAAACTCCTCCAAGCCGCTTCTCCAGTGTCTCTTCTGTGCTTCCTCCGCCCCGTCAGTCCCTTCCCTTGGTGGGTGGTCTCTCCTGCTGTGGACTGGGCCTTCCATAAGTCCACGGACTCCGTTTCCTTTATACCTATGGTCCCTGTTCCTAATTCAAGGACTGGAGGCCTCCCCCGAGAAGCCAGTGCTATTTGTTGGCGAGAGGGTGAGCGAGAGAGTGTTCTCAGCTGGCAGAGTGAGGGCAGAGGGTAGCGGCACCGAGGCTGTTCCGAGGTGACTCTGCACAAAGGCGGCCAGGGCGGCCTGCGGCTCTCGGGGCAGGTAGAGGCCTGCCCGCTCCCAGCCCGCCCGCCTCCGTCTAATCTCTGTTCTTCTCTGCGTCTCGCTGGGCAGCCTCCCAGGGGCCGGTCCCTCCCTCGTCCTCCCTTAGTCCTCTGCCAGCTCAGTTAGCCTCTCTGCCATCTCTAGGATTCTGGAACACCCACCCCGTCCTTCACGTGTGCTCGGACATCAGAGCAGGAGACCGGTGACGGTCCTCCCCACTTTGGGGAAAATTAATTAGGCTGGGTTCCGCGAACCACTTCGAAGGGGGTAAAAACAAAAATAATCATGCACATGGTAGTCGCTTATCGGAACAGTTATTACCTGGAGGCTTGCCTCTCCCCTCCGCTGGGGCAGGCTGTGTCCCCATTCCACTACATACCTGTTTTTCTAGAAAATCCAACTTCTGAAAGCCAGGCGCTTGGGTGCACAGAGCGAGGGAGGTGAGTTTGGGTTCCCTCTGGGCGGGGCCCCGGCCACTGAGAACAGGTTCCTGGTTGCCCCAGGGATGCTGGGCTTCAGAGAGGAGGTAGGACTCCCAGCCCAGTGACCCGGCGGGGCCTCTGTGTCTCAGCACAGCACGGGAGGCGCTTCTGGGTCTCTCGGAACCGGGGCACGACAGATCCTAAGAGCGCAGAGCGCCCACCTCTGCTGACTGTCAGGACAGGGCACACGGGGTCCCCACCACCCCCAGGGAGAGACTGGGTAGGGATCTGGGCTTGCTTCCCCAGGGACCACCCACCCGCTGGCCCGCTATGGGGCAGACTCCAACTCAGAGCTGCAGAGCCAGCTGGCAGCTGCCAGGATGCCAGCTTTGGTTGGAAAGGCCCTGCAGGGCCGCAGGCAGGCAGCACGGTGGACCGTTGGGCGGCCGGAGTTGACTCCCTGAGATGCCTGGCACATTCCCCTGTCCTAAGCTGGGAGCAGAGGCTCAGAGGTGTCCAGCCCCTGGTTAACGGACCCCCAGCTGGGCGAGGGGAGGGGCTGGCCCCCGGGCAGGCAGGTGAGGCTTGGCAGAGGGAAGCTCTCTGAGCTTTTATGGGGCTTCAGAAGTTTGGCATGGTGCAGCTCGAGGTGGGCAATGCTTCCTTCTCGGGGTGGGGGGAGGACCCCTCCCTGTCTTGGGTCCTGGCGTACCTGCCGGGCAACAGGTGGGCCTCAGAAGCAGCTCATTGATGGCTCCAGGTGGGTGATGGGGGCCCCCCAACTGAGGCCTGCAGGGAGGGACCTCCAGCTCCAGATAAAAGGCCAGAGGTCCCCCCTGTCTCCCCAGCTCCCCACCTGGAGCCCGGGACCCCAGAGCCTTCTGGGAAACCGAAGTGCTTCCCTTTCACTCTCTGTCCCGCATGCTGCGTCCTCCCAGCCTCGGAAAGGGCATCCCAGCTGGGCGTGCGGGCACTGTAGGGGGCCCTGATGGGAGGGCGCTGTTGGTGGGTGTGCTCCCTCGCCTCTCTGAGCCTCAGTGTCCCCGTCTATAAAACGAGGGCAAGAACGAACGCCCCCACCCCAGCATCCTGAGAGGGTCTCCGAGCAGAAAACGAGGTGAGGCACAGCTGCATCGAGGGCTCCCGGCACTGGCCCGGCTCGTGCAGATGCTGAGGATGGAGAGAGGGAGCCTGCGGACACCGCGTCCTGAGGGTGGGCGGCAGGACAGGCCTTGCTGGCGTTTGCCTGCCTGCTGACAGACCCTGAGCCCGTGTTTACCCCCCTGAGGTGCCCTCAAAAGTGAGCGTCGAGGGGGACTGAAGTCCAGGAGGACGCCAGTAACGGGGGTGATGGCAGGGACCAGGTGTCTTGAGGGCTCGCTGTGTGCCGGCCCCCCCGTCTCAAATGCTTTACATGTCCTGGCTCATCGAAGGCCTGCCCACCCCGTCCAGAGAGGCTGGTGTTTTATGGCCGTTCTCAACCCCGGGGTGAGGACCTGAAGCCCAGGGAGGTGGGGTCACGGCCTGCGGACGTTGCACGCAGCCACAGAGCACAGCCCGAGAGTCTGAGCTGGCCAAGCTCCGCAGCCACCGCTTCTAAGCCCGGGGTCACGCTGCCGTGCAGAGCACACGCGCTCGGGATCTTCACGCCACACAGAAACGTGGGATCAACGCTGCAAAGCGGGAGATCCCGCTGCCCTTCCCAGACTCAGCCTTCTGCTCACGCGCCGTCCAGGGCTGCCCAGGGCCTGCCGGACTAGTCCAAGACCCTGGGTTCCCTGACCCTACGTGCGCCTCACCCTCCACCCCACTCACCTGCCCGCCACGCCTTGTCCAGCCTGACCCTCCCGACCCCCTTGCTCCCTGGCACTGTGCCCAGCCCCCCTCCCCCTTTCCCCATGCCCAGCTCAAGGCCACCTCAACTCCCGAGTCACCAATACCCCCACCCCCGCTCAGCTGGGGAGTTCCCGGGCCTGCCAGTGAGACACAGCGCTGCGGGAGGCTGACACGTCCTGGGTTCAATAGTGTGACCGTCCAGTAGACGCTGAAGGGTCGTAGAAAGTCTGGAGCGTGGGAAGCAGAGGCAGCGAGAGGTCTTAGCCGGCTCCCTCCCCGGGAGGTGGGTGCCGCTGTTACATACAGGCTCTGCGTGGCTTCAGAGCGTTTCCTTCAACTTCCACAGAAAGCAGAAGCCCCACCTTTTCATTTATTTCAGATCTACCCCAAGGGATCAGTAAGTCCCCTGTCGAGCCTAAGGCACTGTCACATGGTTTGAGATAGGTCCTGTCCTCCAAAGCAGTGGACCCCCAAGAAGCTGCCGTCTTGGGTTGCAGAGGTCAGCAAGAAAGAGGGTCTTCACTGGATTCTGGTCAGAAGGGTCAGGGGCTGTGGTCACCCCATAAAATGAGGGGTATGTGTGTGTGTGTGTGTGTGGATAGCGATCAGTCATGTCTGACTCTTCGCAGCCCCTTGGATTGTAGCCCGTCAGGTTCTTCTGTCCGTGGGATTCTCCAGGCAGGAACACTGGAGCGGGCTGCCATTTCCTCCTCCAGGGGGTCTTCCCGACCCAGGGATCGAACCCGGGCCTCTTGTGTCTCTTGCATCAGCAGGCGATTCTGTAGTGGTACATCAGTTGGGCAAAAAGTGAGGTCTGCGGGTCACTAAGTAACCCCGGCAGCCCAGAGGCCGGGCTTCTAGGAGGTGAGCGCCTCTGCCCGCACCCCTTGGGCTGCAGCACAGTTGCTCAGGCGGGCACTCCTGCTGGCGAATGAAAGAGGGGAAGAAGCCCAGTGTGCAGAGGCAGGAGGACGGAGCAGACCAGGGAGGGCGGGGCCTCGCCCACCATCCAGGCTGGAGCCTCGGAGTCTGGGCTGTCCCCCTGGATCGGAGCCGGGAGAGCCCAGGGTCCGAGACTGGAGGGGCTCCCTGGCGGCCCCCCAGCCAGCACCTTGGAGGAAGCAGAGGCTACCAAGTCAGAAGGACTGCGAGCAGCCTGGCTTCAGAGCCATTCCTCACCTACAGCAATTCCAAGAATGCACAGCCAGAGGAGAAGGGAGGGGGCTGGGGGAGGCGCACGGGGTGGGGGTGCCCCGCATTTCCCCGGGGGGAGGAGAGGACCCAGAGCCTCAGCCTCTGGAGAGGACTCCGGCCCACAGAGCAGTGGGGGACGCTGGCTTGTAGGGGATGCCCACTGCCTGCCAGGCGCTGCCGTGACCCCACAGTCACACTGCTGGGGCCCGGCAGGGCCAGGACTCACGCGCTGATGGGGAGTGCTCTGCGGGAACCCCTGCGAGCAGGCCTGCTGTCTGTTCAGCTCCCTGCGTGGCTCAGAGGAGCCGCCGAGGCCCTCAGAGGGGTCACTTCAGCCTCTGGGTCAGTTCAGCCTCTCACTCTCTCTCTGTAGCCGCAAACACGTGCTGCCTCAGGGCCTTTGCACTTGCTGACCCTGCTGCTTGGGATTGATGTTCGGTCGCTCAGTCGTGTCTGACTCTTTGCAACCCCATGGACCGCAGCACGCCAGGCCTCCCTATCCATCACCACCTCCCGGAGCTTGCTCACACTCACATCCGTTGAGTCGGTGATGCCATCCAGCCATCTCATCCTCTGTCATCCCCTTCTGCCTGGGAGGCTCCTGCTCTAGTACCCGCTTGGTCCACTCCGTCTTCTTCCGGAAGAGCCAGTGACTTGGGCAGGAGGTCTGCACACCTTCTGGGCTGGAGGCAGGGGCCAGGGGGACACACGAGTGGACGTGGCCTTGTCCCCACCCTTGAGAGGAGTCTCGAGAATTCCAGTGAAGTGAGGCAGGGGCCAAGGGTGGGCAGAGAGGAGCCGTGGGGTTCCAGAGGTGAGCGTGGCCTCGGTCTGGCTCAAGCAGAGGGTTCCTGGGGGAAGTGACATTTCCTCCTGGCCGGGAGGCTGGCCGGGGCCTGAGGGCAGCTGAGCAAAGGCGTGGAGGGAGCCTGGTTGTCAGGGGCCCAGGGGCTCTCGAGGGCACCTAGCCTGTTCCAGGGCTCTGTGGCCATGGAGGCCGTGCGGCTGCCGCACCTGCTCTGCTCAGAGCCCGACCAGAGGGCGTGGCATCCCTGCTGAGAGGGCGCCCGGAAGTCAGCCCTCCAGAGGTTCGTCTTTGGTACCAGACGGAAGCTTTGTCCCGTCGCAGCTGACTCACACCCCTCTAGGGTGGCCCGAAGCTGGGAAAACCATCTCTTCTCCTCTGCTCAGATACTTTAGGGGGATCTTAGCAGGAGGGGAGAACACTGAGCTGAGTTACAACTTCCGAGTGTCTTGGGTTTTGAAGAACCGTTCCAAGCCTGGTGTGTTCAGGTGTCTTAGAGCACCCTTTGTCTCTACCAACCTGGGACTCGTCTTGGGTCTTTTGCCGTTGGCTTTATGTTTTGAGAGCACGTCAATTTCTTTGTTCGCTGACCTGCAGCGTGAATCTTCGGAAGAAGGTGCGGCGTTATGGGCCAGGGTGTCCCAGACGGTGCTTCGCAGGGCGTTTCATCAGGCGTGTCCCGGGGGCCGGGTCACCACCCACCTCTGCTCCGGTTTGCTGTTATTCAGTTGCTCCGTTGTGTCCGACTCTCTGCGACCCCATGGACTGCAGCCTGCCCATCTCCCCTGTCCATGGTGTCTCCCAGGCAGGAACACTGGAGGGGGTTGCCCTTTCCTCCTCCAGGGAATCTCCCTGACCCGGGGATTGGACCTGGGTCTCCTGCGTTAGCTTCTTTAGCTCTGAGCCGCCGGGAAGCCCCCACTGGGTGGCTGTGGGTCCCTGTTAGCCGCGGGGCATGGATACACCCGAAGACGGCCCTGTGGGTCTGCTGCCTGCACCCCGGAAGCCTCTGTTTTAGGGATTCCAGGCTGCTTTCCCATGCAGTCCAGTGACAGGGACCAGTCAGACCATGAAGGGTCCAGGGTGGGAGGGTGTGTCAGACGGCAGCACCGTAGACCCCAGCTGTGCCAGGTTTGAGCGCAGCTGCCTCAGGGACTGGGGAGGCAGGCTGGGATCTCCGAGGACTCACTCAGGTCTCTTTCATCCGCCCTGCCCCTGAGCCCCTGCCCGCTGCCGTCCAGGAAGCCAGGCCAGTTCTGGGCCTGGAGTGAGGGGAGTGTAGCCTGGCGGGGCTGCCAGAGACGCTCCGTCTCTCAGGGATGTGGAAGGGTGTGCCGTGGAGAACGGGCACAGTTGTGCAGGTGGTGGGGGAGACCCGAGGTGCCCTTTCCCTGCCTGGCAGGGTGGTGGGGACTCGGGGGAGTGCCTCGGGGGTGAAAGGAAGCCAGTTCCCAGGAGACAGCTTCAGGCCCGTGTGGCCTGACATCCCGGGCGGGTGGTGCTCCTGCAAGAAGCCCACACGCAGAGCCTGCAGGTCAGACCTCAGGGAGCCGGCCTCTGGGTGCCACGTCCGAAGCTCGCGTTCATCTTCCTCTCCAGCTTCCCTGTGGCTCCAACGCACCAGGCCCCCCAGACACGTTATCGGTTTTGCGGTTGCTGTTCAACTCTCCGCTCCAGCTGGACAGGGCTGGGGCGTGTTTATCTCACACATTCACGGCCATCACTTCCACCGCTCATGCCCCAGAAGGTGCTCAACAGAGGCGGACGGAATGAACTCGTGCCGTCCGCTTGGAGTAAGGATGTGGGAAGCCGTGTCTGTCCCCGGGGAGACAGGAGACACAGGCATTGGTGATAGCCATCTGGGACGTGCCAGAGCCTCTGACCGAAGCCAGGCCAGGGCTCAGAAGAGCCCAGGGGTCACTTGGTCTGCCGGCTGGCAGGGGCCAGGTCAGGGGGGAGCACGACGTGGGAATCTGACATCAATCTCGCAGGACCTAATTCATGAAAACATCTGATTACAGGGTGCTGGCGTCTAATTGTAATTTTGGTAATGACCTGCAACTGTATACAAATTACAGGGTAATCAACTCGAAACGCGCTTCCAGCTGCCGTAAATGCCGCGTAATCTAACGGGGAGCGCACCGGCCAGGGTCTGCGGGGCGCAGACCGGGGCACAGTGCTGGGAACGTCCTCCGTCTGGCTCGTGATGTCCCCGCCGGGGGCGCGAATAGCGTGGAGCTGGGCTGTGAAGGCCAGCTACCCTGCACCTCCAGCCCCCAGCCGTGAAGGGGGACCTGCACGCAGGCTCCAGTTTAAACTGCAACAGGAGAGGCTGAGGTCAAACCCAGACTGCGCCGGAAGAGATCGGAGCGCGAGCAGGAAGGTCGACCTGCTGGCTGGTCTTGGCAGGAGGGAGTCCCAAGACAAGGGCTTGGCTGTGCAGGCCGCCTTCGTACCTGCAGGATAGACCAGTTAGAGGCTGGAGTGCCTGCGGGTGTGTTTTATTTGGGCTGCTTCCCAGGTGGTACTAGTGGTAAAGAACCCGCCTGCCAATGCAGGCAGATGTAAGAGATGTGGGTTCAATACCTGGGTGGGGAAGATCCCCTGGAGGAGGGCACGGCAACCCTCTCCAGTATTCTTGCCTGGAGAATCCCATGGACAGAGGAGCCTGGTGGGGTGCAGTCCACAGGGTCACAAAGAGTCAGACACGACTGAGTTGACTTTGCACGCACATTGCTCTGAAGGGGCAGAGCTGAGCGTCTTGGACCGGGCACCCACGCTCTCGTAGCCACATCCCACCTCGGCCCCTGTGGTCACCCTGCAGGGCCACTTGCAGCTTTACCGCCTGGATCTCGGTGGTACTGACTCGCCTGCACGTGTCCAGAGGCAGTGCCCCTGCTGACAGGGAGGTGGGCTTCGGGGCCGGACACCCAAGGACTGAACTCTGCCCGCTGCCCCTTGCCAACTGAGTGGCCTCGGGCGAGCGGTTATGTGCGTGCATAGAACGCTCAGCTTGCAGGCTCAGGCAGCACGTTCTCCAGCTGCAAGGACAGCCTAGTGTCGTGGGTAAGAGCATGGGCTCTGCAGCCAGCCACCTGGCTTCCCATCCCAGCCCTGGCACCTGCGAGCTTCCTGAACTTGCCTCCCCTTGGACAACCCTTGTTTCTCTGTCTGTAAAAGTGGGGATTAATATAAGGACTGCTGCCTAGCTCAGAGGGTCTGTGGAATGAGTTCATGAATAGAAGGGCTTCAATAAAAAGAAATGTCAGCTGTGAGTCTGCACTGTGTGCTGGGAGTGAGCAGTGGGTGAAGCGGGGGACAGGCTAGCCCGCGTTCCTGCACAGGTGTGCAAATCCCTCTCCTGGATAACTTTCCCTTGCTGATCTGCCTGGCGAACTCTTATTCGTCCTTTGAAACCTGACTGGTTTCCCCCTCTTCAATCCAGTGTTGGCTGCTCTCCTCCTTCTCAGGGGCATCATCCATCGGGTGCTGCCTGTTCTGGTGGCATCACGTTTGCGAGTCCATTGGCCCGTTTCTCTCTCCGAGTGGGAGTGTTTGGGGGCACATTGGTGGCTGACATCGTAACTGCAGTGGGCATGGCCGCTCAGAAGAACTTCCTAGATGTTGGTTGAACTGATCTGATTGAATTAGCGAGCAAGGAGAGGGGGGATTTGGGGGACTCTGTGCCAAGGTAGATGCTTTTGGATTTTTTGTTTAAAAAAGGAAACATTCATAAGGGGGAATAGATATATGTGTGTGTATATATATAAAGCAGTAAATAATTACATCGGGTAAAAGTAACATTTTCCTTGTCAACCTCTTGAGTCCTCTAGAGGCAGCCACTGTTGATAGTATCTGGTTCTTCACTGCACACAGTTTCTGTGCTTCTGCACACAATATGTTTCCCTTTACAAATGGACCCTCGAGACACACTTGTCTGCGTCTCCTCGTTTCATTTGCTAGTGAAAATCCTGCCGCTGCGGAGTTCAC
This sequence comes from Oryx dammah, assembly GCF_014754425.2. Lineage (NCBI taxonomy): Eukaryota > Metazoa > Chordata > Mammalia > Artiodactyla > Bovidae > Oryx > Oryx dammah. The sequence continues at coordinate 2,382,548 of NW_024070193.1, forward strand.
AGACCACCCCCCCGGTTTTCGTGGCACGTGGTGTTCCAAGGTCCAGGTGCTTCATGACTTATTGAGCTGCTCCCCACCCTCCCCCACCCCCGCCGTGTACAGACGATGGGCAGTTTCTGGTTCTCGCGCCCCCGGGCCAGGCTGCGTGAGCACGTCTGTGTGACCCCCAGCATGTGTGTGCTGCAGCGGTGAGGTCCCCCGACCGGCCGGGCCTGCCCCGCACTGCTGGGCCTTTCCATTGCTTTCAATCCTTCGCTCTTTCCGTGGCTCTTTGAGCGGTTGTTCTGCTGTGCTTTAGAGAGTCTAGAAGCCTTACCTATCCCGTGGCTCCCGCCCCGCTTCAGGGCTCTGACGGGAAACGCCGGCGAGGGTGAGAAGAGGGACCGATGGGCTTGTCCCTGAAACTTCCACCCTGATCGGCGCCGCCAGCTGGGGCAACACCGCTCGGCCTAGTTTTAGGTGGGTTTCTTTTCCTGCCGATGTGGAGTTTCTCAGCTGCGGAACCACGTCTGAAGGCCCTTCTCTCTCCATGTTCTAGATCCAGGGACCCTGAGGTCCAGGCAGAGGGGCTTGGAGGGCAGGGCCTGCCTGGAGCAGGGTGTCGGGGGTGGGACGTTTGGGGGCAGCAGTCGACACTCCCTTTCCCTGGGGTGGGGGCCCCCCGTTGGGGGCCTGGAGCCCCGTCCCTCGGCCTAATCCCGTTTTCTGCCCAGCTGAACAGCGGAGAAGGCTTATTTCTCGTCCCATTTTAATGCAAAGGAGGCTGCCAGGCCTGGCTTGTTCTGAGCCCAGTGACAGTGGCCGTGAATGGGGACTCCAGTAACCGGGACAAAAGTGTGACAGGGCCCTCCATCATGGCATTGTCCGACAGCCGGGACGTTACGGCTGCTCCCAGAGCCTCCGGGGGCGGGCCGGGGGCCTCCGGCGGGAATACTAAGCAGACAGGGGCCACCCGGCCTGGTCCGGTCAGTACTTCCATTGTGTCAGGAGCTCGGACCTGAACAATTCAGACGGCCCCCCAGCTGCTCCCCCCCTTCTGCCCTCCTCCCGACATGAGGCCCGGACGCGGGGGTGTGGGTAGAGGGGCTCCCGGACCGCCACCCTTGGAGAGGCCACTGCTGCTGCTGGGCGCCAGGGCGGGCGCAGGCCCTGCTCTGAGCCCCACGGTGACCTGGGCTGGACCTGGCACTGCCTCCAACTTGAGACAGTCACATCGCAGGCCAAGTCACCAGGCCTTGGGGGGCCCAGGAGGTGTGGTGGGGGGCTGCGGGGGGCGAGGAGGGCAGCACTGTCCGGCAGAAACAGAGTGCAGGCCAGGCATCTCATGATGCGTGTGACTTCTACGCAGTCACAGGAAAAGAAAGGAAAGGAAACAGGTGAAATGAATTTCAGGAGTACAGTTCATGGGACTTGCCCGAAATCTCACCTGAGCACATAACCTCTATTGGAAATACTATTAATGAGACGTTGTATTTATGAAACACACTCTGGGCCTTTGAAATCTGGTGAGTGTCAGACCCCACCACCACACGCCTCAGTCCTCTTGTATCTGCTGAGAGTCCACATGTGGCTGGTGGCTGTTGTGCTGGGTGGCTCAGCTCCGCAGGGTGCCAGCAGGCATGCCCAGCCTCCCCGGTGACCCAGGGCAGCCGCAGCTCCTCTCCCGCCCCTCTGGGGGGCTGGGTTGGGGCGCCGGAGTAGTGCAGGTCGGGGTGGACGAGATGGGTATCTCCCAAGCCAGGCAGCAGTCCCTTTGCTGGACCTGCCCTTGCTGCACCCATTTTACAGATGTGGAAACAGAGGCCCATTCGCACAGAGATGCGGAGGGAGGGCGCAGCCACTCTCTGACCTTCCCCTCGTCCATATTTAGCTAGGAGAGTCCTCCCCACTCCAGTCTGTTCAAAGATCTGCGAAGCTCCTTCTCTTACAAAGTGAAAGTGCTATTACTGCCCTCGGGAAGGGGGGAAGCTGGGATGAGGGGCAGCTGGGTGGGGTGGCCTCTGGTACGTGTGTGCTGAGCAGCTGTAGGAAGTCACTGCCCTCCTCATACAGCTTCTGGCGGGCACATCCAGGGTCTCTGAACCAAAGAGGGAAGCCAGACACTTGCAAGCTTTGAAGGGTGGTTCCCAGGCCAAGGGTGGGAGCACAGAGGGGGCGGGTGTGGACACAGCACCCCTCTCCTCCCGCCCCCACCAGAACCCAGTGATCACAGGAGGCTCCCATCCTCAGAACCACAGGCTCACCTGCTCAGCCAGTGCATCTGCGACTGGACACCTTCCAGGGCCGGAGCGGGCACAGCTGGTAACAGACCGCAGACTGAGTTAAGCAGCCGCCAGACACGGTGGGGCGAGCCCGGAGGAGGTGATGGGGGCTGGGACACGCAGGTGTGGGATGCCCCCGCCCTCTGCCTCCCTGCCCTTCTTCTCCCTGACGCCCCAGCCTCTGAGCCTCCCCCCAGCCCCCGTCCACCACCACTTAGATGGCCCAAGCAGCTCCATTATGCGGAACTGGAGGCTGAGGTCCAGAGGAGGGAAGGGGCTTGTCCAGGGTCACAGAATAAGTGACTCTAGAGTCTGGGACCCTTTCTCCTGGTCCAGAGGTGCCTGGGGACCCTCCTAGCAGCCTGAGCCACATGCTGTCGCCCACCTGCTCCAGCACTTGGGAGGGTCAGCCTCGAGGCTCTCAAATCTGCCCTCTCCCTGGCCTTGGGTTTGTTCTGCCTGCCGAAGGAGGCAGGGCACATTGCTTCACCTTTACCTGCTCCGTGATGCTAACCCAGTAGCTTCCCGCTGAGTCTGTTTCCTCATCTGTAATATGGAGAGTGAATTTTACAGCTGGTTTCTGGAGAAGGAAATGGCAACCCCCACTCCAGTATTCTTGCCTGGAAAATCCAACGGACAGAGGAGCCTGGTGGGCTACAATCCATGGAGTTGCAAGAGCTGGACACGACTGAGCGACTAAACCAGCACGGAGCAGTTGGGGACCATGTGAGAAAGACCCTCTAGGACATGCTTGTCTGACCCTCGACCCTATGCATCCCAGGTCCTGGCCTGAGCGGGAAGAACTGGGGGACAGTGAGGGATTCCACGCTGGCCTCGCCCAGGGAGACCTTCAAGGACAGGACATGCAGACAGTGGGAGGCCTCACCTGGACACAGACATGGAGAGAGCCGGGAGGATGGGCTCATAGCTGGACCGACTTGAACTTGGGTCCCATTAATCAAGGTCTATACCTAGAAGAAGGGAGGTGAAGTTGTGCCTAGGCTGCCCAGCCCCTCCTGGGTCCTGTGCCTGGAGCAGGATGAGAGGAGCCAACCAGGTTTGGGAGGTGACTGCACACACCATTCAGTGAGCGAGGCTGGGGAGATGCCCAGCTCCGTCTGAGTCTCTGCCGGCTGCCCCTGGTAGGGGAGGAGGTGGGGCTGTGCGCCCAGAGGGCCAGGCGGGGCTCCGGTGGCCAGAGCACAGAGTCGGGCTCCCGCTTGGCGTGGGGGTGCGTGTCCTCGAAGGCAGGCTCTGCAGGATGGGGAGGGCTGACGAGTAAAGGGGGCAGCGCCACGTTCAGGGAACCTGTGGAGGCAGATGGATGCAAAAGTGGGCTCTGGTGTTGAGTGAGGGCGGGACTCCGGGGTCCACAGGGCCCCTCCTGCTCAGAGGTGCGGGCCTCCAGCGGGGAACAATGTTCCCAGGGAGCAGCGGGAACCGCCGCTGATTACAAATTGCTCTGTGATTTTTCTCCCGTTACCACGGCGACAGCAGGCTGAGCATCTTAAGCAGCAGCGGGATGCAGCCGGATCTTTTAAAGCCGTAGATGGTTCCCCTTCGGGCTCCACACATCCTTTCTCCACCTCTCATCCTCCCTTCCCCTTGCACCTCCGGTTCTCCTTAACACTGTTCCCTCCCTTCCTTCCTCTTTCCTTCCCCCTCCCTCGCCCTCCCACCAACCCTGCGCTCACATGAGGGGTCATACCTGCTCCCCACTCACCTCTACATGCTCTGCCTCATCCCTGCGGTTCAGAGCTTCTTGCTCTCAGATCCCCTGGGCCTCAGTTTCCACGTCTGTAGAATGGGAAGGCGCGTGCCTGGGTGATGCCTACCCCGTCTTCACAGGGTCACATCAACTCACCCTGCGGTTCCCGGGCCAGTGCCCCCTTCTGCAGGAACTCTCTGGAGGGCTCCAGGCTGCAGCGAAACCCTCCCTGATTCGTCCATGTTCACATGTGGGTTCTTTAAGCTGTGCCGTTTTGTGCAGCAGCCACCGGCCCACGTGTGGCTGCTGAGTCCTTACCATGTGGCTGGTGCTGTGTTTTAAGACAACGTTGGGGATATGTTGGGTTAAACGACATATATTATTAGGGTTGCTTGCACTGGTTTCTTTTCACTTTTAGAAAATTTCAAGCCAGCTGTGTGATTTGCATTGTGCTTCTGCTACAAATGGCATCAAGTTAACAGGGGTAACCACAGAGCAGCGGCAACGTAGCAGCTGCTGTGGACAGAGCTGGGGCTCGTTTCACCCGGACGGAACCCCGTGACGCCATGTCCGTACTGTCAGTCTGACCACCAGGGAGAAGGAGGCTCGGAGGAAGAAGCTGCTGGTCGACGGCACCCTGCTGGGTGGTTGTGCTAGGCCCCCGTCTTGGTGGGTGTGGGGAGGGGTGTGTGCCCTTAAAACAAAGCCGACAGATGCGGGGCTTTAAGGCAGAGAGCAGGTGGCTTCAGAGCCGATGGGGCTGAGCAGGCGCTGCAGGGTGTTCAGGTCAGTAGCAAGGCCAGTGGCCGCCCCGCGTCCAGGGTGTCAGGGCGTGGTAAGTGCTGAGACGGTCCTCCCTGAGCCTGGAGCCCCTCGTCCCCCTCATCGCCCCAAACCTCTGGCATCATCACTTTGTCCGAGTGGGTCTAACACCCAGATCCCACCTGCTGCTCTGTCCTGACCCCCAACCTGTGCGGCCTCAGAGAGGCGTCGGTGACTCCCTCATCTGTGAGCTTGGTACATTCAGGCTTGTGTATCTCGCACACACGTGCCCGTGGACAGTAGCCCGGCAGGCTCCTCTGTCCATGGATGTGTGTGTGTGTGCGGCTTCCCAGGTAGCTCAGTGGAACTGTCCAGGCCGGGATACTGGAGTGGGCTGCCGTCTCCTCCTCCACTGACTCTTCCCGACTCAGGGATCGAACCCACGCACCCTGTAGCCTCTGCACTGGCAGGCAAATTCTTGACCCCGAACCACCCGGGAAGCCAGAGTCACACGCACACACACCTATATCCACTGTGTGCACACACACATCTGTATGCTTCACACAGTGGGCATATAGATACGTGTACACATGTACGCATCTATGTATGTAAACTGGCATGGTCAGGGCATCTTCAGTTTGTAAAAACTGTTAGAAAATGCCAGTTGGATGCCCGGGTGAGGCGGCCTGATGGGGATGGAGGAGGGAGAGCTTTCTGTAGCCTCCAGGGCTTATGTGGGTCACTGTGTGCCCAGCAGGCATCTAGCGTGGTGCCCGCAGCCCCCGGGGCAGGAAGACACGTTCCGTAAATGGATGGACACGCTTGCGAGACAGGGGCCCTGCACCCAGGACTCTGCATCGTCTCTGTGGCCAGCGCCAGGCCTGAGCACTGGGCCCGGCTCCTGGCAGCATGCTCGTGGGCAGGCGCATGTGTGCGGGCAGGTCGTGCGCCCCTTGGAGCCCCGGCTTGGCCGTCGCCCGCTCTGTGCAGACGGCTGGGCTGGCCCTTCTACATCGTCCCCTGCAGACTGCCTGGCAGCCCTGCTCCAGGCCCTGGGGGCCAGCCCTGGGGCGGCTCCCGCAGCCTCCCAACCACTGGGTGGAGGGTGAGCGGGGCTCTCTGCCCCTCCCGCAGGCTGGCAGCAGGGCAGCGGGGCATTGCGTCCACCAGGGCCCGTGGCTCCTGCCCGGGCACCCGCTGCTCCCCAGGGCACCGGTTCTAGCTTTTCCAAGCCTCAGGCCTCAGAGAGAACGTCTCCCCGCCTCGGCCAGCCCCTGCCCCCAACCCCACCTTCGCCCCCATATCCTCCTGGCTTCTCTGGCTCATGCCTCTGAAACTGTGTGAATCACCCTGCCATGGGGCTGCCCGTTCCCCGCCAGGACCCCGTCCGACACACCAGGCAAGTCCTCCTGCATCACTGAGCCTCGGTGTCTGTGAAATGGGCGTGCTCACAGGCGCCACACCCTGCTGAACAGGTTAAGGCAGAGAATCCCAACGGCGTGGCCAGCCCATCGCCCATGCCCAGCAGACGGCTCTTTTTTAATGGGGCTGCGGGGGGCGGGCGGAGAGGGCTCTGCTGCGGTCAACAGCTTGGACTCTAGAGCTGGACGGTCTGGACTGCAATTGCATCTTGGCCGTGTGGCAGCTGTGTGACCTTGGGCCAGTGACTCAGCCTCTCTGAGCCTCGCCTGTAAATCGGGAGTGGTGGTTACTAGAGGGCCTCACACATGAGGACTCTGCACGCTCACCAGCTGGGCTGTCCCTGCCCTTCCCGAGTGGCCACGGATGCCCACGGGTGTGGGGGAGAGGCTGAGCGCCCGTGGTCCATGGGGAGCAGCAGGCACGCCCCACCCCCGCATTTGCAGAGTAGAAGCTGATGACCCGGGCACCTGGGGCCTCGTCCGCCTCTCCGGTCACCCACCTCGACTTCCTCTGCCACGTGGCTGGCAGGTGGACGTGGCCAAGTGCTCCCGGAGGCTGTGTGTGGGTCCTCTCTTCTCCGACAGAGGGGTGTCGGATCCGGGGGCTCTGTGGCCTCAGGGTATGTGCCCTTCCTTCTGGGGTGTGTGGGGGTCACTCCATCCACCCTTGGGGACACGCGGGGCCTTCCACCAGGCCGCAGCATCACGGCCCCTCTCAGGGCGGGCGCCCCCCACCGGGCGCCCCCCCCCACCTCACTCCGGCCGTGTAACCAGAGCCGCGGTGCAGGGAGGCTGGCCCGGGCCGGATCGCACAGGTATCAGCTCACCGCCTGGGTCCCGTTTCCCTTCACACGAGGGCAGCTAACAATGGCTGACAGTCCCCACAGGGGGCCCGGCCCCCCGCCCAGGGAGAGGCCCTGGAGAGCTATCGGGCCACACGATCTCGCCCCTTGGAGAGGCGGCCCTCCCCTGCCGACAGGGCGCACAAACGGGGCCTTCAGCGGCTGCCAGCGCCCGGGGAGCGGCCGGAACCGGCCCCCGTGCCAGCCAGGCCGCGCGGCTGCCTCTTCCCCTCCATGTGAACCTGCCCCCCCACACCTGGGCCTGGGTTTCACCCCGTGAAAGCCCTTTGTTCCCAGGCCTGGACGAAACTGGGCCCTGCCGGGCGAGGGGCTGCCCCGCCTCTGCCCACGGAGCCCGCTGCCCCCCGAGGGCCCTCGGACCCTGGCCGGCGGGCCGGGGCAGCAGGTCCAGGAGGCAGGCGGGGTCAGGGGGTGGGGGTACTGCTGGGCGAGGTGGGGCGAGGCTGCTGTCGCCTCAGGTGGCCTTGACTTTGTTGTCTCTTTCCTGCCCCCCGGACGCCGGGCTCCTTTGCTCTAGAAGTTTCTCAGCAGGAGCGCACGGGAGGCCAGGACTCGGGGTCCAGCCGGGCAGGCCCAGGCCTTCCTGGGGGACCCAGGAACCTCTCTGACCCTGGCAGAGCCCTCTCGACTCTTCACCTGCGGGTCCAGCTGCTGGCGGCTGCTGGCCCCGTTGCTGCAGGCTGTGGTTTGCTGCAGCGCACACCAGCAGTGGTGATCTCAGGCAGAACTGTAGCCAGGTGTGAGGGGGTCCCCACGGGGACACACAGAGGCCAGGCTCCCCTGAGACCCTCCCAGCCACACCTTTCAGGGGCGTGGGGAAGTACCCTGAAGACGCCGGTTGCAGGCTGAGACTCAGGGTTCTTTTTGTTTTAATATTTGTTTGTCTGCACGGGTCTTCATTGCGGCACGTGGGGTCTTGGGTCTTGGCTGCGTTATCTTCTAAGTTGCGGCATGCAAACTCTTAGTTGTGGCATGCGGAAGCTAGTTCCCTGAGCGGGGATTGAACCGGGCCCCTCCCCCGCCGTGGGGAGCATGGAATCTTGGCTACTGAGCCACTAGGGGAGTCCCAGGACTTGGGGCTCTTGAGGGAATTCAGCCCACGCAGTGGCCTGTCCCCCCAAAAAACAGGCTGTGGGTCTGGGCGGGCCAGGTGCTGGGTGAGCTGGACGCTCCATGCAGTAGCCGCTTGCCCTGTGCGGCGACTCACATTTGAGAAAGAGGAAATAGTGTTTCCTCCATCGCACTGGCGGCGTTTCACACGCTCCTGGCCGGGCGTGTCCGTGGCTGCCACACTGTTCCACGTGGAGTAGTCTCTGGGTGGCGTGGCCGTCGAGCCTGGGGGCAGTGGGCTAACACACACCTGCTGGGCACCTGCCGTGTGCCAGGCCCCACCCTGGCTGTCTGCAAACTGGCGGGTCGGAGGCGCCCTCTGAGCCTTGCTGCTCGCTCTCCCCACGTGCATGTCTGCGGCGTGCACACTGCTGGCACCAGAGAGAGCAAGGCCCCGGCCAAGCTCCCAGCACTCGGCAGAGGCACGTGGGGTAACGCAGCCCTGGGGGTGATGACCCCCAAGGGAGGTGCAGGCCGGCTGCCGGGAGCTAGTGTGGAGGAGTGCCCCCAACCCTGGGCAAGGGATGCTTCTGTTTCTCTGTCCCGAAAAGTGCAGGCTGGGCTGAGAGTGAGTGCCAGGGTTTCAGGTGTGAGGTGAGCACCCACGACTCTCACCACCCGTGTTCTGTGTGGACCCGAGATGTGCTCCGTGCACCCAAGGACGGGGCGGCCACTGCCTACCTCCTCATTAGCAAGATGCAGCCCAGCCTGTTCATGGCTGTTGCAGGCAGGATAACGGCCCCCCAGATCACCTGTGTCCTGGTTCCTGGAGCCTGAGTGTGTTAACCTCGAGTGGCAGAAGAGCTTTGACTATGCGGATAAATCTAGGGTCTTGAGATGGGGGATGAGCCTCAGTTGCACAGATGGCCCTGATATCATCATGGCTTCATGAGGAAGGCAGGGGGTGAGGGGCTCCGAAGACGGAGGATGGGGCCAGGAGCCAAGGAGTGCAGGCGGCCACCAGAAGCTGAAAAGGGCAAAGGCATGGGACCTCCTCTCAGAGGCCCCAGAAAGGACCAACCCAGCCAGCACCTGCCTCCAGCCCAGGGAAAGTGACTGCAGACTTCTGACCTCCAGACCTGGAAGCGGGTAAGTCTCCACTGTTTTAAGCCACTCAGTTTGTGGTTGTTTGTTATAGCAGCAAGACGAGTGTGATACGCTAGCATAGTGGTCAGCATCACGGGTTTCAGCGCCGGACAGAAGCAGGTGTGGGCGCCTTTTCTAAGTGCGTAATCTCGGGCAAATGGCTCCATTTCTCTGTGCCTCAGTTTACTTTAGCTGGAAAATGGGTCTCCCAATGATGCCCACCTAATAGGGTTCAGTGCAAGCAGGTTATTCAGAAAACGCTCCCTGTTGGCATCGCCAGAATCTCTTGAAAGACAGCGTGTGGTTTGTGATGGTGTGGTATCCAGAACAGGACCATCTGGGCTGTAGAAGTACTCTGTCTTGCCTCAATGTGTTTATCCATAAAATTGAAGTAGTGACGGGATACTGTGAAGATTGAACAAAATGCCCTGCACACCTCACTAGCATAGTGGCCGGCCCCTAGTAAGCATTTTGTCGTTCAGTCTCCAAGCCACGTCCAACTCTTTGCAACCCCATGGGCTGCAGCACGCCAGACTCCTCTGTCTTCCACCATCTCCTGGAGTTCGCTCAAATTCATGTCCATTGAGTCGGTGAAATGAGCCCCTTCATGGATCACAGCCTTGTCGTGGTGAAGAGGCCGCTGTAACTCAGTGAAGCTAGCAGCCATGCCACGCAGAGGCATCCGAGACGGACAGGTCACAGTGATGAGTTCTGACACAACATGGTCCACTGCGGGAGGAAGTAACAACCCACTCCAGTATCCTTGACTGGAGAAGGATGAACAGTAGGAAAAGGCAAAAAGATATGACACAAAAAGATAAGCCCCACCCCCCAGCCCAGGTCAGAAGGTCTTCCGTGGTATAGCGACCTCTGAGTCTAGTGGTGTCTCCTCTTGGTAAGCATTTAACCAATGCTAATTATTATTATGGGTTTCCCTGGTAGCTCAGCTGGTAAAGAATCTGCCTGCAATGCAGGAGACTCAGGTTCGATTCCTGGGTCAGGAAGATCCCCTGGAGAAGGAAATGGAGAAGAAAATAATAATTACTATTATTGATGTCATTGGATACCCGGCCCCAGCGCCCCATCCTGGGAGCCCTGCAGGCCTGGCTGAGCCTGTAGCCAGGAAGACTGCCCGAGGTGCCCAGCCCGGGGGGGCGGGCAGGGCGGGGCTGTGCTGGCTGGCTGGGCCTGGCTCTCTGCATCTCCACTTGCTCTGCACCCGTGCCCCTCAAGCTGTCCAAACACAGGCCGGGCGCCCCAGGAGGACCCCCAAGCAGCAGCCCTGGGAAAGGCTGGCGTCCGCAGTGTGCAGCTAGAGGAAGCGGCCCTTGTTTGCTCTCTTGCAGCCCCTGGAGCTCCCTTCCCTCTGCGTGTTTGCTTAGCTTCCCAGCAGCTGTCAGCTCTGGAGGGCTGGCCGTCCTCGACTTTAGCTCCCAGGCTCATCTCTTGTCCCCCTGGCTGTCGAGAGTCATTGAGGAGCGGCCGAAGCTAGCGTCGCCGAGCGCCCACTGTGAGCCTGGCCCCTTTCGCCATGGCCCACGGAGGTCGGTTCCTCAAACCTTCCCTGGGACACTTTGAGCTGGTACCTTCTCTCTCTCCCCATCGACCAGCCAGGAAACTGAGGCACAAAGCCGCCAGGTAGAGCCCCAAGTTCTCGCCACTCCTGGGGGTTAGATCTGATCTCCAGGAACCTCAGCCCAAAGCCACCTGCTCTGTGTGGCCCCCTCTGAAGCTGTCACATAGAATCAGGGGCTCAGAATCATGTGATGGAGCATTTTAAAGCAGAGTTGGATACAGGAAACCGAAGACAGAAATTCCCAATGGCACTATGAGATCTTAGAGGGAAATCAGAGATCCTTTACTGCCAGGCTCCTTACGTCTCACTGCCGGGAGCCTCTGAATGTCCTGGGGGCCCCCACCTGTTCAGTCCTTCAGTCCTTCCTAGGAGGCTGGGAAAGACTGAAGGCAAACAGAGAAGGGGGCAGCAGAGCCTGAGATGGTTGGATGGCATCACCGATGCAATGGACAGGAGTTTGAGCAAGCTCCGGGCGTTGGTGATGGACAGGGAAGCCCAGCGTGCTGCAGTCCCTGGGGTCCCAGAGTTGGACACGACTGACCACTGACCAGCAACAAACACGGTGCATTTCCTCGCCCGGGCCCAGCATGGGGCTCTCTCGCCTCCCTAGCCCGCGCACCCTCCTCCTCGAAGCCCCCTTCCCACTTGTCTGCATAAATTAGCACCCCCGCCTCAGAGCATCTGGCTACAAAGAGTGCAGTGATTCTGCAAGGCGGTGCGGGCCTCCTGTGGATTTCAAGGCTGTCCTGGGGTGGGGGGGGGGCGGGGCGGAGGACTGTCAACCCCAGGCGTGGGCAGCTCTAGTTCCCTCAGCAGACAGCCCCCTCCCCACCCTCACACCGTGGCTGCGAAGGGACCTCACGCAGGTCTCACCTGGGGGGTGGGGGTGGCTTAAAAATCCCTTGAATTCCTCCAACAAAGGGCAGCTCACTTCCTCAGGGGCTCTCCAGGGCTGAGCCAGAGTCATCCTGGGGGAAGACCACCCCCCTTCCGGTGGTCCTATCAGAATGTAAAAGCCACTACCGTTTGACCCAGAACCCCCACTTTTAGGAGGCAGGAAAGCTATGACCAACCTAGACAGTGTATTAGAAAAGCAGAGACATCACTTTGCCGGCAAAAGTCCATCTAGTCAAAGCTGTGTTTTTTCCAGTAGTCACGTGCTGGAATGTGAGAGTTGGACCATAAAGAAGGTTGAGCGCCGAAGAATGGGTGCTTTGGAACTCTGGTGCTGGAGAAGACTCTAGAGAGTCCCTTGGACTGCAAGATCACTTCTCTTTTCACAGAGGCTGCCTCCTGCTTCATGCAACCAAGGCCAGCTTCTTGCTTTTCCTGAGTCTGAAGAAGCCTCATGGTGGGGAAGGCGGGGGCAGCCTCTGAGGGCAGGAACCGGCCCAGAGGGAGTGACAGGCCGAGTCCTCAGGGTGGGGATGAGCGTGGCAGGTCAAACCAGCCTGGAAGCCCCAGCTTAGGCAGGCTGCAGGCCGGTCAGGAGAGGTGGGCTGCAGCAGGAGCCCAGTCCTGGGGCCCCTCTGGGCATGGTAAGGAGTTTGAATTTATTCCATTTTGATGACAAACCGTCACAGTGGCTGAAGGAAGGAGCCAGAGGAGCAGGCAGGGGTGAGAATGCAGTGCGGCCCGTCCCAGCAGGGAGAGCCAAGCACAGCCAAACACCTGAGTCCAGACGCCCCGCGAATGTGGGACCCCTGCCTGCTTCCTAAGGAGATGATGCCTTGGAGCAGGGAGCTTGGTCAGGCCGGGGGCTCGGAGGGTTTTCTCAGGTGGTAGCCACAGTAGAAACAGAGCCATGGGTGTAAGCAAGCCGTTCACAGCAGAGATGGAAAAGGCCCAGGTGGGCAAACTCACTGGTGGCCAGGGAAGCCCAGGTCTCGCCTGCATCCGCTAGACCGGGGCCGGTTGGGCCGGGTAATGCCAGGTGAGGATGTGGGTGTGAGGGCCCCCTGGTGCCCTGCGTGGGAACAGTAGCTGGTGGGGCCCCCTCTGGGACTCAGCAATTCTGCTCCTGGAACTGGTCCCCAGACTTGCTCACAGGTCCCTGTGAAGCCCCTCGTCCTGCAGTGCTCTCTGGGGCAGTGGGCTCACAGGCACGTGTACTTAACCTCATGATTCTACTGCAGAGAGAATCTCTCTTGTTGTGCCCATTGCACTGCCGAGAAGACTGAGGCTCAGCAGGTCAGAGCCCTGGTGCCCAAGGCAGAGTGTCAGGAGCTAAGGTCTGACCCTGAGGCAGCTGTCGTGTGTCTTCAGCTCCTGACCCAGTTCCCATCACGGGGGCGGCTTCTGCATGGACGGTGGCTGAGAAGCGGGCAGGAGGTGGGCGTGCAGGCTACACTCTGTCCGTCATCAGGAGAAGGGGGCGGCAGAGGATGAGATGGTTGGGTGGCATCACCGACACAATGGACATGAGTTCAAGCAAGCTCCGGGAGCTGATGATGGACAGGGAAGCCTGGTGTGCTGCAGTCCATGGGGTCGCAAAGAGTCGGCCATGACTGAGCGAGGGAACAGGATCCCGGCATGAGGCCGGGCTCTGCCACTCAGCAGCCCGACGTCTTCAGACCAGCCACCCCTTTGCTCGGCATCCTCCAGCTTCCCATCTGTGAGATGGGCATGGGGTGCCCACCTCAGTGGCCTTAGTGAGGTATCCTGAGCCAACCCCTGACACAACTCTTTCTTCTCCTCCCAACTCCAGGCACATGGGAGAACTCTCCCATCACCACTGAAAATTCAATAAGGAAGGCTTCTCAGAGGGGCGGGGGTCATGGAAACTGGTTTTGCAGAATCTGAATCCAGGCCTTCACTCCGGCTGCCATCCGTCCATTAAGCAGGTAGTCCCGCAGAGCCGCAGACTCTACCTGAGCAATGCTGCCTATCGGGGGCCAGGGGTCCTGGGTGCTCTGGATGGAAGAGCCGAGGTAGGGGCGAGGCAGGCTCCCCAGGGGCATGTGGACAGCCTGCACCCGGACCTGGGGGCGTGTTGAGGGGTTCACAGCAACCGGGGCCCAGCCCTTTTCTGAGCAGCAGAGCCACACCCACATGACTGCCTGAGCAAACACCCTTAAACCTGGCACCCTAGCTCAGCCTGGACCCAAACTGAGCAGAGGGGCCAGGTGCTGAGCCGCCAGCCTTCCTCGGGGTCAAGCTGGCCGCTGGGCTGGGGCGGCTGGAACCTTCTAACCCTCAGAGGCAGGGACCAGGAACCAGTGGGGCCCAGCTCACAGCCTGCCTACCGCCCGGGGCTCCCCGGGCAAGTGTGCCCCCCGTCTGTGCCACCAGCAGGGCAGCAGCAGTGCCTGGTCACCGGATTGCTGTGACCGTGCAGTGAGCTGGTCGGGGCATTAGACACACAACGCGGGTAAGCCCCTGGCATTGTTATTCCTGCAGATCCTCCGGGGAGCATGAGGGCCGTGGAATCCCATTCGTCAGGACCGTCAAGTCAGGAGAGCCCAAGTTTTGCTGCAGTAACAGAAGCCCCAAATCCCCAGCGGCTTTACTGCAACAAAAGTTTCCTTTTCGCCCACTCAACGTGCCCCAAATGGGCCAGCTGTGGCTTTGCTGTGTGCCGTCAAGTCAGGCTGACGGGGCAGCCGGCGTCAGGAACGCTGCCAGTCGCTGTGGCAGAGAGAAGGAAGCAGGGGCTGCTGCCAGCTCCCAGGGTGTCCGCCTGGACATGAGACGCATGACTTCCCCTGCAAACTGGCCACTGTGGGTCACACGGCCAGCCGCAAGGCAGGAGCATGGCCCTGGACGTGCCTGAGGGGTGGAGAGGCAGCTTATGTGTGAGCAGCGCCAGTGACTGCCTGCCTGCCCACCCGACCTCCTCTATTATTGTTCAGTGGCTCAGTTGCATCTGACTCTTTGCAACCCCATGGACTGCAGCACACCAGGCTCCTCTGTCCTCCACTGTCTCCCAGAGTTTGCTCAGACTCGTGTCCATTGAGTCGGTGAGGCCATCCAACCATCTCATCCTCTGTTGTCCCCTTCTCCTCCTGCCTTCAATCTTTCCTAGCATCAGGGTCTTTTCCAGTGAGTCAGTTCTTTGCATCAGATGGCCAAAGTATTGGAGCTTCAGCTTCAGCATCAGTCCTTCCAATGAATATTCAGGACTGATTTCCTTTAGGATGGACTGGTTGGATCTCCTTGCAGTCCAAGGGACTCTCAAGAGTCTTCTCCAACACCACAGTTCAAAAGCATCAATTCTTCAGTGTTCAAGCTTCTTTATAGTCCAACTCTCACATCTGTACATGACTACTGGAAAAACCATGGCTTCGACTAGACGGACCTTTGTTGGCAAAGGACTGTTGGCTGTATGACTGACGTCCTTATAAAAAGAGGAAATTTGGATACAGACATGTGTTGAGGGCAGACAATGTGGAGAGGATCATATACAAGCTGAGGAGAGAGGCCTGAGCAGACAGTCTGCCACGGCCACAGAAGGAACTTGCCTGCTGATGCCCTGATTTGGGATTTCCAGCCTCCAGAACTGAGAGGTGATAAATCTCTGTAATTTAAGCCACCGAGCCTGTGGTACTCATACCAAGGCTGATAAGAGTCCTGTCTCATATGGAGAGAAGTACGTCAGAGGAGATGTGCGCAGTGCTTAGAAAAGGGCCGCACTCCATCATGATGAGGCCCAGGGAGGCTAAGCAACTTGCCCTGGATCACACAGCTCCTGGGTGCCTGATCTGGTGACACTGCTGACCTCCAGTCTGAGGTCCCCTCCCGAGGGTGCTTTGCTGGTTCCTGTCACCCTGGGCCTTCTTTGCCCATAGCTGGGGCTCAACCACGCCAATCGATCATCCTTTCAGTGGTCAAGGGAGAGAAGCAAAACACCAGAGAAGGGGGCCAGGCTGGCGGAGAAAGGCTCTTACTCAAGGAAGTAATTAGGTATTGAGTGGAAGAGTCCCCCGTGTGTTTAGTGATTCAGCATCGCCGAGTGCCTGGCGGATGAGCAGCCCTGGCTGCCTTCCACCGGCAAGCGATGCGTCAGCATGTCCACCAGCGGCCGCCTCTCTGCCACCATCCAGGTGGACTGAAGGCCACTCCAGGCAGAAGACCTTCCCCTGGGGAGAGGCCTGGCGTTTCAGGATGCAGCGGCCTGGCACCTAATCAAGCACTAAGTCACAGGCCCTAAGAGCTAAGCCTCAGTTTCCTTGTCTGTAAAATGGGTATCTCTCTGATGAGGAAGCTCCAGGACCTGTGGCCTTTCAAGAACCTGTTACCCGGTGGCCCCTCCCCAGCCACGCCCCGTGGGAGGTCAGAGAGGGTCAAGGCGAGGCTGCAGAGCACACAGTCCTTCCAGGGCACCCAGGGTGGGGGCAGAGGGGTGCATTTTGCAACAGCTCTGGGGCAGCCTCTCCAAGTAGCCCTGACTGGCTTTGCCGGCGAGGAGCCAGGGCGGGTGTGTGGGGTGGGTGAGTGGATGCTGTGGACACTGAATTTTAGGGGAAAATTTACTAGAATGAAAAGCGCCCACGATCACCACAACTCTGCTCCCACCACCCCTCCATCTCGGCCCTGGGGAGGGGGACCATAAGGCAGATCAGAGAGGGGGAGAGGTTGCCCTCAGAGTGCACAGCCAGAAAGCGGCCAGGCCACGCTGCCCGGGGGGGGGGGGACCCTGACCACCCAGAGCAGGCCTGGCACAGCTAGAGTCACCAGACTTAGCAAATAAGCATGTAGGACCCCAGTTAAATCTGAATTTCAGACAAACGATGAATTAGTATAGGTATGTCCCATGTACTGCCGGGTACACGCTGGTACCAAACGTTTTGCTTATCTGAAATTGAGAGTTACCTGGGCACCTCGTATCTTATTTGGGACAGGGATGGGTGGAGATGGTGAGGTTTTGACCTGGGGTCTCTCAGGCCAGAAGGCCTCCGTTTCAGTTCTGACTACCACTCACTGGTCCCACAACCCTGTTGGGTTACTCACGGCTCAGCCTGGGTTTCCTCCTCAGCCTTGACATTACTGCCCGCATAAGGGTGGTGTGAGGATTCCCTGCGATGACCTTCTAAAGCCTTCAGCTGGGGGCTAGGCGCAGGAAGAACTCAATACCTGCTCCCTGTGTGTGGCCTTCACTGAGTCTAGGCGCGCAGAGGAACTGTAATCAATCATTAGCCACGTGTCTAAGGCAGCAGGTCTCAAACACTGGGGGTCTCAGGGCCCCTTAGCGTTTGGAAAATCATTGCAGGCCCAGAGCTGTTGTGAATGTGTGTGTCAACATTCACAGCGATGGAAATTAAAGCTGAGAAAAAACAGAGGTCTTTACGTGTTCGTTTCTACACGACAACGAGCCCACTGTGCTTACAGAAATTATGCACTTTTTTTTAATGAAAAATAGCTCTGTCTTAAAACCAGCAAAGCAGCCCAAAGAGGGCCCGTGTTTCACTTTGCAGGTCTCTTGAACGCGAGGTTGACACAAGGCCAGCTGGGTTCTCACACCTGCCACGGCTTTGAACCTCTCGCGAGATCACGCCTCACGTAGCCTCTGGAAAACTCCGTGGAACGCCTGCCTGCGAGAAGGTGAGAGTGAAAAATGCAAATCTCTTACTATCGTCAAGAAAGTGGTTTTGACCGTTTGTCGTCCGATCCCCCGAGAGGTTCCAGGACCTCGCCTTGAGAATCACTGTCTGGGACTCCTTTTGGGAAGCCGCCCCCCGCCCCGCCGCCCCCTGAGCCTCACCCGGCCGCGATGGCAGTGGAGCTGCCCCCAGGCCTGGGGGTCGAGGTGGTGGTCCGGGCGCTGCCCGCTCCGCGGCGGGCCCTCCAGCTGCTGTCGGCGCTGAAGGCAACGGGGTGTCCCGCCGGTGTCTGCGTCCATCCCCTCATCTCTCCAGGTAAGAGGGGGGAGCTGTGGTTGGAGGCCTGTGTCCTGGGCTGAGAGCCGGGGCTTGGGAGGGGTGAGGCGGGATGGGGAGCAGGGCTCGGGCCTCGGAGGTGGTCTCTCCTTGCACCCATACAGACACACACGCACACACCGTGCACACACTCGCTGGGGGCCTGCACAGAGCGAGTTCCTGGGACCGCAGGTGAACGGCCTCCCAGCTGATGCTGGTTGCCTGGTCCGTGTCTGGCCTCTGGGTGGGTGTGCGTCTCGTGGGCGGCCCCGGGGTGGGGGTCCTCCCGTGGGGGTCTGTCTGGGTCTGGGTGGGGCTGTGTGTGCTCTCGCCGTGTGGGTGTCTGGTCTGTCCCTTGCTGTTAGCCCTCGGTGTGTGCAGTCCTGTGGGTGTCTGGCTCATCCCACGTGTGGCCGCGGGTCTGTGCATGCCTGCCCACGAGCACGTGTGTGACACTTCGTTTGCGTCAGAGGCGGCTTGCTGTCCTGGGGGCTGAGCCAGGGTGACTACAGGCTCTCCCCTTGTCTCCAGCACATCCTTCTGGGGCCAGGAGCGTCGTCGTGGCGACCAGTGGCCACCTAGTCAATGGAGCAGACGGGCCTGTGACCACGTCCAGGGGCTCCAGCTGTCCCTGCCGCCCCCCTGAGCAGCCCCCAGGAGAGGCCACCTCTGTCCCCCAGGCCTGAGCCCCAGAAGCCCACCTGGACCTGCTGTCCCCCAGCCTCGGCCCAGGTAGGGGCCTGGCACGTCGGGTCCTGGCACGTCTGGGAGTGGATGCGTGTTTTCACTCATCCTTTGTTATTCCTGTTTTTATTTTTATTAAAAATGTTTTTTTCTTGAGACAGTTGGTAGACGATATTATGTAAGTTTCACGTGTACAACATAATGGCTCACGGTTTTTACAGGTTACACCCCGCTTACAGTTATTGTAAAACACTGGCGACATTCCCCGTGCTGCACACGGTGTCTCTGGCTTGTTTATTTCATGCACAGCCCCTGTCTTGCCCTCCCCCACTTCCTCTCCCACGAGTAGCCAAGCGCTTGTTCTCTGTATGTGCGAGTCTGTTCCCTTTTTGTTCTACTCACTAGCTGTATTTTTTAGATTCCACGTATAAGTGAGATTGTTCACTATTTGTCTCTGTCTGACTCATTTCACTTAGGGTATTGCTCCACAAGTCCATCCGTCTGGCTCCAAATGGCAAACTTTCCTTCCTCTTTAGGGCTGAGTAGTATTCCTGTGTGTGTGTGTGTGTGAGAGAGAGAGAGAGAGAGTGTGTGTGTGTGTGAGTGTGTGTGTGTGTGCGCACACATATATGTACCATCTTTTTTTTTTCTTTACCGTGTCTTCTTTATCCCTTCATCTATTCATGGACACTTAAGTTGCTCCGTATCTTGGCAATTGTAAATAGTGTTGCTATGAACATTGGGGTGCATGTATCTTTTTTCAATTACTGTTTTCATTTTTTTTAGATGTGTACCCGGAAGAGGAATTGCTAGGTCATATGGTAGTTCTCTTTTTCGTCTTTTGAGAAACCACCGTATTATTCTGCAGTGTCTGCACCAATCCACATTCCTGCAAAGAGTATACAAGGGCCCTGTTTTCCTGCATCCTCATCGACATTTGCTATTTGCAGTCTTTTTGATGACAGCCGTTCTGACAGATATGAGGTGCTGGCTCGTTATGGTTTTAATTTGCATTTCTCTGGTGATTAATGACCTTTCGTGTGCCTGACGGCCATCTGTATATTTTCTTTGGAAGAACGTCTATTCAGGTCTTCTGCCTGTTGGTTTTTTTTTTAATGAGATCAGTTTTTTTTGTCTGTTTCCAGAATAAGCTGTTTATATACTTTGGATATTAACCCCTTATCAGTCACATCTGTGAATATTTTCTCCCATTCAGTAGATTGTATTTTCATGTTGCTGATGGTTTTATTTGCCATACAAAAGTTTTTACATTTAATTAGGTCCCATTTGTTTGTTTGTTTGCTTTTTCCTTTAGGAGACAGATCCAAAAAAAAATGTTGCTAACCATTTATATCAAACAGTGTTCTGCCTATGTTTTCCTCTAGGAGTTTTATGGGTTTGGGTCTTATATTTAAGTCTTTTAATCCATTTTGAGTTTATTTTTGTATATGGTGTGAAAAAATGTCATTTCATTCTTTTACATGTAGCTGTCCAGTTTTCCCAGCACCACGCGTTGAAGAGACTGTCTTTCCTCTGTTGTGTCTTCTTGCCTCCTTTGCTGTAGGATAACTGGCCATCAGTGTGTGGGTTTATTTCTGGGCTGTGTATTCTGTGTGTTGATCTGTGCATCTGTTTTTGTGCCAGTACCAGACAGCATTGATTACTGTAGCTTTGTAGTATGGTCTGAAGTCAAGAGGCATGATTCCTCCTGTTCTTTCTCAGGTTGTTTTGGCTACTTGGGGTCTTCTGCGTTTCTATACAAATATTAAAATTATTTGTCCTATTTCTGTGAAACATGCCCTTGGTGTTTTGACAGGGATTGCCTTGAATCTGTAGATTGCCTTGAGTAAGTAGCGTGGTCACTTTAACAGTCTGTGAATATTTTAAATACTTAACTTTTATTGGAGTCGAGTCGATTTACAATGTTGTGTTGTTAGTTTCCACTGCACAGCGCAGCAGTTCTGTTACCCACTCCAGTAGCCTCGGCTTGGAGAACCCCATAGCGCCTGGTGGGCTACAGTCCGTGGCGTCACAGCGTCGGACTCAACTGAGCAACTAAGCAACACCTCCAAACACATGTGTTCATTATTTTTAAGATTCTTTTCACATCTCGGTTATCACAGAACATTGAAGCGCGTTCCTGACTGGCTTTCTCTCTTAGATGTAGGGGAGTGTATATGTATATCCCAAGCTCCTGATTTATCCCCCTCCACCGCGTTTCCCCTTTGGTAACCATAAGTGTGTCTCCTCTCTCTTTAAGTCTGTTTCTCTTTTATAAACAAGTTCAGTGGTGTCTCTCTTTAAAGAATTATGTTCCACATATGAGTGATGGCGTGTGGCGCTCTAACAATATTAACCCTTCCAGCGCAACGTGTGCCCTCCTTTCGTCTGTGTGTGTCTCCAGTTTCTTTCATCAGACTCTCACAGTCTCCTGAGTACAGGCCTTTTGCCTCCGTAGGTAGGTCTATTGCCTGGGGCTTTAACCTTTTTGATGCAGTGGTAAATGGGATTGTTTCCTTAAATTCTTCCTATAGCTTGTTGTTAGTGTCTAGAAATGCAACTGATTCCTGTGTGTTAACTTTGTATCCTGCCGCTTTACTGAATTCATTGATTAGCTCTAGTAGTTTTCTGGTGGCGTCTTTAGGATTTTTCTATGTATAGTATCATGTCATCTGCAAACAGTGGACATTTTACTTCTTTTCCAACTTGAATTTCTTTTATTTTTCTTCTCTGAATGCCATGGCTAGGGCCTCCAGAACTATGCTGAATAAAAGTGGTGAGACTGGATGGGCATGCCTGTCTTGTCTCTGATCTTAGAGGAGATGCCTTCGGGTTTTCAACACCGAGAATGCTGTTTCCTGTGGGTCTGTCATATATGGTCTTTATTATGTTGAGGGTGATGGTGATGGACAGGGAGGCCTGGCATGCTGCGATTCATGGGGTTGCAAAGAGTCGGACACGACTGAGCGACTGAACTGAACTGATGTTCCCTCGTTACCCACTTTCCGAAGGGTTTTTTTTTTTAAATCATAAATGGATGTTGAACCTTGTCACAGCCTTTTCTGCATCTAGTAAGATGATCATGTGACTTTAATTCTTCACTTTGTCGGTGTGCTGTGTCACACTGATTGATTTCTGGATCCTGAAAAAGCCTGGCGTCCCTGGGATAAGTCCTACTTTGTCTGACCCTTTATTGTTCGATTCCGTTTGCCACTCTTTTGTTGAGGATTTTTGCATCTATGTTCATCAGTGACGTTGGCCTGTAATTTTCTTTTTGCGAGATCTTTGTCTGGTTTGGGTGTCAGGGTAATGCTGGCCTCCGAGAATAAGTTTGGAAGTGTTCCTTCCCCTGTGATTTTTTTTTTTTTTAATAGTTTGAGGAGGATAGGTGTTCACTCTTCTCTAAGGGTTTGGTAGAATTCACCTCTGCAGCCATCTAGTCCTGGACTTTTGTCTTTTGGGGAGTTTTCAATTTCATTACTGGTAATTTGTATGTTTATATTTTCTGTTTCTTCCTGACTCAGTCTTGGGAGATGGTACATTTTTAGGAATTTGTCCATTTCTCCTAGGTGGTCCATTTCATCAGCATTCTTTCTTAGTTAACAAATAGTAACCCTCAGCTATGTGCTGGGCACCGGAGACCAGTACCATAAAGACAGAGTCCTGCCCTCAGGAAATTTAACAGCGTGGTAAGTAAGCCCCATGCTTCCTCAGTCCTTATAATGCACTAGGCCCTGTGTTTTGCAATTTACATGCATTAGTTCAATCACTGCGGTAATTCTGCCACCGCTCCCACTTTATAAATAGAGACAGGCAGGCACAGAGAGGTTATGTCGCTTGCCCTAAGTGCGTGAAGTCGCTCAGTCGTGTCCGACTCTTTGCGACCCCATGGACTGTAGCCTACCAGGCTCCTCTGCCCATGGGATTTTCCAGGCAATAGTACTGGAGTGGATTGCCATTTCCTTCTCCAGGGGATCTTCCCGGCCCAGGGATTGAATCCAGGTCTCCTGCATTGTAGACAGACGCTTTACTGTCTGAGCCACCGGGGAAGCCCCTAAACCACACAGCAATAAACGGCAGAGGCAGGCTTGAACACAGGGTATCTGCTCCAGAGTCCGTGCTTTTAACCACCACTATACTGCACAGCCTCTAGGAAATGAGAAGTAACGTTTCAGATAGTGGTACACGCCATAACGAGACAAAAATGGAGGATGAGGGGTGCTGGAAGCCAGGGTGCTTGGCGCTGTGTCCTTGAAGTGTTGGCATTTGAACTGAGTCTTATAAACCCAAAAGAGCCAGCCACGCAGAAGTCAGAGGGACAAGCGTGTGCGAAGGCCCAGAAGCAGAGCACAGCACGGTATGCTGGGGATGGGCTCACCTGGCTGTAGCTGGGAGGCTGGCTTGACGGAGCCTGGGTGGAGGCAAGAGAGGCCTGGGAGGAGGCTGTGACTTCCTCGGGGGAGAGGCGATGGCAGGTCAGTGAAGAGGATGGGCAGACAGAGGGGCTCCCAGGGAAGCAAGGCCGGAGCTTGGTGACGGGTCGGAGGCGCCTGCGAAGGTGGCTGGAGGAAGTGCACGGCACTGTGCCTGGCGTCAGCGCCCCGGCCTGGATCCACTCTGTCTTCCCTGAGCCTCCGTGGAGCCGGTGCAGGCTCGGGACCCCATGTGTGGCTGACGTGGGACAGCCTCGACCAGATCCCTCGTTCCTTCTCCTCCTGGTCGGGGGGCGGGGGCGGTGGGGTGGGGTGGTCCTTGAAGCTGTCAATTCTTATCCCCCTGAGACTGTCCTCCTCTGACCCTGGGGATGAGCAACCTCCTAGGGGCTCAGGGAACATGTCGCGATCTCTTCTGAAGCTGGAGGGCTCGGCTGCAACCCAGGTGGAGAAAAGGACTCCCCTGACCCGGATCTCGCTGAGGGAGTCCCTTGAGTGGGGGAGCAGGGAGTCTGGGAGAACTGGGGTCCCTGGGCCTTCTGCTGCGCACAGCCCATCCCCGTGAGGCCTCAGGAAGGCCCAGTTCCTGCCCCGGGGAACCTTGAGCTGGTTTTAAACTTAATTGCAGAAGACACGTGAGTGCGTGCACACAGAGCTCACGTATACACGTCTGGACTTGAAACTCCCAACCCGCGTGCGGATGACTCTGCCGCCTCTGGGGTGCCCTGTGTCGGGAAAGGGCTCCCCCAGGAGGCACGAGTCCTGGCCTTGACGCTCCCTCTGCTGTGTGGTCTGGGGTAGAAGCCCGCACCTCTCTGGACCTCAGTCTCTCTGTCTTGAAAACAGGAGATTTGGTGCACATCCTAGGCCGGGTGCTGCTTGCACAAATACCACGCTCAGCTGCAGTCAGGCTTTGCGCCTTCCGCGTGGTGCTTGTCAACATGCAGAAAAAGGAGGAGGCTTTACCCTGAAAACCCGCATACTCAGCCCTTCTAGAAAAACCACACGGTCTGGCCACAGGGTGGCCCACGTCCCCACGGGGCCGCAGTGGGCCCTTGCTGAGCCGCTCACCTCCTGCAGTTTTTGTTACACGTGGACCTTCAACACCAAAGTCCTGGACTTCCTAATTCTTGATTTGGCCTCATAGGATTTGCACCTATTTAAACTCTGTTTTGTTGAAGAGCCATTTTAGAAATAAACCAAAGAGGGGAAAAATACCTTTGCCCAACACGGAGCCAAATACTTATGATCGTATGCCATGTTTGAGGAAGCTCATCCTTGTGGGGAGAATGGCAGTAACAGCAGCAGACGGGATTTCCTTCCCGTCTCGGCCCCCACGGGGCACTGAGTCGAGTCCTCTGTGCCACGCAGCGCGTTCTCCTTAGGACCCGTTTTGTGCTCGGTCGTGCGTAGGTGCTCACCCTAAGCTCCGCCCACCGCACCTCCCCTTCCTCGCTCGCTGTCCGTGTTTGCTCTCTAACTCCATGTCTCTGTTTCTGCTTTGCGTGTACGTTCATCTGTTCCACTGTTGTAGATGTCGTGTGTGTATATATGCGTGTGTGTGTGCTAATATATGGTGTCTGTTTTTCTTTCTCACTTGCTTCGCTTTGTATGACAGTGTCTAGGTGCATGCATGCCTCTGGAAGTTAACCAGTTTCGTTCCTTTTTATGGCTGAGTGATATCCCGTTTTATCCATTCACCTGCTGATGGACATTTCCGTTCCTTCCACGTCCCGGCTATCGTAGAGAGCTGCAGGAACACTGGGCTACATGTGTCTTTTTGAATGACGGGTTTCTCAGGGTATAACCATCCAGTAGTGGGATTGCTGAGTCAATGGTAGCTTTATTTTTAATTTTTTCTGGAACCTCCACACTGTTCCCCATAGTGGCTGTCTCAGTTTACATTTCCACCAGCAGGGAAGGAGGGTTCCCTTTTTCTCCAGTAAATCCTCCCCAGCATTTGTTGTTCATAAATTTTTGGACGATGGCCATTCTGGCTGGGGTGAGGTGGTACCTCATTGTGGTTTTGATTTGCGTGTCTCTAATAATGAGCAGTGTTGAGCATCTTTTCATGTATTTGTTGCCCATCTCTGTGTTTTCCTTAGAGAAATGTCTATTTAGATCTTCTGCTCAATTTTTGATTCTGTTGTTTGTTTGTTTGTTTGATATGGAGCTGCATGAACTGTTTGTACATTTTGGAGATTCAGTTCAGTTCAGTCGCTCAGTGGTGTCCGACTCTCTGCGACCCCTTGAACCGCAGCACGCCAGGCCTTCCTGTCCATTACCAACTCCCAGAGATTAATCTCTGTCAGTTGCTTCATTTGAAAATATTTTCTCCCATTCTGATAGTTGTCTTTTCATCTCTTTTATAATATAAAATATATTGATTATTGTCTTTTAAAAAATAATTTTATCTAGTTACTTTTGGCTGTGCTGGGTCTTCATCACTGCACATGGGCCTTTTCTAGTTGGAGCGAGCAGGAGCTAGTCTCTAGTGGTGATGCGTGGACTTCTCGTTGCGGTGGTTTCTGTGGAGCACGGCTGCGGGGCCCTCTGGAGCGCGGCTGCAGGGTGCCATGGAGCACAGCTGCGGGGTCCTGTGGAGTGCGGCTGCGGGGTGCTGTGGGGTCCTGTGGAGAGCGGCTGTGGGGTGCTGTGGGGTCCTTTGGAGGGCGGCTGCGGGGTGCTGTGGAGTGCAGCTGTGGGGTGCTGTGGGGTCCTCTGGAGCACGGCTGTGGGGTGCTGTGGGGTCCTGTGGAGCACGGCTGTGGGGTCCTGTGGAGCGTGGCTGCGGGGTGCTGTGGGGTCCTGTGGAGAGTGGCTGTGGGGTCCTGTGGAGCGCGGCTGTGGGGTCCTGTGGAGCGCGGCTGTGGGGTGCAGTGGGGTCCTGTGGAGCACGGCTGTGGGGTGCTGTGGGGTCCTGTGGAGCACGGCTGTGGGGTCCTCTGGAGGGCGGCTGCGGGGTGCTGTGGAGCGCAGCTGTGGGGTGCTGTGGGTCCTCTGGAGCGCGGCTGTGGGGTGCTGTGGAGCACGGCTGTGGGGTGCTGTGGAGCACGGCTGTGGGGTGCTGTGGAGCGTGGCTGTGGGGTGCAGTAGGGTCCTGTGGAGTGTGGCTGTGGGGTGCTGTGGAGCACGGCTGTGGGGTCCTGTGGAGTGCAGCTGTGGGTGCACAGGCCTCACTAGTTACGGCTCTAGAGCGCAGGCTCAGTCGTTGTGGCACATGGGCTTCGTTGCTCTGTGGCATGTGGGATCTTCCCAGACCAGGGATCGAACTGGTGTCCCCTGCATTGCAAGGCAGACTCTTCAACCACTGGACACCAGGGAAGCCCTATTGCCTTTTACACTGTTGTGTTCATTTCTGCTGTACAGCGTAGGAAGCAGCTACATGAATACATATGTCCCCTCCCTCGGGAGCCTCCCGCCCACTGCCTCATCTCACCCCTCTCGGTCATCACAGAGATGACCTCCCTGTGTTATACAGCAGTTTCCCACTCAGCTCAGCTGTGTCCGACTCTGCGGCCCCATGGGCTGCAGCACGCCAGGCCTCCTTGTCCATTACGAACTCTCCCGGGGCTTACTCAAACTCATGCCCATTGAGTCGGTGATGCCATCCAACCATCTTACCCTCTGTCGTCCCCTTCTCCTCCTGCCCTCAATCTTTCCCAGCATCAGGGTCTTTTCCAGTGAGTCAGTTCTTCGCGTCAGGTGGCCAAAGTATTGGAGTTCAGCTTTAGCATCATTCCCTCCAAAGAATATTCAGGGCTGATCTCCTTTAGGATGGACTGGTTGCATCTCCTTGCAGTCCAACGGACTCTCAAGAGTCTTCCCCAACAACACAGTTCAAAAGCATCAGTTCTTCAGTGCTCAGCTTTCTTTATACTGCAAACTCTCACATCCATACGTGACTACTGGAAAAACCATAGCTTTTGACTAGACGGACCTTTGTTGGTAAAGTAATGTCTCTGCTTTTGAATATGCTGTCTAGGTTGGTCATAGCTTTTCTTCCAAGGCTGCAGTCCCCATCTGCAGTGATTTTGGAGACCGAAAGATAAAGTCTCTCACTGTTTCCATTGTTTCCCCATCTATTTGCCATGAAGTGATGGGACTGGATGCCATCACTTAGTTTTCTGAAAGTTGAGTTCAGAGTGTGAACTCAAAAAGGCAACTTTTTCACTCTCCTCTTTCACTTTCATCAAGAGGCTCTTTAGTTCTTCACTTTCTGCCGTAAGGGTGGTGTCATCTGCATATCTGAGGTTATTGATATTTCTTCCAGCAATCTTGACTCCAGCTTGTAATTTATCAGCCCAGCGTTTCTCATGATGTACTCTGCATATAAGTTTAATAAGCAGGGTGACAGTATACAGCCTTGACATACTCCTTTCCTAGTCTGCCGGCAATGCCAGACACCTGGGTTTGATCCCTGGGTCAGGAAGATCCCCTGGAGGAGGAAATGGCAATCCTCTCACAGTGGATTCATGCATAGTCAGAATGCACTGTGCTCTGGAACATGAAAATGCTTTCCCACCAGCTGTCTATTTTACACGTTAGTGTGTGGAACCTAGAAAAATGGTACTGATGAAGCTATTTGCAGGGCAGGAATAGACACAGATGTAGACAATGGACTTGAGGACCAGCGGAGAAGGGGAGGGTGGCATGAATCGAGAGACTAGCGCTGGCAGGCACGCCTGACGTGTGTGAGACAAATAACAGTAAGTGCTGGAGAGGATTTATTGGAGAAAAAGAGCACCCTGACGTGAGTGAGGTGGCTAGTGAGACACTGTTGCGTGCACAGGGCATTCATCTCAGCGCTCCATGATGACCACAGATGACCCAGTTTGTGCCTTTTATGGCTGCGTAATACTCCACTGTGCACATGTACACTTCTTCCTTATCCATTCATCTGTTGATGGACATCCAGGTTGCTTCTGTGTCCTGGCTGTTGTAAACAGTGCTGCAGTGAACCCTGGGGTACAGGTGTCTTTTTCCGTTTTGTTTTTCCTCAGGGTATGTGCCTAGGAGTGGGGTTGCTGCTCACGCGGTGGTTTTATTTTTATTTTTTTCAGGAACCTCCATACTGTTCTCCATGGTGCTTATGTCAGTTTACATTTCCACCATCAGTGAAAGAGGGCGCTCTTTGTCTCCAGTAAGTCCTCTCCAGCATTTATTGTTTGTAGACTTCCGGATGATGACCATTCTGACCAGTGTGAGGTAATATACCTCACTGTAGTTTTGATTTGTGTTCCTCTAATAATTAAGGATGTTGAGCGTCTTTTCATATGGCCACGTGTATGTCTTCTTTAGAGAAGTTTAGGTCTTCCGCCCATTTTTTGATTGGGTTGTTGATTTTGTTTTTGATATTGAGCTGCATGAACTGTCTGTACGTTTTGGAGGTTGATTCCTGTCTGTCGCTCCGTTTGCAAGTATTTTCTCCTTTTCAGAGGAGCATATGAGCCTTCATCGTTATGGCTTTCTTTGCTGTGAAAAAGCTTTTAAGTCCCATTTGTTTATTTTTGTTTTTATTTTCATTACTCTAGGAGGTGGGTCAGGAAGATTTTGCTGTGATTTAT
Organism: Oryx dammah; assembly: GCF_014754425.2. Lineage (NCBI taxonomy): Eukaryota > Metazoa > Chordata > Mammalia > Artiodactyla > Bovidae > Oryx > Oryx dammah. The sequence continues at coordinate 2,410,873 of NW_024070193.1, forward strand.
GTCCAAAAGTGTTCTGCCTATGTTTTCCTCTAAGAGTTTTATTGTGTCCAGTCTTACATTCAGGTCTTTAGTCCACTTTCATGTATGGTGTTAGGAGGTGTTCTTATTTCCAGTCTTTTACATGTAGCTGTCCAATTTTCCCAGCACCACTTACTGAAGAGACTGCCTTTGGTCCATTGTATATTCTAGCCTCCTTTGTCAGATTAGGTGATTAGAGCTATGCGGGTTTATCTCTGGGCTTTCTGTCCTGTTGGATTGATCTGTGTGTGAGTTTCTGTGTCACTACCAGACAGTGTTGATGACAACAGCCTTGTAGTCTTGTCTGAAGTCAGGGAGCCTGACTCCTGCAGCTCTGGTTTTCTTTCTCAAGATTGCTTTGACTATTTGGCATCTTTTGTGTTTCCATACAAAGTGTAAATTTTAAAAATCTAATCCTGTGAAAAATGCCATTAGCAATTTGATAGCGATTACCCTGAATCTGTAGATTGCTTTGGGTAGTATGGTCATTTCCACAATATTGAGTCTTCCAATCCAGCAACATGGTATATCTTCCCATCTGTTTGTGTCTTCATTGGTAGCTTATAGTTTTCCAAGTACAGGTCTTTTGCCTCCTTAGGTAGGTTTATTCCTAGGTTTTTTTTTTTTTTTTTTTTTGCAATGGTAAATGGAATTGTTTCCTTGATTCCTCTTTCTGATCTTTCATTGTTAGTGTATAGGAAAGCAAGAGATTTCTGTGCATTAATTCTGTATCCTGCAACTGTACCAGATTCATTGATTAGCACTGGTAGTTTTCTGGTAGCATCTTTAGGATTTTCTACGTAAAGCATCATGTCATCTGCAAACAGTGACAGTTTTCCTTTCCAATTTGGATTTCCTTTATTTCTTTTTCTTCTCTGATTGCCATGGCTAGACTTCCAAAGTGATAGTAAATAATAGCGGTGAGAGTGAACATCCTTGTCTTGTTCCTGATCTTAGAGGAAATGCTTTCAGTTTTTCACCATTGAGAGTGATGTTTGCCGTGGGCTTGTTGTATTTGGTCTTCATTATGTTGAGGTACAGGAGACAGGGATCAAGGCCATCCGCAAGCAAAAGAAATGCAAAAAAGCAAAATGGCTGTCTGAGGAGGCCTTACAAATAGCTGTGAGAAGAGGAGAAGTGAAAGCAAAGGATAAAAGGAAAGATATACCCATTTGAATGCAGAGTTCCAAAGAATAACAAGAAGAGATAAGAAAGCCTTCCTCAGTGATCAGTGCAAAGAAATACAGGAAAAATTAATAGAAAGATCTCTTCAAGAAAATTAGAGCTACCAAGGGAATATTTCATGCAAAGATGGGTTCAATAAAGGACAGAAATGGTATGGACCTAACAGAAGCAGAAGATTTTAAGAAGAGAAGATACACAGAAGAGCTGTACAAAAAAGATCTTCGTGACCCAGATAATCATGATAGTGTGATCACTCAGCTAGAACCAGACATTTTGGAATGTGAAGTCAACTGGGCCTTAGGAAGCATGACTAAGAACAAAGCTAGTGGAGGTGATGGAATTCAGTTGAGCTGTTTCAAATCCTAGAAGATGATGCTGTGAAAGTGCTGCACTCAATATGCCAGCAAATTTGGAAAACTCAGCAGTGGCCACAGGACTGGAAAAGGTCAGTATTCATTCCAATCCCAAAGAAAGGCAATGCCAAACAATGCTCAAACTACTGCACAATCGCACTCATCTCACATGCTAGTAGAGTAACGCTCAAAATTCTCCAAGCCAGGCTTCAGCAGTATGTGAACTGTGAACTTCCAGATGTTCAAGCTGGTTTTTTAAAAGGCAGAGGAACCAGAGATCAAATTGCCAACATCCGCTGGATCATGGAAAATGGAAGGGATTTCCAGAAAAATATCTATTTCTGCTTTATTGACTATGCCAAAGCCTTTGACTGTGTGGGTCACAATAAACTGTGAAAAATTCTGAAAGAGATGGGAATCCCAGACCATCTGACCTGCCTCTTGAGAAATCTGTATGCAGGTCAGAAAGCAACAGTTAGAACTGGACATGGAACAACAGACTAGTTCCAAATAGGAAAAGGAGTATGTCAAGGCTGTATATTGTCACCTTACTTATTTAACTTATATGCAGAGTAGAGTACATCATGAGAAACGCTGGGCTGGATGAAGCACAAGCTGGAATCAAGATTGCTGGGAGAAATATCAATAACCTCAGATGTGCAAATGACACCACCCTTATGGCAGAAAGTGAAAAAGAACTAAAGAGCCTCTTGATGAAAGTGAAAGAGGAGAGTGAAAAAGTTGGCTGAAAGCTCAACATTCAGAAAACTAAGACCATAGCATCTGGTCCCATCACTTCATGGCAAATAGATGGGGAAACAGTGGCTGACTTTATTTTTTGGGGTTCCAAAATCACTGCAGATGGTGATTGCAGCCATGAAATTAAAAGACGCTTACTCCTTGGAAGGAAAGTTATGACCAACCTAGACAGCATATTAAAAAGCAGAGACATTACTTTGTCTGCAAAGGTCCATCTAGTCAAGACTATGGTTTTTCCAATAGTCATGTATGGATGTGAGAATTGGACTGTGAAGAAAGCTGAGCGCCAAAGAATTGATGCTTTTGAACTGTGGTGTTGGAGAACACTGTTGAGAGTCCCTTGGACTGCAGGAGATCCAACCAGTCCATCCTAAAGGAGATCAGTCCTGGGTGTTCACTGGAGGGACTGATGTTGAAGCTGAAACTCCAATACTTTGGCCACCTGATGCAAAGAGCTGACTCATTTGAAAAGACCCTGATGCTGGGAAAGATTGAGGGCAGGAGGAGAAGGGGATGACAGGATGAGATGGTTGGACGGTATCACTGACTCGATGGAGATGAGTTTGGGTAGGCTCTGGGAGTTGGTAATGGACAGGGAGGCCTGGCGTGCTGCAGTTCATGGGGTCGCAAAGAGTCAGACACGACTGAGCAACTGAACTGAACTGAACCGAGTGTTGCTGCTGCAGGTTCCCTCTGATTTCCGTTTGCGTGGAGTATCTTTTTTAGCCCCTCACTTTCAGTCTCTGTGTGCCCCCAGGTCTGAAGTGGGCGTCTTGTATGGGTCTTATTTTTGTATCCACTCAGCCAGTCCATGTGTTTTGGTTGGAGCATTTACTCCATTTTCATTTAAGGTAATTATTGATATGTATGTTCCTATTACTTTTTTCTTAATTGTTTTGGGTTTGCTTTTGTAGGTCTTTTTCTTCACTTGTGTTTCCCACTTAAAGAAGTTCCTTTAGCATTTGTTGTAAAGCTAGTTTGGTGGTGCTGAATCTTTTTTAGCTTTTGCTTGTCTGTAAAGCTTTTGATTTCTCCATCAGATCTGAATGATATCCTTGCTGGGTAGAGTAATCTTGGTTTGTCGGTTTCTCCCTTTCATCAGTTTAAATATATCTGGCCACTCCCTTCTGGCCTGCAGAGTTTCTGCTGAAGAAATCAGCTGATAAACTTTTGGGGATTCCATTGTATACTATTTGTTGCTTTTCCCTTGCTGCTTTTAATATTTTTTGCTTTGAATTTAATTTTTGTTAGTTTGATTAATATGTGACTTGGTGAGTTTCTCCCTGGGTTTGTCCTGTATGGGACTCACTGTGCCTCCCAGACTTGTGAGACTGCAGTGGGCCTGTGCTGAGTGACTCACTTCCCTCAGTTTTGTTACACCTGGGCCCCGACATCTGAGCATTCAACACCATAGTCCTGGATTTTCAAAGTTTTGATTCCAGTTCTTATGATTTTGGCCTTTTTAGAGTAAGTTTTATTGAAAAGCCACTTTAGAAATAAACTCAAGGGAAAAAATACCTTTGCCCAACACAGAGCCAAATATTTATTGCTCTACACTGTGTTTGAAGAATCTCACCCTTATGGGGAGAATAGCAGTAACAGCAATAATTAATAATACTAATATTTAGCATTGACCCATTGCTCTGCTGCTGAAAGGGCCATTCAGTTGTTTCTGGGAGGGAGGACCTTCACAACAGCCCTGTGAAGTAGGGATTATTCCCCACTTTTCAGGTGAAGAAGCTGGGGCTCAGAGCACAGCTGAGCTGGGCATCTTGGAGAGAAGGCAGGCCCCAGGCTTGGGAATTAATATTATTCTAAGGTGCCACAACTGTGGTGTTGGAGAAGTCTCTTGAGTGTCCCTTGCACTGCAAGGAGATCCAACCAGTCTATCCTAAAGGAGATCAGTCCTGGGTGTTCATTGGAAGGACTGATGCTGAAGCTGAAACTCCAATACTTTGGCCACCTGATGTGAAGATCTGACTCATTTGAAAAGACCCTGATGCTGGGAAAGACTGAAGGTGGAAAGAGAAGGGGACAACAGAGAATGAGATTGTTGGATGGTATCACCAACTCAATGGCCATGAGTTTGAGTAAACTCCAGGAGTTGGTGATGGACAGGGAGGCCTGGAATGCTGCAATCCATGGGGTCTCAAAAAGTCAGACATGACTGAGTGAGTGAACTAACCTGAACTGAAGGTGCCACATGAAGGCTGGCATTCTTCTCAAAGGCCTGGCTGCCCTCAGGCCAGGCCCATTCCTTACCTGGAGAGATGGAAGTCACGGGGTGACTTCTGATATCATGTTGTGTGATTGACATTAAATGGTCTGGGGAGTGTGCTGAGACCCTCCCCTTTCTCAGGTGCTGTGAGACCAGGAGCAGAAGATCCGCAGGACTGGGGAGCCTCTACTCATGGTAGATACTATAGGTTTTCCAAGGTAGAGATAAAACTGTGACCTGGGGTGGGGTGCAAGAAACTTCCGTATGTTTCCTCTCCCTAATCCCATCTAGCCACCCACCTATCCACCCATTCATCGATCTGTCCACCTACCCTCCCACCCATCAGCTCATTCATCCACCCATACTCATTCACCCAACCATCTACCTATCCATCCATCCACACATCCATCTACCAACCCAGCCTCTTACCCCTCCATCCATTATCCAACCATCTATCTATCCACTTACCCACCTATCCATTAACATCCATCTGTCCATCCAGTTGGGCTTCCCAGGTGGCTCAGTGGTAAAGAATCCACCTGCCAAGCAGGAGGCATGGGTTCAATCCCTGGGTCCAGAAGATCCCCTGGAGAAGGAAATGGCAACCCACTCCAGGATTCTTGGCTGGAAAATTCCATGCACAGAGGAGCCTGGCAGGCTACAGTCCATGGAGTCACAAAGTTGGACATGACTTAGTGACTAGCAGCAGCAGAAGCTATTTACTTATCCACCCCCCATCCACTGACCCCTTTATCTGCCCATCCATTAGCCATCTATCTATTCACCCATCACTCACTCATCCATCGTCTACCTATCCACCCATCCGTCCACCCATTCACTACCCACCCACCCATTATCCATCCACCAATCCAGTTTACTCATCCATCCATCCATCTGCACATCCACCCATCCACTTATCCATCTGCCCACCCACCCATTCACTCACCCACCTGTTATCTATCCATCTGTTCATCCACTGATTCATCGTCTAGCTACTAATCCATCCATCCATCTACCCACCCACTTACCTATCCGTCCATTATCCATCCACTTACCCATCTTCCATCCACTCACTCATCCCTCCATCCACCTACCATTCTAGTGACCCTCCCACTTACCCACCCACCCATTATCCATCTATCTGTCCATCCACTTATACGCCTGGTCATCAGCTCACTCACCCATCCACCCACCCACCTCGTACCCACCCATTATCCATCTATCTGTCCATCCACTTACCCATCTTCCATCTACTCTGTCATCCATCCATATATCCATCTACCCATCCAGTGACCCACCCACGTACCTACCTATCCCTTATCCATCCACTCACTCATCCATTTCCCATCACCCACCCACTTACCCACTTATCTATTATTTATCCATCTATCCATTCACCCCTCTACTCACTCATCCATCCATTCATCCATTTACCCATCCACCAACCCACTCACTTGCTGCTGCTGCTGCTGCTAAGTCGCTTCAGTCGTGTCCGACTCTGTGCAACCCCAGAGATGGCAGCCCACCAGACTCCCCCATCCCTGGGATTCTCCAGGCAAGAACACTGGAGTGGGTTGCCATTTCCTTCTCCAATGCATGAAAGTGAAAAGTAAAAGTGAAGTCACTCAGCCGTGTCCGACTCTTAGTGACCCCATGGACTGCAGCCTACCAGGGTCCTCCGCCCATGGGATTTGCCAGGCAAGAGTACTGGAGTGGGGTGCCATTGCCTTCTCCGAACCCACTCACTTACCCACCCATTATCCATCCATCCATCCACTTATCCATCCTACTAGCCAATAATACATCCATCTATCCACCCACTCACTTACCTATCCATCCATTATCTATCCACTTACCCATCTTCCCATCCACTCACTCATCCCTCCATCTACCTATCCATTCATCCACCTATCCATCCACCCATCCCTCTCCCCATTGAGTGGCCCACCCATGTACCCACCTATCCATTATCTGTGCATCCACCTACTCATCTATGTACCCATCCACCTACCAACCCACCTTTTATCCATCTGTCCATCCGCCCATCTACTCACTCACCCATCCATCCATCCACCTACCCACTTACCTATCCATCCATTATCCATCTATCTGTCTATCCACTCACTCATCCATCCATTCACCTATCCACCTGGTGACCCACTCAACCCCCACCCATTACTCACCCATCTATAGTCCACCTGTCCACTCACTCATCACCCCCACCCACTTACTCGCCCATCCATTACCACCCACGTATTCATCCACCCACTCACCCAGCCATCTACCCATTCACTGACCCACCCACCTACCCACTCATCTATTATCCATTTATCCTTCCACTTACCCACCCATCTACCTATTCATCCATCCATCTCTTCATTCACCTACCCACTGACCTCCCACCTACCCATCCATCCATCCATCCATCCATCCATCCATCCATCTAGCTATCCATCTACCCACCCACTTACCCACCCATCCATTACCACCCACGTATTCATCCACCCACTCGCCCATCCATCTACCCATTCACTGACCCACTCATCCATTATCCATCAATCTTTCTATCCACCCATCCACTCATTCATCCGTCCATCCACTCATCCCTTTACGTGCCTACACATCCAGACACCCATGTAAAGAAGACAAAAAAGGTCCAAGGGAATAAGTCAAACAACTGTCCAGTCATTTTATTTGTCCATGCTGTGATCCAGGCCCAGTGCTAACATTGGGAGTCTGACACCACCTATAGACACCGAGGGGCTCCCAGTGTGTGGGGCCAGGGGACTGTTGTCTCAGAGGTATCTGAGTTTCATCAGTGTCTGTGGGCACAGAGTTCAGAGGTGCCATCTCTTCTTGGTGTCTCAACACAATCGCCAAAGATCCCAGCAACCTGCATCACACCACAAGCTCATCCGCAAGCAGATACCCCCGGGATCAGAAGGTCAGCAGGCACACAGCACCCTGAATCTCCCAGGCACGTAGAGAGAGATACACAGAAAGCCATGTACAGGCAGGAGCACACAAGACGTACACGTCGGCACCCGGAAGGTGCTCGGGGGGCGGTCACACGACAGTGCTGAGCACCCCTAGTGTGTGTGTGTGTGTGTGCCTCTCCCTCACACACACACACAGGGAGATGCAAACAGACACGCATCAGAACACCCACACCCTCCTGGAGGAGAGACTTCCAGGTTGAGAGGCACTGGATGTCGGGGGACCCAGTGTAGAGGCCTCGCCCACACCTTTCTGCGCCCTGGGACTATGCTATCCAGGAAGCCCTGCTGCTCGGGGAGCCCCTCGCCCAGCTCTGCTGCCCCGTACCTGAGGACGCCCGGCAGCGGCAGGGCGTCCTGAGGAGGAGCGGGCTCCCTTGGCTGACTTCTGCCAGGCAGTTATGATGTGTCCCTGTGACAGTCACGTGGGGCCCAGGACACGAGCCTGTGCTCCACACGGCTCTGCTCAAGGTCACCACTCGGGGGCCCTGCTCAAAAGGCCGGAGCTCAACAGGCCAGGGCCAGGGACCTGCCTCCTTCTTGGGGAAACTGATAGCACAGCCCAGGCATCTGGGGCCGCTCCTGCCCACTTGGTCTACAGGGCTGGAGAACCCAGCCGTGCAAGTCAGGGTCTCCGTGGGGCCTGACCCCACACCCAGGCCCGGCCCCTCCTTACCCCAAAGGGAGTATCGGGACTAAGAAGAAGCACAGGCCGTGGAATGATACAGGCAGACTCAATATAAATAAAATATTCATATAAAAATAGTCTCTTAGAAAATATTCTCTCTTATCCAGTGGCTCACTTTCTAGAAGGTGGGAACTGCTGGGGGGGTTAGCATTACCTTTCCCCTCTCTCTCTCTGTTCCAAACTGGACTTTTCTAATGGGGAGGTTTGAGCTGGGGAGGACTACAGGCTGGGAACCGTATTCTAGAAAACGTCTCCCAATTCCAGACCAGCTTAAATCTCTGGAGAATTAGCAGCAAACAGCAAAAAAAAAAAAAAAAAAGTGTGTGTGTGTGTGTCTATATACGTAGAAAGGACGTCTTCCCTTGCACTTGAGCATCTGGTGCGGCAAGGGGGTCCTCGCGGAGTCAGCTAGGAAGAAGATCTGCCTGAAGAATCACCACGCACAGCTCTACTCCACTCCCTGTGCTAGCGGCAGAACATCCCACAGGGAGAGCCAGCGGTCCACGTTGCTTGCAGAAAACGGATCCCGACGAGGTGGAAGGGTTCTTGTTTAATTAAATAAATTAATATTATTTTTTTAATATCAGAATAAATTGTTAAATATTGCTATTACTGTTGAGGCCCCCGGGGTCCAGTGTTTCAGGCTCTGCTCCGGCCGAGGGCAGCGTCTGGGTGCGGCGTGGATGACGACTTGGGGTCCGGGAGGGGTCCCCCCCCCTCCCCCCCCGCACCGGCAGGGCCCCGCCCCCGCCTCCACCGCCCCAGCAGACAAGACAAGCTCAGCAGCGGCTACGGAGGTTGGGGCGGGGCCCGCGGCGGGGAACGCGGCCGGCCCTCCGCCGTGCACGCGGCCGGCCCTCCGCCGTGCCGCGCCGCGCCGCGCCGCCCCGCCGCTCACTTGCACGTGTAGACCTCGGTGCGCTCGCTGCACGTGTTGCACTTGACGTAGCAGCACCAGTGGAATTTGCAGTTGCACTGCCACACGCGGGCGTACTGGTGGGTGTTGTAGCCGCGGCCGCAGCACATGAGGTCGCAGCCGCTGGCCTGGGGCGCCGTCTTGTTGCAGGCGCGGCCCTGCGTGCCCACGCTGCCCGTCACCGGGTCCTCCTCGCAGTAGTTGGGTGACTTCTCGATGTACACCAGGTCGGTGTCCATGGGCTTGCGGTAGGACAGCGGCTTCTTGATCTTGAGGAAGGTGGGCCGCTTGTTGCGGCTGGCGCGCACGGGCTCCACGTGGACCGCCTCGTTGTACTTGTCCTTGAGCACGTAGCCCAGCTCGCGGAACTGCGGCAGCGTGGTCCAGCAGGTCTTGGTGGTGCAAGAGCCGGACACGCCATGGCACTTGCACTCCAGCTTCATGTTTTCCTCCAGGATCTGCGGGGGCGGCAGGGAGGGCACAGCTTATCACGCAGGGCCAGGCGGGGCACCCCGGGGCCACCCCCCCAGCCCCGCTGCCCCTCCCGGCTGGGTTTGGCCTGTGCTTTTCTTTCTAGGGGGCTGCCCTGCTGGCTCAGCTGGTAAAGAATCCGCCCACGATGCGGGAGACCTGGGTTTTTCCTGGGGTTGGGAAGATCCCCTGGAGACGGGCAAGGCTGCCCACTCCAGTATCCTGGCCTGGAGAGTTCCATGGACTAGGGTCGCAAAGAGGTGACACAACTGAGCCACTTTCACTCGCTGTCTTTCTGGGGCCGGAAGCTCAGACCTGGATGCAAAGCCTCCCCGGGACTCACCTGCCCTCCCTGCTCCCGACCCCGAGGAGGCCTCACGCCACTGCTTAGATCCATGTAGGCCCGTCTTGACCACATGTCGGTTCTCTCAGGGCTGCGCCGGCTTAAAGTCGCTTCGGAACCAACATTTGAAAGCCAGGAGGAGACTTTCAAAGACAGGCTGCCTGGTGTTCTGCCAGGCCAACAGAACAGGTACCTGGCAACTCTGGAGTGATGCTCGAAATTATTTCATAACCAGAGCAGCTGGGCACTGACCTGCTGGCGTGGGAGCTGGCCACAGAGGCCAGCACGGCGGTCCAGCGGCATCTGGCTCATGGTCAGCTCGGCCACCCGGGCAGTGATACCCTCCCTCCCAGGCAGGCAGCCTTCAGCTCGCCCCAGTCCTTAGGGCTCCCTGGAGCCATAGGACTGGTTTAAGTCCCAGATCTAGCATGAACCTGCTGAGCGCCCTCAGGCAGCTTGCCTGTTTCCCCACGTGCAGAAGCTGGGTGATGGCTGTACTTCATTATAGCCCTCCAGTGAGAAGCTGGTCAGAAAGGAGAGAGGGTGGACTTCTGAGACACGCAGGAAGCTCAGCTGTCTAAGACACAATGTGGCGCGGAAGAAGCCGGGTGCAAAGAGGATCTACTGTGTGAAGGCGGCGACAGGAAGCTCCAGGGCGGGCAAAGCTAACGGCTGGGCTCCGCGCCATCTTTATCTACAGAAACAGGCTGAGACAGCCCCTGGCCTGGATGTTGCTGGCCCCTGCCGCGGACATGACTGAGTGACTCTCTGCGACCCCACGGACTGCAGCGCACCAGGCCTCCCTGTCCTTTCCCATCTCCCGGAGCTTGTTCGACCTCAGGTCCATCGAGTCGGTGATGCCATGCCCCCATCTCATCCTCCGTCACCTCCTCCTTCCCCTCCTGCCCTCAGTCTTTCCCAGCATCAGGGCCTCTTCCAACGAGGCAGCCCAACAATTAAAGAAGACAACATTTACCAAACCCCCCATAGGACAGGATATTTATATTGCTATCTAGGTTGGTTGGGTTTTTTTCCCCCCCAGTTTTTATCTCCTTCCCTCCCTCCTTTCTGTTGTTCATTGGTTTAATCTCTGTGTGTGAAGAGGCATCTTTGGAGTTAAAGTGTCTCCTCCTTCCAGGCCATCTTCAGCCTGATGTCATCCTAACAGGCCCTTGCTGCTGTGCTCCAGGCACGGGATAGGCGTGTGCTGGTGGGCGCCATTTCTGGGTCATCGCGTGTGAGCGTGTTGGTGTTCATCCACACTGCCCGGCTGCCTTTGCCTGCTTCAGTGCCAGACTAAGGGAGGGAGGGAGGAAGTGGCCTGGGCACACTCTGGGTCCATGCGCTTATGTCGTTGTTTCGTTGCTAAGCCGTGTCCGACTCTTTGCAACCCCACAGATGGCAGCCCACCAGGCTCCTCTGTCCATGGGATTCTCCAGGCAAGAAGACTGGAATGCGTTGCCATTCCCTTCTCCAGGGGATCTTCCCGACCCAGGGGTCAAACCTGCGTCTCCTGCACTGGCAGGCAGATTCTTTACCACTGAGCCACCAGGGACACCCGTGCACTGGCGTCTTATTTAACTCTGTGGGGTTAGTAGGATTCCATTTAACGAGGCAAAAACCAAGGCTCGGCTGACTCCCAGAGCAGGTCTGTGCGTTCGGAGGCCACGGTATTGTTGTCGAGGTCACGAGTCATGTGCGTGGTGGCTGAATACCTGCCGTGTGACCTTGGGTTGTCACTCCCCCTCTCTGAGGCTCAGCTGCCTTCAGTGAACATGGAGTGATGGGACCATCTTCTCTGACAAGAGTTCAGGGGGCTGGGATAGAATCTGATGTTCCCAAAGTAGCCATCAGTTCTGCCTCTGGGCTGGGCCTGTGTGGGTGCTGGGGACACAGAGGCAACCAGGTCAGATCCCTGTCTCCAAGGACAGGCCTGTGTCCAGGGTCCTCTCGGCTCCAGACGCTCCGAGTCCAAGAGGTGACCGGTCACGATACTCGACAGAAGGGAAGCCCACGGTGTCTGCACTCAAAACGCCGGGGCACCAGTGTTCTGGGACGCAGCTGAACGCCTGCTTCCAGGACACCGGTCGTGTGACCCCCTCATGGTGCAGCTGGTGGGGGGCAGCCCCCAAGTCACACAGACGCCCCTGTGCTCATCAGTGAGCAGACGGTCCCCAGGTGGCACCCTTCCGTGTTGGCCTAAAAACCAGAGGTGTCGTGTGTTTTGGGGGCAGAGTTCAGCAGGCATTTCTGGGGCCTGATGCCCTGGCTGGTGGATCTTAGAGCCTCAGAGCCTCCCACACGGATGCCTGGGGTGAGGGGCACTCAGAACAGGTTCTGACGCTGAGCAGGGGTAAGGACGCGGAGCGCCTGGCTAGGAAGTGGCCCCCTCCGAGGGGCTTGCCCTGGAAGTCGCATGCTCCCAAACAGGTTTAGGGATGTTCCTGCCAGCAGCGTTCGTGACGGCTTTGTGGGCATGATCTGATGTCTGTCCATGGTAAGATGGATAAATGGAGGTGAGTGGGCTCAATGGGGCCCTCAGCGGCAGCGGCAGAGGTCAACCTCAGAACACGAGGGGGAGGGAAGGGGGCAGTCGTGGGAGCTCTGCACGGAATGACTGCGTGTGTATCAAGTCCAAAGGCGGCAGAACTCGACTGGAGAGAAAGGGTCACAGATATACCAAGACAGTGGTTGTCCCTGGGGCAGGAGGCGAGGGACTGGGGCTGTCTAGGGTCACCAGGGGGCTCCTGGGGTCCTGGCAGCTTTCTGTTCCTTGATGTGGGAGCTTTCTCTTTATTCCTTTAAACCCTCGTGGATGATCTGAGAGCTTTTTTTTGTACGTGAGCTGCGCTTGCAATTTATAAAAATGCAACGGGCGCAGGAGCCCACAAGCACATGGAGAGAGAATGCATGTCAGTAGCTCCGGGAAAACACAGGATCAGCACCGCGGTGAGACAGCATGCACCACCCACAGGGGTGTGCAAGAGGAAAGAGAGGACCACTGTTGCAGCCCGATGCGAAGTGGGGCCCTCGTATGCTGCTGAGCGGGTGAGCCCCCGGAGACAGCCTGGCAGCTCCTCCGTGTTAAACACATGGCTACCGAGTGACCCGGGACCCTGCTCCCCACCCTCATCTCACAGGCTGAAATCCTAGCCCCCAAAGGGAGGGCAGTAGAGGTCCTTTGGGAGGGTCTTCAGTCACAAGTGAAGCCCTCATGAATGCTATTGGTGCCTCGTGAAGGAAGCTCCAGAGAGCCCCTTCCAGCCCAGGAGGACAGAGAGAAGGTCCCGGCCGAGAGCCAGGAAGTGGGCCCTCGCCAGGGCACAAGCTGCACCTCGGGCTCCCTGCTCCCAGAACGGGGAGAAGCACGTTTCTGTTGTCTTGCTTCCGTGCCGCCCAATCTGGGGCACTCTGCTGGAGCTGCCCGGGCACCCCAAGACACCCAGCAATTCTCCCTAGGTGTTGGGTTGGCCACAGAGGTCATTTCAGTTTTTCCGTAAGATGTTAGAGCAAGGATAATGAGACATCTGTTCATCACCTGTGCACACCTGGGTCCATGCTTTTATAGGGGGTGTCTTACTTGACTCCACGATTCCACTTAACAAGGCAAAATCTAAGGGTCAGCTAACTCCTAGAGCTGGTCTGTGCGGTGTTTGGAGGCCAGGGTCTTATTGCCGAGGGGTGCGAGTCGAGTGGTTGGTGGCTGCTTATTTGCTGTGTGACCTTGGGGTTGTCACTCTCCCTCTGAGCCTCAGCTGCCTTCAGTGAACATGGAGTGAAGGCAATTCGATCTTTTGTGGCAAAATTTGCCAGGGGGTGGCTGGGGGGTGAGCTGGGAGAGAATCAGATATTCCAAAAGTCGCCGTTAGTTCTATCTCTGGGCTGGGCCTCTGTGGGTGCTGGGGCCGGAGAGGTGACCAGATCAGATCCCCATCTCCAGGGATGGGCCCGTGTCCAGGGTCCTCTTGACCCCAGATGCTCGGCCTTCAGGAGGAGGTAACCCCGGCGAGTCAACATACTCAACAGCAGGGAAGCCCCCCACATCCACATAAAAAAAACGGATTAAACTGTGTATTCAGCAGCATCCCTCACAACAGCCCCAAAATGGAAACGACCCAGACGAGCCCTGCCGGGCGAAGAGAGAAAACGTGGGCCGCCCACACAGCAGAGTGTCACCCATGGAAAGGGATGGGGCGCCGACCCCGCCGCAATGCACCCTGGTCATGCGGCGCTCAGTGACCAAAGCCAGACCCACGGGACCAGGTCCAGTCTCATCGCCTTTACCGGCGATGTCTGGGAGAGGCAGCGCTGTGCAGGCAGGAGGCAGGCCAGAGAGGTGGGGGGCGAGTGCTGGAGGGCGTAGGGCTCTTCTGGAGGTAAGCTGACTGTGGGGATGGCTGTGCACACATGTGACAGTATCAAACAGTGCTGAACTTGCCCTTCGGGTGAGGGCCACGCCACGGTGTGCGCAGTAGACTGTAACTAAGCTGGCTTTAAAAAAAACAAGTTCTTGGCCGGTTGTGAGGAGGCACTGGGTGACACCCAGTGTGTCCCTGGCGGTGGCCCCCCAGGCGGCGAGCCCCAGTGCCAGGGCCAGACGCCCGGGCGACCGCCGCCAGCTCACTGCCTCCCTCCTCCTCTGGGGCCAGCATGGCCTGCGGCCCTGGCAGCACTTTCACGGGCCCCTGATCGCATGACACGCAGCCCGTTAATTAACCCTGCAGAGTCTGCATTTTGAGAGCTCGGGGATAGCATTAAGTCCGCATTAAGCTGGGCGGAATCACAGCCGCGCGGGCCAGGACTGGTCACTCGGATGGGCACCGAACCCTCTCCCCCAGGCACGGGGGCACAAGCAGAGGAAATGCCTGTGGGACAAAGCCAGGCTGGGCTGCCAGCATCCGAGCCGCCCGGGGCAGGGGGCCTTCCGGGGCCCTCCCGCTTGGGGCCTGGGCTGCAGTTCTGGGTCAGGCAGTCACGGGTCTGCGCACCTTCCCCGTGGCCTGACTCATGGCCGGTGCGCTCAGGAGATGGCCAGAGAGAAGTCAGCAACAGGTGCCTTCACACCCTGGCACAGCTGGTGTTCCGGGCTCGAGCACCCAGCCTGAGCGTCTGGGGTCCTGGGGGCCCTGCATCGCCAGATGGAGGGAAGGGGAGGGGCAGTGGGGGGCCTGGAGCCGCCCGAGTGGACCGCTGTCAGTATTTCTGCCCGTGGCTGCACTTCTCGGTCCTTCCTGGCTTAAGGACCAGGCCCACGAGACTGCCTGGGCGATGCCACATTGGCATCCTTGATGCAGAGACCTCTCGGGACGAAAGGAAAGGCCACCGAGAAAGCAGATCGTGAGGCCCTCCGAGTTCTCCTCCTGCCCCTCGCCCCTCCTGTCACCGCTGGTCAGGCAGAGCAGGGACTGGCCTTCACAGAAGTGGCTCCGGGTGAGGAGCAGGGCCTCACCTGGTGAGTAACGTTGAGCCACAGAAGCTGTGCCCTTGCAAAGAGCACGTGGGGAAGCAGGGCGCGGGCAGCCGCCTCAAATAAGAGAGTAAGTGAGACGAAGACGGTGGAGCTGGGTCAGGGGTGTGGAGTGCGGGGATGGGGGGCAGGTGGCTGCGCGACACTGCCGGGCTGGACATCCTCTTGGAAGGAGGGTCGCTCCAGTAGAAGCAGAGGCCCAGGGCAGGCCAGGGCGGGGCAGCACAGGCCCCTGAAGGACGGACACTGCGGCCAGCGGCCGGAGGGCCCGAGGCTTCCGCCGAACAGGGCCAGGGCCATGCGGAGCCCAGGAGGGGGCCTCCCACAGGCTCTGCTGACCACGCCCAGGAGCTGTGGCTTGGTTTTTCTGTTTTTAGTGGAATATGATGTGTGTTCCTGGTGTACAGCATCGTCCATCAGCCATACGTACCAAGTGATGTGGGTGAACCTGGAGCCTGTCACAGAGTGAAGGCAGTCAGAAAAACATGTTTACGCACATGTGTGGAATCTAGAAAAATGGCGCTGAAGCCCTACGGGAGGGCAAGAGTAGAGACGCCGCTGGAAGGAATGGACTTGTGCACGCGGTGGGGCAGAGACAGGGTGGGACGAACTTCGAGAGCAGCAATGGCATGCACACCCTGCCGTGTGCAAAGCGGGTGCCGCACAGCACGGGTGCTCCGCTCGGTGTGCACACCCTGCCGT
>NW_024070193.1:2426998-2484261 GCF_014754425.2 Oryx dammah
GCTCGGTGTGCACACCCTGCCGTGTGCAAAGCGGGTGCCGCACAGCACGGGTGCCCCGCTCGGCACCCTGAGATGACCTAGAGGGCTGGCATGTGGCTGGGTGGGAGGGAGGGAGAGAACCTCCAAGAAGTTCCACGTTCACTGGGGAAGTGTGAGAATAGGGCGGAGGCCCCAGTCCATCCTTTACCCCATTTTGCCCGTGGCTAACACCTCACCTCAGCGTTCTTGCCTGGAGAATCCCAGGGACGGGGGAGCCTGGTGGGCTGCCATCTGTGGGGTCGCACAGAGTCTGACACGACTGAAGCGACTTAGCAGCAGCAGCAGCAACACCTCACCTCAGCAAAATGTACAATTAGCACGGTAAATTAATGAATGAGCTAAGGGTGTCCCTGGTGGCTCAGCTGGTGAAGAATCTGCCTGCAATGTGGGAGACCTGGGTTCGATCCCCTGGGTTGGGCAGATCCTCTGGAGAAGGGAACGGCTACCCACTCCACTATTCTGGCCTGGAGAAATCCGTGGACTGTGTGGTCCATGAGGTCGCAAAGAGTCAGACACGACCGAGCCACTTTCTCCTTATAATGTTCGCTTAGTCAGTGAAGTCCGTACTTCATTTGGATGCCCTGGGTTGCTACCTTCTGTCCCCTTCCTGTTCCAGGAGCCCATCCAGGCCACCCCATGGCCTTCAGTCGCCTGTCTCCCTGGGCCGCGAGATGGGGTTTTGAGGACAGGACAGCCAGTGGCGGCCAGGAGCAGGATTTATGGTTTGTAAAAGTCTGCTCGCTGGCTGTAAGAAAGGCGCCACTCACTCCGGTCCCGGGAGACTGTGGGAGAGAGAGTCCAGGGCTATCTGGGAAAGCTCTGCAGCTTCTGCTCAGTCTCACTGTGAACCTCAAACTTGTCTGAAACATAGTCTTTAAAAAATCCCAGGCGAGAGGCTGTACGCAGGGAGAGTCCCTAGAGTCCGGACTTGGTTGATTCTGCTGCTGACGGGCTGGGGGGCCTCCCTGGACTTGGGTTTCCCCATTTCAAAGTCAAGGGTTTGAAGTAAATGATTCCCAAGGCTGCTTCTGACCCTAAGAATCCTGACCTCGTACCAACACTGCTCTTCAACCCAAAGTGTTTTGGGGGATCTGACACCTGCTGAGAGATGGGCACTTCCATCCCATTTCACAGGTGAGGAAACTGAGGCTCAGAGAAGGAAAGGGACTCAAGACCACAGTGCAGGCTGCATCGCCTCCATACGTCTGTCCAGAGCACTCCCCACCCTCCGCCTCCCACCCCGCCCCCCAGGAGACTGGCCCGGATGGCTGCACCCCTGAGCTGGCTCTTGCTCCTAGGGGTGAGTGGTCTGGCCCTGAGCACAGCTGCCTCAGGATGAATGCAGGGGGCTCTGGCCAGTGGAGGCCCCGGAGGGAGCCCCGGGGGCAGAGCCAAGTCCTGGTTCTCATTCCCCCGCTCCTCCCCGCCGGCCCCATGGGGTGGCCGCGTCCCCCTTGCCAAGGTCACAGGTCGCAGCTCCCACGTGCTCTGTGCACCTACTGGGTTCCAGCAGCCCGACCCCCTGGCCCACCCGGCCTGAGGAGTAATGGCCCCCCTGCCACCAGCCCCAGGGGCTGCACCCTCCCTCTGGGCTCCCTTGCCTGCGTCCTCTCTTCTATTCGCCTCTCGCTTTCCCGCAACGTAATCCACAAGCCACACACTCCACCCTCCTAAACGTGCGCGCGTCGGTGGCTTTAGTACATGCAGGGCGTGCAGCCGTCACTGCTGAGCGCAGAGCGCTTCATCACCCGAGAGAAAGCCCACCCTGCGCAGCAGTGGTCACTCCAATTTCTCCCTCCTCTCGGGCCCTGGCAACTGCTCATCTGCTTTCTCTCTTTATAGATTTTGTTTGCCTGTCCTGGACATTTTGTGTAAACGGGCTCATACAGCTTGTGGCCTTTTGTGTGTCTAGTTCCCTAAACTCAGCACAATCCTTTCAAAGTTCAGCCCTGGTGCAGCAGCTGTCAGCACCCCATTCCTTTTCGTGGCTGAATAATATTCCCTTGTAGGGCCGTGCGGCACTCTGTCCGCCCAGTCACCAGCCGTTGGTCTGCAGGCTCTCTGTTTAAAACTGTCCTGGAAAAAAAAAATAAATAAATAAAACTGTCCTGGATTTCCTAGTCGGAGCGTGTCGGCCGCCCGGCCTTGACCTGGTGTTACACCCTGGTTCCTCGTGGCAGGCCTGCGCACGAGCCGCCCCTCGACTCCCAGCCCGCGCGCTCTCCCCTCCGTCCACATCTGGGCCCTGCACCTGCCAGCCCTCATCTGGAAGGCCAATCTTTACTGCATTTACGGAGGCTCAACCGAACAACTCCACCGCAGAATATGTACCCTCCGGGGTAGGCGCATACGTGTGTAAAATAACAGCCTCAGAGAGGCGTTATCTGCGATATCAAAAGGCCAAAAGGCTCTCGGATCCACCAATGGGACCAGTTCTGCGAATCACGGGGCTCTGATGAACTGGAATGTCCTGAGCTGCCAGAGAGGACAAGGCGGCCCTGTGCTTTCCAGAGATGCACCGGTGGAGACAGCAGGGGTGTGCAAAGCATGCGGAGCACGCGCTGTTTGTGCAAGATAGACTGTGTGTGCCTGAGAGCACAGAGCGCGTGCCCCGAGCAGCAGGAGACGCTGGGAGGAGGAGCTGCCTCCGGAGAGGACACCCAGTACCCTCCTTGCCATACGATTGTTCTCGGCACCATTCGAATATTCTACCAGGTCGGAAAAACGTCACCTCCTCCACAGAGCCTTCCTTGATTGCCAGGACAGTCACAGACTCCCCCACAGTTTCCATCCCTGTCCTGGGGTGTTGGGTAATTTTCACTTGTCCCTCTGGTGACTGTGTGCCAGTTATTAAATAGCCTCTGGAGTCAGGCCAGCAGCTCCCTGTGGTGGACACGGAGCCGTGCCACCCAGACCCCCTGCCTGTAGCGGTGTGCTGGTAAACCGGCTCCCAAGAGAAGAAAAAGCCCAGTGTGGGATAAATGCTCCCATACAGCCAATTTGAAGCTACCAGTGGTTTAGCAATCAGCTTGCATATCTCCAATATTTAATTCAGGCGGGGCCTTGTAAGTGCCAGGAGCCAGCTCCAGCAGCCTCCAGGACTGGGCAGCCTCCAGCTGTGAGACCCTGCAGGGTCCGTCCCAGCCCCACATACCTGCCACCTTCCCCACAGCCGGGGACAGAGAAAGGCAGGGGTCCCACGGTCTGGCCGCTCTGGCGCTCCCACCGAGGCGCTGGAGGCACACTCATGCCCACCCTGTTCCTCTCCACCCCCTCTGTGTGCACGCGCTCACTTATGTCTGATTTTTCATGACCCCATGGACTGTAGCCCGCCAGGCTCCTCTGTCCATGGGATTCCCCAGGCAAGGATACTGGAGCAGGTTGCCATTTCCTCCTCCAGGGGATCTTCCCAACCCAGGGATCGCACCCGCATCCCTGCATTGGCAGGCAGATTCTTTCCCACTGAGCCACTGGGGACCCCTCTTCACTGATTCCTCATGAACAGCTTGGACCAAACTCCATCTCAGCCTCTGCTCCTGGGGCTGCGAGAACGAGGAGACCCTCCCCGCAACAAGCTGTGACACTCCTGGGGGGGGGTGGGGTGGGGCCAGGACACGCCCCTCCACCCCCAGCCTCGGGCAGAGAGCCTGGCGCAGCGTAGGTGGCGGGCAGCCGCGAGGCCAGAGGAGGACCTGCTGAGCGTCTGCTCCCGTGTGCATTCCTCAGTCCTCACTCGTCGTGCACCGAGCACCTGCTCTCCTCTGCTGCAGAGGCCCCAGGGGTTCCATGAGACAGACATGGGCCATCCTGCCTTCCCTGAGCCTGAGGACCCAGACGGAGCAGCCCCGGAATTAATACCGCCCCCAGATTGAAGTCAGAGAGTGCTATGAGGAGGGAGACAGAGAGCGCTGTGAGGAGGGAGACAGAGAGCAAACAAGACTAGACCCGGGAGGAGCTGCTCTGTGTACAGCAAGGACCTGAAACTAAGTAGGACACGTGAGCATCCACCCAACTCAAGGCGACACAGAGGAGACACAGTCCCCCCAGCGACGTGGGACAAACGACACAGAGGAGGAGACACAGTCCCCCAGCGAGAGGCTCCGGGAGGACAGCAACGTGGAAAAAATGAACACAGAACACTCTCTAACACCATGCTCTAAAGCAAACCCAAAATGGATTAAAGATCTAAAATGACAGACTGGATACTATAAAAGCCTTAGAGGAAAACATACGGAGAACACTCTTTGACATAAATTGCAGCCGTATCTTTCTGGATCCATCTCCTAGAGTAACAGAAATAAAACAAATGAGACCAAGTTAAACTCAAAAGCTCTTATACAGCAAAGCAAATCATGAACAAAATGAAAGGACACAGGAAAAGGCAAGTTAGAACTACAAGGAGGCGTAACCTCGCATGGGTCAGAATGGCCATCATTCAAAAAACCCACAGGAATTCCTGGAGAGGGTGTGGAGAAAAGAGAACCCTCCCGCACCGTTGGGAGGACTGTAAATGAGTACGTCCACCATGGAGAACAGTATGGAGGTTCCTCGACAAACTGAAACTAGAACTTGCCCTATGACCCAGCAGTCCCATTGCTGGGCATATGGCCAGAGAAAACCCTAAATCCAAGAGACACCTGCCCCCCAGTCTTCACCGCAGCGCTGCGTAGCACAGGCAGGACACGGAAGCAACCTAGACGTCCATCGACAAGGAGTGGGTACAGGAGGTGCGGCACGTAAACACAGTGGGATGTTACTCGGCCGTAAAAAGGAACAAAATCGTGCTGTTTGCAGAGACAGGGATGGACCTAGGGACTGTCGTGCAGAGGGAAGAGAAACATCGCATAGCGTCACCTATAGTGGACAGGGAGGCCCGGCGTGCTGCGATTCACGGGGTCACAGAGTCGGACCCGACTGGGCGACTGAACTGAACTGATAGGTGGAATGTAGGAAGATGGTTCGCATGAACCTATTCGCAAAGCAGAGATAAAGACACAATGCACAACAAATGAACGGATCCCACGCGGGTGAGATGGGGAGGGATGGACTCGGAGGCTGGAACTGGCGAATCCACACCGCTGTGTGTAACGTGGGTGACCGAGGCGAGCCTGCTGTGCACTGGTCCGTGCCCCGGCGCCCTAGCCGGGAAGGAGGTCCAGAGCAGGATTTGCGTACACGTGGAACTGATTCACCTTGGTGTGTGTGGTAGAAATTAACACAACACTGGAAACCAACTATACTCCAATGGAATTTTTTTTAAAAACAAAAGGGCAGCCCGCAGAATGGGAGAAGATACTTACAAACAATGCAGCTGACAAGGGATCCATTCCCAGAATTCACAAACAGCGCAGGGGCGTCAAGAT
The DNA here is from genome assembly GCF_014754425.2 of Oryx dammah. Classification (NCBI taxonomy): domain Eukaryota; kingdom Metazoa; phylum Chordata; class Mammalia; order Artiodactyla; family Bovidae; genus Oryx; species Oryx dammah. The sequence continues at coordinate 2,432,401 of NW_024070193.1, forward strand.
TAAATAAAGCCACCAATGATCCCACCCAAAACTGGGCAGAGAAACCTAAATAGACCTTTCTCCAAGGAAAACACACAGATGGCCAAGAGGCACATGAAAAGATGCTCAACAGAGATGATGAAGAGAAATGCCAATCAAAACTACTCTGTGATATCACCTCACGCCAGTCAGAATGACCATCATCAAAAAGTCTACAGACAATAAATGCTGGAGAGGGTGTGGAGAGAAGGGAGCCCTCCCACACTGCCGGAGGGAGTGCACATCGGTACATCCGCTATGGGAAAAATATGGGGGTTCCTTGAGCAACTAAAAGCAGAACTGCCCTACGATGCAGCATCCCACTGCTGGGAGTGTATCTGGAGAAAACCGTAATTCCAGAAGACGCGTGCACCCCAGTGTCCACTGCAGCTATTTAACAACAGCCAGGACAGGGAAGCAGCCCAGACGTCCCCCAGCAGATGAACGGATACAAAAGACGGGGCATACATACACAGCGGGCACTTCAGGCGCTCAGTCGTGTGCAGCCCTTTGCGACCCCATGGACTGCAGCACGCCAGGCCTCCCCGTCCATCACCAGCTCCCGGAGTTCACCCAAACCCACGTCCATCAAGTCGGTGATGCCATCCAGCCATCTCACCCTCTGTCGTCCCCTCCTGCCCTCAATCTTTCCCAGCATCAAAGTCTTTTCAAATGAGTCAGCTTTTCGTATCAGGTGGCCAAAGTATTGGAGTTTCACCTTCAATATCAGTCCTTCCAGTGAATATTGAGGACTGATTTCCTTTAGGAATACTGAAGTGAAGTGAAGTGAAGTGAAGTCGCTCAGTCGTGCCCGACTCTTTGCGACCCCATGGACAGTGGCCTGCACCAAGCTCCTCCATCCATGGGATTTTCTAGGCAAGAGTACTGGAGTGGGTTGCTGTTTCCTTCTCCAGGGAATCTTCCCGACCCAGGGATCGAACCCAGGTCTCCCGCGTTGTAGACAGACGCTTTACCATCTGAGCCACCAGGGAAGTCCCAATAGGAATCCTACTCGGCCATAAAAAAATCCTGCTATATGCAGCACCGTGGATGGACCTGGAGATTATCACTGAGTGAAGACCCACAGAGAAAGACAGAGACATAGGATACTGCGTATATGTGGAGTCTCAAATATGACACAAATGAGCTTATTTACAAAACAGAAGCAGAGTGGACTGATGGATACCCATGAGGACGGGTGGGTGGAGGGGCAGCCTGGGAGTCCGGGCTGGACGTGGACACACTGCTGTATTTAAAATAGATAACCAGCAAGGACCTTCTATATAGCACAGGGAACTCTGCTCAGTATTCTGTAAGAACCCAAATGGGGAAAGAATCTGAAAAAAGAAAGAATGTATATAACTGAATCACTCTGCTGTAAACCTGAAGCTACAACAGCATTATTAATCAGCTGTACTCCAGTATAAAATAAAAAATTTTTAAAGAAAATTCAAGCTTGGAATAATGTTAAAAAGTTTCTGTGGCACCTGAGAGAATGTAAAAATGTAAAGGAAAAGAAACTAAAATCTTCTCTAAGTGTGTTAGTTGCTCAGACATACCGACTCTCTGTGACCCCATGGACTGTAGCCCGCCAGGCTCCTCTGTCCATGAGATTCTCCAGGCAAGAATACTGGAGTGGGTTGCCATGCCCTCCTCCAGAGGATCTTCCCGACCCAGGGATCGAACCCAGGACGCCCCCAACTGCAAGCGGATTCTTTCTTTACCACCAGAGCCACAAGAGAAGCCCTGACATTAAAAAAAGAAAACTATTAAGGACCGCCCTACAGAGCAGGGAACTCTGCTCACTATTCTGTAATAACTTAAATGGGAAAAGAATTTGAAACATAGAAACGTGTAGGTGGGTCATTCTGCTATATACCTGAAACTAACCCAACACTGTGAAGCAACAATATTTCAATAAAAAGTTAAAAAAAGTTGAACTTAGGGGAGATGGAGGAACTGCAGTTAAAGCCAGGGAACAGCGCATGCCAAGGCCCGGAGGTGGGCAGCATGCAGACAGCCCCCCAGGAGGAGCGGGAGGAGACCGGGCTGGACGGTCAGGGCAGGGGCGCTCCTGATGACCTGCGGGGCCAGGGGTTCCGGGAAGGGGCCTTCCTGCAGAGAGGGATGAGGTCTGGCTGACCCCCTGAGAGACGACCCCAGAGAGGGTGGCAATGAGGTCAGAGAGGCAGAATGGAGGGCGGGGAGGCCGTCCCCATCACCCAGGCCGGAGACACTGGAGGCCCCCGATGGAGGCGGTAGCAGTCGGGGGAAGGGGAGGTGACACCCGATGGGGAGGGGTGTGGGGCCCCGGGGTGACTCACGGGCCCCTGATGGACACGGAGGCCGTGCACTGAAACCAGGGGCCAGGCCAGGAGCCGGGCTCGGGGGAGGGCACGTGTCGAGGGCGTGATGGGGACATTTCAGGCTCAGTGAGTGATCAGGAAGAGAGGCTTCTCTGGGAGCAGAAATCTGAAATCTGGCCCTGGTCAGCTTGACCGACCACAGCGAACGATCCTGGTCAGGATCCAGTCACTTCCAAAGACTTGATAAAACGTCAATGAAAACAGCCAGAAGTAGGATACCCACCTCTATCATTTTGAGTATTAAAAAAAGATTACAAAAGCACAAGAAATGAGAGACTGAGAAAGATGACCGCCGGCTAACTATGAATTAAGAGGCTGCTAAAAAGGCAACCACCCGAAGCCATATTAACAGAGGTCTAACGTTCATAACATAGGAGGAGACAGTCTGACCGTGTGACTTTCAGAACTGGGCTATGCCCCCACCGATGGACAGACCCAGAGAGTACGCATACATGAGGGGGCTGGAGAGCCCAGGCTGACAGAGCTGGAACTGCCCCCCGCCCAGAGAAGGCAGATTCTGGGGTCCTGGGCACCGCCCCCTACACTCTGCTGGCCTGTCCTGGGGCAGGGTGAATGGGAGGAGCTGTGTGTCCAGGGGTCAGAACCGGGACCCCAGCTGCAAGGGAGTCCCAGGCAACAGATCCCAGCCCCGTGCGAAGCCAGGCGACCCCACCATGCTGGCCAGCACTGGAGGGGCCACGAGAGCTGGGGACCTCTTGTCCTGGGAGGTATGGGGGGTGGCAGCTGGGGTCTGCAGGGGGCATTCCTGAACCAGGTGGGGCGGGGCCGCTTTTAACCTGCTCTTCTGTCCCCCAGCCCAGCAACCAAACCTGTCTGGAGTAGTAGGAAGGATTTTCTGCACCGCTGGAGGGAGAAAAATCAATCTCTCCCTGACAGGTCCCCCGGGAAGTGCCAACAATGTACCAGGTGCTGCCCAGAGCCCGGAATTACCAGGGCAGGGCTCCCAGGCCTGGGAGGGGCCTCGGGAGAAACTCGCTCCAGAAAAAATTCCTGATTCATGACACCCAACAGATACTATCGAGGCTGGCCTCCTGGGCTGCCCCAGACTTTGGGGCTGCCTGGATGATCTGGGGGTGGACTTCCTGGAGGAGGAAGGGGTGCTCCGGGGAGGGAGGGCAGGCAGTGACCGAGGGGCTCTGTCACCCTCCAGAGCATTGCGAGAGGCAGCTGAGCGCTGAAACCGAAAACTCTTGGCCAGTGTTGAGCTCCACTGCCCCCTCCACACTGCAGCCCTCACCCAGGGAAATTCGCGGCCCAGGACGATCTCCCCGCCTCGTGGTGACCGGCCCTCCTCCAGGAATGCACCTCCATTCATCCCTACATGGCCCTGCCCAGCCCAGCCCTCCTGGGGCCTCTGCAAATGCCACCTCCTCCTCCTCGGAGCGCCCTGCCCCCGCCCCACCCAGCCCAGGAGGACTCCTCCAGCACGGACCTCTCCCACGCCTGACACCCTTCTCTTTGTGCCCTTGTTTACCGCCAGCCTGCGTGGCCTCCAAGCTCTGCAAACGTGGATTCCGCAGTGAGGCTTTCTCCAGCCACGGAACCTAAAGGGGCCCCAGCCAGTCCTCACTGCCACTTGCCACCAGCCATCTCTCCAGTTCCCACTGGTCACTGCTAAGTCCGGGCTTGTGACTCAGGCAGGTCAGGACCAATCAGAGGGAGTCCTCGGGGTTCAGCGAGAGACTGAGAAAGATCGACCGCTTTAGATGGCCACCAGCTCACTGTGAACTAAGAGGCTGCTGAAAGGCAACCATCTGAAGCCATGTTAACAGTGGTCTAACATTCGTAATGCAGGAGGAGATGGCCTGGCCGTGTGACTTTCAAAACAAGAACTGTAATTTCCCACCAGAGGAGCAGGAGAGGCTACAGAGGGCAGAGCCACGGACAGGCATCCCGCAGCCACGTGGTCTAACCAGGAAGGCAGAGCTGAGAAACAGAGAGAGGAGGCGGAGTGTGTGGACGTGGTTCCTGGGAGTATCATTTGTACCCTGGATCAAGCTGGCCCTGAATCCGCTACCCCGGGACCAGTTGCTTCCGTGAACTAATGAGTTCCCTTTTTGTTTTTAAGCTGGCTTGAGTTGGATTTCTGTCCTTGTGGATTAAAATGTTGTACCTGGCCGAGAGGTCCTTTTGCCTGTGCAGCGCGATGCTTCACGTAAACCCCAAAGCCAGTCGCTAGTTGGTTGAAGTCACAGCAGGAAGCAGAGCTGAGAGGCTCGAACATCTCCAGCTTCAGTCCATCTGAGCCCCGCCTCGCCTGTCGGCCCACCTGGCGGCTCTGCAGGGGAGCTCGGTTCTGGACTGTCTGTGCCCCGGCTGGTGACCCAGGCAATCAGACTCAGTCTCAGCACAGCAGTACGCTGTGACGAGAGCAGCCTGAAGCAGGGAAGCAGGCGCCAGAGCGAGGCAGCCCAAGAGCCTGCTGCAAATCCCACCTCCGGCCACCACACACTGGTGGTGGCACAAATGGCCAGACACAGGGCACGCTGCCTGCCTGTCCAGCCCCCTGACCACAGCAGGGAGAACACTGGACCCCACCTGATAAAGAGAGACCCGAGAACACAACTGCTGTCTTCTATCTTTGGATGCTGTGGTGTGAAAGCGTGATTGCAGGAGCTTAGGCAGCCACCTTGTGACCCAAAGGCAAGAGAACCAGAGGCCAACAAGGTAACAAGGGCAGATGGAAAGATGGAAACAGCTTGGGCCTCGCAGAGTCTGCAGAGCCTCTGAAATAAACTATCCAGACTTTCCTTTTGCAGAAAAAAGCCAACTCCTATCATTGAAGCCACACCTAATACGGTATTCTGGTACTTGGCACCTTGCACCTTCATCTGCTCCTTGTCATCAAGCAGGAGCAAGTCTTTCCTCAGAGGAAAAGGTGGAGATTAAGGAGAGAAGGGCAGGGCTTCCCTGGTGGCTCCCAATGTTGGGGGCCCCGGGTTTGATCCCTTGTGGGGGAAGTAGATCCCACAGGCGGCAACCAAGAGTTCACACACCACAGCTAAAGGTCCCTCACGCCACAGAAAAGATCAGAGATCCTGAGTGCAGCCAAATAAATATTTTTTTAAAAAACCTCTTTGAGTTTTCCTTGTTCTGCACAATGAATGCTGGGGTGAGCCGGCACGGGGTGGGAGGGTTGGGGGCAGGGTCGTGGGGTGGAGGGAGCAGGCAGGCCCAAGTCCTGGTTCTGCCCCTGCGCTGCTGTGTGGCTGCTGACAAGCCCCTTTCCTTCTCTGGGCCCCGGGCTCCTCTGCCTCCAGGACGAAGGCCCCAGAGGGGACTTCCCAAGAGAGAAGATAGGGACACAGGGACGAGACGGGCCCGTTCTCCCAGGTGTCGCTGAGGCAGGAGGCAAGCTCTGGCTGGTGCAGGAGCAGAGACAGAAGTGAGGGGGCGACCATCCCCCCCGGGGTGGGGGGCACTGTGAGTGCCCACTGCGGACCGGCCCCTCCCTCCCGTACCCGGACACCTCCCCTGTCAGAACCCCACGCCCAGCTCCTGCTGCCTGCCTGGGTGCACCCCACGATCGCCGCCTCCTCCCCACGCACTGTCTGCTCTGGCCCCTGCCTCATCCTTGCCCATCATCCGTGTGGACACTGCGCCTCCTCCCATGCTCAGACCCCAGCCACTCCCTCCCGGCAGGTGACCTGGCTTTGGAACCTTCTCCAAGCCCCACCACGGTGGCCAACCACCTAGGAGAGGCTGCACCAGTCGGGGGGAGCAGAGAGCAGGGGGCAGAGCTGCTGGGCACAGAGGCCTCCTCTCCCAGGGCTGGACCAAGGGAGGGGACGTGGGCAGGGGGATGGTCCCCGGACCCCGGCTGCCCGTCTCCAGGCAGCGTGTGACCCACACGGCCTGCTGCAGGGAGGCAGCACAGGGCCCTCCGCCTCTGCGTGTGATCCAAGGTGTCCCTCACTGTGCGTGCTAGGGCCACGCCCTGTGCCGGGCACCCCGTGCCTATTTCCTAAGGAGCCCAACAAGGTGGGGGCCCCCGCTGGAGTCAAGGCCGAGGGCCTGGGTATGCTGGGCACCTCTGTGCCCCCTTCATATCCCCCAAGGCCGCCCTGTGCCCGGCCTGGGGCCAGGCCCAGTTGGGGGAGCCCCAGTCGCCACCTCGGGTGCTGAGGCGCCTTGATGCCCCTGCGCCTGTAAGCAGCCCTTCATCCCATTCCCCAGCACTTCCCCACTGTGCCGACCACCCGGCCCCACCTCGGCTGAGACCCAGGGGGAGCCGCCCCCGCCACAGGCTTCAGTTCTGTCTCCGTGTTCGAGGGGACACGGCCCTCGGTGGCTGCATCAGGACCGGTGACCCACGGCGGGGTGCCGGGTCCAAGGAGCCCGCGGAAGGGCAGCCGTGTGAAGGGCACCGGTCACAGGGCTGGACGGCGCAGTGGCTGTCACAGCGCCCATCCAGGCCCTCCTCCAGGACCGAGCACTCACCAGCCAGCTGCCCAGGGTGTCGGCCTGTGAGGCCACAGCCTCCTGGAACCATCCTCCAGGAAGACCCCTGGAGGGGGCGTGGCCATCCACTCCAGACTCGTGCCTAGAGAATCGCCTGGGCGGTCGCGCCTTGGGGGCTGTGGTCCACGCGGTCTCGAAGAGTCCGACACGACTGATGGGAGTCAGCACACGCAGGAGCCCCCGCGCCCGAGCTCACGGCCCCTCGTCCGGGCGGCTGTGCCCAGTGCCTGGTTGATGCTGGGTCCCCTGCCGCCCCCTGGGGACAACGCTGAAGGGACGTTCGGAGCCCAGAGCCACTCCCAGGGCCCGCTGGAGCCTCTGCAGCCACGGCCTCCTCGCCTGGCTTCTCTCCCGCTTCCGGGGAAATGTGCGGCGGGTGAGTGTCCACGCCGGGGGCCCTTTCCGAGGACCCTGATCTAGGGCACCATGGAGCCCGTGGGCAGGATGCCACCCCCCAGACACAGGAGGTGCCACAGGTGTGAGCGCCACCCTGGGAGGGGGCTGCTGGCGCCCCTGCCCCCGCACCCCCCTCCTTTCTCCACCGCCCCTCCTCCCCGCACGTCGATCCATCATGAGCAGAAAAGCTTCACTTCACTCAGCTGCAGCTGTGTTCCTCTGGGCGACTCAGATGAAAGAGGGGGAAAGACAGCTTTTTTTTGGTAAACACGTGGAGTATTTTCTCCTTGGTCACATTCTTTGAGTCACTCTGGATGCACTGACTCCAAGCAAGGATTCCTGCCTGCCTCCGGTGGGGATGGCTGGGGAGGCCGCGTTCCACAGAGCAGGGCTGCTGGAATGCAGCCGGGTTGGCCTGGGGAGGGGCGCGGACTCTGGCCGGGGCCTCGGGAGCAAGCAGCGTCAGCCCCGTCCCCGAGGCAGACGCTCCCGGGTCTGGACTGGAACGAGCTGAAGCGAGTATTGGCCAGGTGACGGCTGCTCAGACGCCACCCCTGGCTCCCTGTCGTCCAGGGGCTGAAGCCTGGGGCCTGCCAGCCTCTGCCCACGGAGGGGTCTGGAAGGAACTGCTTCTCGGGGACAGATGGCCCTCACTGCAGACTCGTCTCTTTCTTGACTCTTGCACACTCAGAGCACACGTGTCACCTCCTCCCGTGCAAGCTCGGTGCCCTGGGGCGTGGACTGCAGCCCCAAGTGAGGCAGTCAGGCACCCCCAACTATGGGGTGAGGGGCAAGGAGGCTGATGCGAGTGAGCGGAGCCACGGAAGCGTGCTCCTCCCGACGTCTGACACCACTGGACTGGCCTTGGCATTCATTCATGCTCCCACACGTCGTTTAGTTGCTGAGCTGTTGTCCAACTCTTTGCGGCCCCATGGATGGCACCCCGCCAGGCTCCTCTGTCCACGGGATTTTCCAGGCAAGAAGGCTGGAGTGCGTTGCCATGCCCTTCTTCCGGGGGTCTTCCTGACCCAGGGATGGAACCCGCACCTCCTCCACTGCAGGCAGATTCTTTACCGCTGAGCCACCAGGGAGGCCCATCCATTTGCTCACTCACTCGCTAATTTCAACTTTCTAGCACGTGTTCATTGAATCGTTGCCCCCAGGCAGGCCTGAGGTCGGTGACCGGGTGGCAGAAAGAGGCCAGGCCCCGCTCACCAGAAGCTGACGTCCTGAGCGGGGAGGCGGCCGTGCACCGGACTGTCACAGGGGCACGAGGCTGACACTGCCCTCCCCCGCTGGCAGCTCTGAAGAGGAGTGCCTGCTGGCCCCTCCTGTGCTCACGGACCCCCAGCAACGGCCCCGGCACCCCCACAGCCCGACTGGAAAGTGCTTCCAAGACAGCGGAAGCAGCTGAGTCAGGTGGGGCGTCACGCGGCATGGAGGGGCTGTTCTGGCTGCTCCAGGTTTGGAGGCGCTTGGGGAGGACCCTGGAACAATGACGATGGCTGCTGGCCAAGCGCTGGCTCCGTGGGTTCCCCCTCCCCCTCCTCCACGCCCACGGTCGCTGCTGCCTCTTTGGCCTCATCCGCACCTCCTCTGTCCACCCTGACCGCCCTAGGTTCCTTGCGGCTCCTCCCGCACCCCCGGCATGCTCCTGCCTCAGGGCCTTTGCACGGCCCGCTCTCTCCACGGCTCCCGCCCCCGCTTCTTGGGGGCCTTAGGCTCAGACCTCACCTTTGCCAGGACTCTCCGTGGCCCCTGCCCTGGTTCGCCTCGCTCCCCGCGGACATCAGTATCTGACAGGGCACACATTGCTGTCCCCGGCTTCTCTTGTTTACCATGGAGCGCCACCTGCCCAAGGGCAGGGACTCAACCTATGCGCTCCTGCCGCGGCCCCAGCACCCAGACTGCCATCCAGAGCAGGCCCGGTGCTCAGTAACAGTGAATGGCTGAGAGCAGGCCTGGCTGGAGTGGGCGGGGGGCTGAAGAAATGACCCCCGAGCTGACACAGGACGAGGAGGGCCAGGCTGGGCGCAGAGGACGAAAGGGCAGGCCGGGCGGAGAGGACAGCATGGGAGAAGGGAGCCGGGGAGCCCCAAGCTGGGAGGGAAGCCGGTGGTCCAGCTGCACGGCCGTCCGCCTCCCGTGGTACAGGGACTTGGCATTGCAGAGGCTCCCTGAGGACACCACGTGGAGGACAGACCCGGGCAGATACAGGGAGGAGGAGGAGAACGCGGCTCAGCCAGGGGCAACTGCGGAGGGAAGCCAGGAAGCAGAGATGCTGGAGAACCACTTGCCTCCCTCCAGGGGCAGCCCCCACGGACTGAGCCTGCGTCCACACCACCTGCTGGGCTGTGTGGCCCCGGCCAGCCCTGCAAAGAGGCAGGGCCAGAGCGCCCAGGGTACAGGTCCTGCCTGCGTCTGTCCAGACCCTCCTCTGTCTTGACCCAGAGACCTGGGCTCTTTCAGGGATGGCTCCGAGGAGGATGGACTTCAAGGACGTGTGGTACCCGGGCACAAGGACGGTGCAACACTCAGACCAGAGACGTGCGTCCTCACAAAACCTGTCCACGCGCATTCACAGCAGCACTGCTCCAGCAGCCAGAAGGTAAAGCAACCCAAACGGCCAGCATCGGACGAACAGATAAACAAGATGTGGTCTGGACGGCAGGGAAGTATTACACAGCCCTAAAAGGGGACGGAGTGGAGACCTCCCTGGTGGTCCAGAGGCTGAGACTCTGAGCTCCCAAGGCAGGGGGCCTGGGTTCGATCCCTGGTCAGGGAACTAGATTTCACATGCTGCAACTAAAAGGATCCCGCACGCCACAGTGAAGATCGAAGTTCCGCGTGCCGCCCCTAACACCCGGCGCGGCCAAAAGAACTTAAGAACGGCTTTTCTAAAGGGGTGACATGCCGACACCAGCTACCACATGGATGGGCCTTGACAACGTGACGCTCGGTGACAGAACCCAAGCCCCCAAGGGCACAGACTGCAACGATTCCATCTGCACAGAAGGTCCGAAATAGGGGAATCCATAGAGACAGGAAGCAGACTGCTGGCTGCCTGGGGCTGGGGGACAGGGAGCCACCACGGACAGGCGCGGGGGTTCCTTTCGAGGCAGTAGAGAGTTCTAGAATGGACTGTGATGATGGCTGTGTGGCTCCAGGAAGCCCTCTGTGCACACTTCGTGCCAGGCCGCTCTGAACCACTCCAACCCTCGGGGCTTTGGCACCTGCGCTCCCCACGGCCTGCAGCACCCTTCCTCGGTTCCTCCTCTGTCCTGTTCAGGAGGCATCCAGAGGGGGCCGAGGTGTTCAGCAAGCATTTGCAGAGTGAATGGATGCATGCGTGAGTGAATGAAGGCACCCTGGCTCGGGAGCCCGGATGGCCTTTTCCTTCATGGTGGGGTCTAACAGGCCCCCAACTTGGTCCACAGAAGACCAAGCTGAAGCCCCAGCGAGCGGCTCTGGGACCGAAGACAGAGGAGCGGACTCCCCAGAGTACTGAGACAGCACCCAGGTCCTGTCTGGGACCTGGTACCCTCTGTGCCCTTGGCCACCCCCAGATGAAGGGCCTGGACCCCTGCAAGGTCCTGCCCGGGTGGCCAGGCACGGCTGAAGGCCTGTGAGTGTCCCCGTCCCACAGCGGAAGCGCCCTCTGCGTCAGCATCCAGGCGAGGGTGGGCCCAGCTGCAGCCGCTGCTGCCCGGCAGCCGGTCCAGGAGCCATGGCGCGGGGACGCCTCCCCTGAGATCGCCTCTCTCCTGTCCCTGCTGGAGGCAGGTTTTTTCCAGGCTGACAAGAGGGAAAAACACCCCGGGTTATCTCTGTCCTGGGGCAGTTTCCAGCAGCAGTGGGGGGGCTCTCCCCCTGCCAGGGGCCGGGCGCAGTGTGGGGAGAGCCGGCTCCTTACTGCTCTGTGGCTCCGGGTGACCAGGCATGACTGAAGCCCCCTGAACGCCCCCGCCCCAGAGCAGAAGCTCCCTTTGTGCTGGTGTCCAGGAGGGCTGTCGGCGCAGGTGGGCGGCCCCGTGTGCTTGCTGGAGCTCAGGAGGACCAGGAGGTCCACTGAAACCGTGTCACACCAAGGCCCTGGTACTCTTACGGCAGAGAGGAGAGGCATCAGTGTCCTGACTTGGAGCCCAGCTCTGCCGCATCCTGGCCGGGTGATCGGGGGACATTTAAAATCCCTTGGGGGCCTGGTTCAATGAGAAGGAACAACAGCAGAGACCACAGCTGGGGCAGGGCCCCGAGGGGCTCGACGCAGCGGGGAGCTGGAGGAGGGGACCTCCGCACGTTTGCAGGACTATTTATTCCCTGCAGAGGATGCCAACCAGCCCGGGGATGCAGGCAGTGATGTGGGGTTCTTCCTGGTTGGCCTGAGGGCAACTCCCAACTAAGAGTCTGTGGGGATGGAGTAAACGTCCAGGAGGGAGTGAGCGCCCTGTCACCAGAGGTATTCAAGCCAGACTGAGATTGTGCAGTCCAAGAGAGGAGCTCTCTGCCACATGTGCCTCTGAACTGGGGCTAGTCTGACGAGATGTGCTCTGGGTGTAAAGTGATGGCCAGATTTCAAAGGCCCGTTATGGGAGGGAGGCAGGAAGGAGAGATGAGTCAGCCCTCCCCGCGTTTTCATACTGTATGCGTGCTCAGCCACTTCAGTCGTGCCTGACTCTGTGTGACCCTCTGGACTGTAGCCCGCCAGGCTCCTCCGTCCGTGGCATTCTCCAGGCCAGGATGCTGGAGTGGGTTGCCATTCCCTCCTCCAGGGCATCTTCCCGACCCAGGGATGGAACCCGCGTCGTCTCCTATGTGTCCAGCATTCACTGGCAGGCGAGTTCTTTACTCCTAACGCCACCTGGGAAGCCCACTTTCATATTGATTGCATGTTAAATAAATGACAGTATTTTGCACATATTAAAAATATTATTCACTTTAATGTCACCTCCTCTCACCTTTTTGATGGCGCTACTAGAAAATTGAAATTATGTATGTGGTTCATATTAGTTTCTCTTGGACAGCACTGGTCAGAATCCCTGAGCGGTACCTTCACACACCCCTCAGGTGATGTGTGTGGGAATGAAAATCTGAGACGCCCTGCAGGCGCCTTGACCCAGGGTCTGGGGGACTCGGCTGTGGGGGTCTGAGAACGAACAGCCTGAAGTCCAGCCGTGTTCTGTGGAACATTAAATAATCGATCCCTCGGCCCCCGAGTCACACGCTTGGTCTGTACTGTCCTTTCTGCCAGCTGGCTCTCACCAAGAACAAACACAAACTTTCAAGGGAAAGAGGTAGCTAAGCAGGGACTGGGCTCTCCTCGAAATGAACCACGTTCCAAATCCACCGTTCACTGGCATCCTGTAACTTAGTGAAAAACTCAGTCACGTCCGACTCTTTGTGACCCCATGGAGTATACAGTCCATGCAATTCTCCAGGTCAGGATACTGGAGTGGGTACCCTTTCCCTTCTCCAGGGGATCTTCCCAACCCGGGGATCGAACTCAGGTCTCCTGCATTGCAGGTGGATTCTTTACCAACCGGACCACAAGGGAAGCCCAAGAATACTGGAGTGGGTAGCCTATTCCTTCTCCAGCAGATCTTCCCGACCCAGGAATCAAGCCAGGGTCTCCTGCATTGCAGGTGGCCTCTCTACCACCTGAGCTATCAAGGAAGCCCTGTAACTCGGTAAAGCCTGGGAAATAATCTCAGAAAACAACTGAAAAATGGATCTGCGTGTTTCAAAAATAAATAAATAAAACACGTAACCAACTCTCCCTAAATTCCTCCTCCTTTTTCTCTCTGAAAACTTGGCCCCGAGGTATTCAACGGCACTAAATATAGAACTGGTGAGCAAGTGAATCACTCGAGGTGCCGGGGCCCAGGGCTGTTTCATGGTGGAGCTGTAAACCACGGAGAGCTGGGCGCTGGGATCAAAATGCCGACAGGCCTCCCGACGGTGAACAGGCCGGGGGAGGAGCAGGGCTGGGACCTGCCAGGGGAGTGGGCAGGGCGGGGCCTCTCTACACGCAAAGCAGCCCAGGCTCAGAGTCTGCCCTGGGTTTTCCGCGACATAAGCCGTGCCACACACACTCCTTTCAGGGTCCAGGAGGTGATCTGCCCATCGCCCCCACCCCAGACCCCAAACACACCGTCTGGGACCTCACCTCCTGTCCCCCTCAGTCAGTGAGCAACACTGGCCTCTTGGCCTCAAGCTCTTACACTTGCTGTTCCCTCTGTCTGGGATGCTGTTCCCCACGCAGCTCGCTTCCTGACCTCCCTTTCAGCAGAGGCCTCCCCTGACTTCCTAATAGAAAATGCTGCCCCCACCTCCGGTCATCTCTGCCTGCTCTCCCTGCTCTCCCTTCTCATCACACCACTCACTACAGTGACAGTAGAGTCTATATATATGTGATTGTTTGCTTATCCCCTGCTTTCCCTCTGGAATGTCAGCTCCATAAAGGCAAGTACCATTTAATCCCAGAGCTTAACACAGTACCAGACACAGAAATAGGTGCTTGATAAACATTTGTTGAAAGAGTGAATGCATGGATTTCCATCCCTTTCTTTCAGCTGGCCTCGTGATCTCACTGGGATAACGTCCAACTTGCCAGCAGTGAGCTCAGCTTTTCATGCATCCATTCAACACAGCCTCCTTCCAAATATCTATCCATCCATCCATCCAACTGTCTATCCATATAACTGTTCATCCAAACATCCTTCCAAATACTTCCTATCTATCTTTCCTTCCCTCATGGCTCAGTGGTAAAGAACCCACCTGCAGTGCAGGAGACCCCGGTTCGATCCCTGGGTCAGGAAGATTCCCCTGGAGAAGGAAATGGCAACCCACTGCGGTATTCTTGCCTGGAGAATCAGGTGGACAGAGGGGCCTGGTGGGCTACACGGGGTGGCAGAGTCAGACATGACTGAGTAACAGTGACAACATCCTACACTTCCAAACATCTATCCATCCATCCACATATCCATTCACCTAACCATTTTCTAATATCTATCCGTCTAATCATAAATATAGAACTGGGGAACAAGTGAACCACTCTGGGGTGCCGTGGTTATTATTCATCCATGTCTATATCCATGCCGTGCCCATATTATTCATCCATCCAACCAACCATTCAGCCATCCACCTAACCATCTCTTAATATCTGTCCGTCTAATCACACACCTGTCCACCCATATAACCATTCATCTGACCATCCTTTCAAATACAACCTATCGTCTATTTATCCACCCAACTATCCACATATAGAATTGATGCTTTTGAACTTCTTTGTTGGAGTAGACTCTTGAGAGTCCCTTGGACTGCAAGGAGATCCAAACAGTCCATCCTAAAGGAGGTCAGTCCTGAATATTCATTGGAAGGACTGATGCTGAAGCTGAAACTCAAATACTTTGACCACCTGATGCAAAGAACTGACTCACTGGAAAAGACCCTGATGGTGGGAAAGACTGAAGGTGGGAGGAGAAGGGGACGACAGAGGATGAAATGGTTGGATGGCATCACTGACTGGATGGACGTGAGTTTGAGTTGGTAAGCTTGAGTGTGAGCTCTGGGAGTTGGTGATGGACAGGGAGGCCTGGCGTGCTGCAGTCCATCGGGTCGCAGAGAGTCAGACACAACTGAGCGACTGACCTGAACTGATCCACATAATCCACCTGCCCAATGGCTCAGTCTCCCGCCCCCCCGACCAAACCAGCTCCCAGGCGCTGGGGCCTCCCACTGCCAGGCCCCACCGTCTCCCACCCTCCTCCACCGAGTTCAGCTCACGCTGCCGTGATCCCACGCGGTAATTCATTCTCCCTCTGCTGTTAGAACACCGGCAGCTCGGAAGCACAGGCTGTGCCTTCCCTCTGCTCAAGAGGGCTGGCATGTAGGAGACGCCAGTGAACGCTCGCTGAATGAGCAGATTTTTCTTTTCCCCGTATTTGTTTTGCATTTCCTACTCGACTGTGAGCTCCCTGATGGCCAAGACCATTTTCTAGTCATCTGCTGCTAAAATCTCGCACCGGACTCAAAGAAGGTGTGTTATCCATACCGAGTGAATGAGTCAGGGAATGTACAAGAGAGGAGGACTATGGCAAGAGTAAAGATTCTGGAGCCATACTGCCTGGAGGCAGATCCTGGCTCTCTGTTTATTTTTTTTTTTAAGCGGTATGACCTTGGGTGAGTTAATGAACCTCTCTGTGTCTCAGTGCCCTCATTTGTAAAAGGGAGATCACAGTACTTCCTTCCTAAGTCAGACGGAGAGAGACAAAGACCGCATGAGATCGCCTATACGTGTGATCTAAAGTAGGACACACGTGAGCAGGTCCACGGCACGGAGGCGGACTCGCAGACAGGGAACGGCCGTGGCTGCCAAGGGTCGGAGGAGGGAAGGATCGGGGGTTTGGAATTAACAGACATAGATTGTCATATACAGGATGGAGAGACAAAAAAGGCCCTACTGTGCAACCCAGGGAACTATGTCAATGACCTGTGATAAACCACAGTGGAAAAGAATACGGAAAAGACTGTGTATATGCAAGCTAATGACTCTGCTCTGCAGCAGAAATTAACACAACATTGTAAATCAACTACAGTAGTTTTAAAACCAGTGCTTCACTAGGCTCTTAGGAGATTCTTATGACTTAATATACATCGAGTACTCAGAGCAGAGCCTGGAGTAAGACAAGGGTGGGCTTCCCAGGTGGCGTTAGTGGTAAAGAACCCACCTGCCAATGCAGAGATGCAGGAGACGAGGGTTTGATCCCTGGGCTGGGAAGATCCCCTGGAGGAGGGCATGGCAGTCCGCTCCAGGATTCTTGCCCAGAGACTCCCATGGACAGAGGAGCCTGGCGGGCAACAGTTCATAGGGTCGCAAAGAGGCGGACACGCCTGAAGTGACTTAGCAGACACAAGCACTCACACAGGCGGAACAGAGTGAGCAAAGGGAAGGAGACGAGGTCAGAGGGTCCCCGGGGTCCGGGTCGCGAACAGCCTCCCTGGCGATTGTGAAGACTTCAGCTTCTGCTCTGAGTGAGTTGGGGGCTAATGTAAGGTTGGGAGTGGAGAGTGGATAAGGTAACTTGCCTGTGAAGGGCTTCCCTCATGGTCCAGTGGTTTAAGAGTGCGCCTCGCAACGCCAAGAGCACTGGTTCGATCCCTAGTCTGAGAAGACTGCACACGCCACGGAGCAACCGAACCCGTGCGCCACAACTGCTGAGCGCTTCCCCCGGAGCCCGCGAGCCCCGGGACGGGGGCCCACGTGCGCCTGGAGCCCATGCCCTGCGGCAAGAGAAGCCACGGCAGTGAGAAGCCTGCGCACCCCAACTGGAGAGCGGCCCCCGCTGGCTGCAACTAGAGGAAGGCCACGCACAGCAACGGAGACCCAGCACAGTCCGAAATAAATCAATAAACACTAAAACAACACCACCACCTTCCATTTGAAGAGGTTGCCGGGGCATGCTGGCAGCAGGGAGACGCGTTAGGAGGCTGCTATACTACGCCAGGGAGGAGGTGATGGGGTGTGGACAGTGAACGCCATGCACGAAGGCAGAACCCGACGTGCCGGACGTAGGCAGTGACAGGGGTTGGGACCAAGCCCAGGTCTAGGGCCCGGATGGTGGGGAGGACGGGGCTACTCCCCACAAACAGGTGGGCGGATGGAGGCAGGGGCGTGTCTGTGGGAGAAGCAGCCACAGTGAGGGCTGGGGCGGGTGAGCTCCAGGCCAGCAGACCCCTTGGAGCGGGGCAGGGGCAGCTGAGGCTCAAGTCTGGACAGACGTCTGGGCAGGAGACCGGATTCCACAGACATCTCTGCAGCTCCTGGACTGTGGTGGTGCCTGGGTACCTCTGGGCAGGCTGGGAAGGGCCGGGACAGAGCTCTCTCCTGGGGGCGCTGCTCTGACACCCCCGAGACCCAGGGCGACCTCACCTATCACAGAGCAGGGAGGGCCCATGCAGCGGGCTCTGCCCCTAGCGACCCCCTCTCCTCTGTCCAGTGAAGTGACCAATCTCCTCGAGCTCCCGCACACCTCCTCCCCAGGCCCCCAGCGGGCCACGCAAATGGTCCAGGGAAACACGGAGCTTCAGAGCTAGAAAGAGCCTAAGGAATTTCGAATATAGGAATTACAACCCAACTGGGGCTTTAAAATGACCACGGCAGCTACCACCACTGACCACGGGAAAAACCATGTTCGTGACAGCAGCCGCTGTCCTCCAAGCGCCCGTCACAGGAGAGCACGGGCCTCACCTTCACTCCGCACGAGGGCTCCGGGGTGCAGGTTATCACTGCCTCTCTCCCAGGGAGGAAACCAAGGCTGAGGCGGGCAGACCACCCAAGGTCACATGGCGAACCGCAAAGTCAGGATTCTTCTGACCTCTTTCCTCAGCCTGTGATTCCCACCTCCCAGTGCAGAACAGAAGCCCAGCGTCCCCTCTTGGGTCAAGAGCTCAGTGTGGCGAGGAGACTTTGACATGCCCCCGACCCTGGACTCGACGCCCTGCAGAACCACCCAGCCCGCAGGCCAGAGCCTCAAGTAGGTCGCCTGCAAAATGGGCACAGTTACCCCTGCTCACTTGGAGGAAAACCGTGAGGCTTGACCAAGGAAACGTGTTAGAAAATGAGGTCGCTCCGTCGTGCCCGACTCTGTGCGACCCCATAGACTGCAGCCCGCCAGGCTCCTCTGTCCATGGGATTCTCTAGGCAAGAATACTGGAGTGGGTTGCCATGCCCTTCTTCCAGGGGATTTCCCCAACCCAAGGACCAAACTGGGGTCTCTGGCACTGCAGGGGGATTCTTTACTGCCTGAGCCACTAGGCGGCTTTGCAAATTATAAAGTGTCTTACAATGTTAGAATCATTATTATTTCAAAATACTACCAATCCTTCAAGGCCTAAAATACACACACACAAAGAGACACACACAGACACAGAGACACACACACAGACGCACAGACACACACACAGACACAGAGACACACACACACAGAGACACACACACAGACACACATACAGATACAGACACACACAGACACACACACACAGACACACACAGAGACACACACACACACAGACACACACACACAGATACACACAGACATACACACACAGACACACACAGACACACACATATAGACACACAGACACGAGATGCAGAGAGGCCGGGCAGAGCGTGGGCTGGGAGGCAGGTGGCTGAGAGACGAGCTTGCTGCCATGTTTTCTGCCTGGGCGACCTCAGTCCACCCCTTAACCACCTGTGCCTCCACTCTCCCCATCTGTAAAATGGGAGCAACAGCACCTTCCCCGGGGTCCAGGGGCTCATTTATGGAGACCAGTGGCACTAGGCCAACACACAGTGCGACAGATCTTGCAAGGGGCGCGCTGAGCAGCGGAGGCTGGGCTGGCCCTGTCCACCCCCAGCGGGCCCTGCCTGGACCGCCCCCTCCCCACAAAGTCCCGGGGTGGCCCTGAGGTCAGGTGAGCCCCCGACCTGCAGCACCCCTCGAGCCGGGGCCTTGGCTGCCCGTCTGCAAAACGGAGCTCACGAGGACCACCCTCCGCAAGGTGGTCAGGCTGGTGAAACGGACACCCTTGTGCAGACAGAGCACGGGACTCGTGTCTTGAAGGCGCGTTGCAGGGCAGGGCTTGAAGAAGCCCTTTGTCAGCCCAGGGGTCCTTCTGGGGGACACAACAGCACCTTGATTGCTCCTCAAGGGACACATGAGTGTCAGGATCAGGGTAAGCGACACTGCCGCCCGGGTGCCAAGTCCTCCACCGCCCCCCCACTCCGCTCCCCCTCCCCGGCCTGGGCAGATTTGATAACACCCAGAGTCCCACTCTCCCCACAGGGCACAAAGGTGGCAATTGTCCCCGGTGGGCGCCTTTTGACTTGGTCTCGCCGCGCTGAAATCGAGCCCCTTCTGCTGCGCCCCACCTGGGAGGCCTCACAGGGCCTCGCCAGACCGCCCCCTCCCACTTTGGCCGGTTTCAAATGTGTGTCCCCCCAACCCCACCCCTGGAGGGCCTGCAGCCACGCTGGGGACAACTTCCAAGGGAACCGCCACCCACGGCCCCTCTGCGAGGCCCTCTCCTCGGCTGGCCGGGGCCCAGAGAGGCGGCAGGATTGCGCCCCTCACTGCCAGACCTTTCTGGGTCCCCCGAGAAGTGACACGGAGGTGTGAGCCCAGTGCCCGCCGCCCCAAATCCCAACCTGTCCACCAGGCCTTCCTGCCCGAGTCACAAGCCACGTGGCCACCTAGCCTGGGAAACGCAGACTGATGGGCATGCTTCGTCTTACTCATTAGCAATGAATTCAAACTTCAGCGGCCACATGGGGCCCGCGGCGGCCACGCAGGACAGCAGCGCTAGGACACTTTCAATGCCTTTGCTCTTCCAACCCTTATAATATGAAGCGATTGTCGTCACCGTTCTGCAGAGGGAGACGCTGTGGCACAGAGAGGCGTGTTAAAACACCCAAGGTCACACAGCCTGGAAACAGGAAAGCTGAGTACCATCTCCAGAGCCCACTTCCCACAGCAGGCCAAGCCAGCCTCAGCCCAGCCCCTCTGCTCCACAGCTGTGCACAGGAAGGCAGAGGACAGGCCCTTGCAACCCACGAGCCCCCCAGGACCCCTTCTGGACAGTGGGCATTGCACTGAGGTCGCCCCATCTCGCTGAGCACACCCACTGGGCACCAGCCTCCAGGGTGGGCTCCTGGAGGTGCTGAGGTGGTTCTCACGCCAGCTCAGAGGGACGAGAGGAGTCGGCAGAGGGACAGGATAAGGGTCCCCGGCCGGCTTCCCTAGGCTAAGCCAGCCCAGAGGTCCCATGATGGCAGGAGTTGTGCCAAGTCCCAGCACGGGCCTGGGTACCCCTGGAACCTCCTTGTCCAGCTCCTGCACCCCCAGGATGGTCCAGACCCCTCTCCTGCTGGTGACAGACAATGGGCGCAACTTCCTCTCCACATGGCCCTGCTCCCTCCTGACCCAGGAGAGTCCTCTCCCAGGACGAAGGCAGGGCTGCCCCAGCGCTGCAGCGGCCAGGACAGGAGAGGACAGGGGGTGCCCAAATAACCTACGATCCCCAAACCTCAGACACTGGGGCCTTCTGGGGGGCGGGGGACCCCAGAGCATCCGAGGTGCCCCAAACAGGGGACTGGAGAATCTCAGGACAAGGTCTTGGAACCACGGGACGGAAGAACTGGGGAGAAACGTGTCTAGGTCCAAGAGGTCCTGGGGCAGGAGAAGCTGTCAGAGGTTAAGAGCCGGATCCAGAGCCAAGGCAGCGCCTGCCTGCTGTGTGGCCTGGGTTGTGTCTTGACCTCTCTGGGCCCGTTTCCCCATTTGTAAGATGGAGATGACAATGGAGAATGAGACCCTCACAGGACCCGTGGGGATGATGTTGGTGAGAACACGGAACCGGCCCCCACCTTCTCCCAGCAACCAGGCACCTGCCCTCTGGCTCATCCCATCATCAGAGCTGCAACCGGCAGCCTCTTCCCAGCCTCCTCTGCCCTGTGGTCCTGCCTCCTGGCCTCCCTACGCCCCCACCCCAGGCCCCTCACTGACCGGGGGACAGTGACAGCCTCCCAGAGGTCACCCGCCTCAGGCTGAGGTCCTAAGCTCCTCCCAATACCTCTGGGCCTGCCTGTGCCCACCCAGACTGGGCTGGGAGGGGGTCTCAGCACCCCAGGGCTAAGCGGGGTGCTGAGGACCAGGCCCCGCGGAGCTGGGGGCCTGGAGACGTCTCCCTCCTCTGGGGAAGGGCTGGGGCTGCCCCCGCCCCGCACCACCTCCCTGCCCCTCCC
Organism: Oryx dammah; assembly: GCF_014754425.2. Classification (NCBI taxonomy): domain Eukaryota; kingdom Metazoa; phylum Chordata; class Mammalia; order Artiodactyla; family Bovidae; genus Oryx; species Oryx dammah. The sequence continues at coordinate 2,453,464 of NW_024070193.1, forward strand.
ACTGCTATCGCCGCAGCAGCAGCACCCACTGGATCTGGCTGTGCCCTGCCCCCGCTGTGTCACCACAGAGAACTGGAAAAAAGCCCTCAGGCCTTCCGGGCATCCACCCCCGGGCCCCCTCCGAGCTCCGCTCCAGCCCCTCCTCGCAGCTTCCGCTCTGGACCTGCCCGACTCCTTCCTCTGGGCCTGTACATCCCAGCCTGGCCATCCCAGAAGGCTGTCCTCGAGGACCTCTCAGCCCATGGCAGCACCCTGTCTAGCCCACCCCCTACTTTGGCTGGTCACAGGGTGGGGAGGGGTTGACACAGCAAGTGGGGGCTGAGCTGGGAGCTGGGCCTGGGCGCAGGGTCTCTGTGATGGGAACCGTCTCCCATCTATTAAATGGGCACAGTTCTCAGCACCGTCTGGAGACCAGGGCAGTAGAGGCTGGGGACCAGAGTAGGGGCTTCGGTTTTTGAGTTTTACTTTGTAACAGATACGTTAGAAAGATATTTAAAGCTATGTGTGTATGTTAAGTCACTCAGTCGTGTCCGACTCTCTGCGACCCCATGGACTGTAGCCTGCCAGGCTCCTCTGTCCATGGGATTCCCCAGGCTAGAAACCTGGAGAGGGTAGTCATTCCCTTCTCCAGGGGGTCTTCCCGACCCAGGGATCGAACCCGGGTCTCCTGCGCTGCAAGGCAGATTCTTCACCATCTGAGTCCCCCAGGGAAGGCCCCTCAAAAGGCAGATTCAAATGTAAAACTACAAAGCTTTTAGAGAAAAAAAAAAAACACGGTAAAATTTTCGGGACCGAGGGCTCAGCAGAGAGTTCTCCGCAGAAAAGCACTATTCGTAGATGGGAGAACTGATAAATTAGACCTTATTAAAAACTCCTGCTCTGCAAAAGCATCTACGAAAAGGAGGAAAGGACAAGCATAAACCACAGCAGGGGGCACCGCAAACCGTGTGTCTGACAGAAGATTAGCATCCAGAACATACAAGCAATTCTCAAAACTCAGCAGCAAAAAACCTAATCGAATCAGAAAATGGGCATAAGGCACGAAGAGACATTCCCTGGGAGAGGATGTTCATTTGGCAAATACACACGTGGAAAGATGGTCCATGTCACTAGCGACGAGGGAAACGGTCGTTAAAACCACAGTGAGGAACTGCACACACCTCTCAAACGGCAAAACCGAACGCCAGTGATAACCCCCAGTGCCGGAGAAGATGCAGTGAAACAGGCTCCCTGGCACAGTGCTGGCGGCCACCTAGGACCACACAGCCGCTCTGCGAGAGTAGCCCTTACTCACAAAGCTCAACACTCCGCTACGGCACTGACCCCCAGAGGCCTGTAGCCGTGTGTTCTCACCAACGCCTGTCCACCAGTGTTCACAGCGGCCTTGTGTGCCACAGCCCCTGCCCAGAAACTACCAGACAGCCTTTAATGGGGGAAGGGTTCCAGACCGTGAAACCACACTCCATCATAGGAACAAACTCTCCATCCACACAACAAGTTGAATGAATCATGAGGTGATTATGCTGAGCGAAAAAAAAACAATCCCAACTGGTTACCTACTGTGCAACTCCATTTCTATAACAACCTTGAAATGATAGAATGTGGAAATGGACAAGAGATTAGTGGCTGCCAGGGGCTGGGAAGGCCATAAAGAAGGCTGAGCACCGAAGAATTGATGCTTTCGAACTGTGGTGCTGGAGAAGACTCTTGAGAGTCCCTTGGACTGCAAGGAGATCCAACCAGTCCATTCTGAAGGAGATCAGTCCTGGGTGTTCATTGGAAAGACTGATGCTAAAGCTGAAGCTCTAATACTTTGGCCACCTCATGCGAAGAGCTGACTCACTGGAAAAGACCCTGATGCTGGGAAAGATTGAAGGCGGGAGGAGAAGAGGAAGACAGAAGATGAGATGGTTGGATGGCGTCACAGACTCCACGGACGTGAGCTTGAGCAAACTCTGGAAGACAGTGGAGGACGGGGAGGCTGGCGTGCTGCAGACCACTCTTTGTCTGTGGCAAAGACAGGGACATGACTGAACAGCAAGGGCTGAGGAGGGCACAGGCAGGGCGGGAAGCAGCTCCGGCTGCCGGAGGGAAGCCCAGGAATCCTCGCCTTGCAACGTTCCGTGTCCTGATTGTGCCGACCCACACCTGGCTGGGAAGCCGTGTTAACCTTACGAGCTGCCGGGGAACACCGAGCAAAGGGCACGCGGGAGCCTTCTGAATTCTTACAACCGCACGTGGGTTGACGTCTCAACATAAACACTTTAATGTAAAAATGCAAGAAATCCATTGAAGTTTTACTGTGAGATACGCAATGAATACATGTTTGCTCTAAGTATGCCCCACACAACATTGGAGACACATTTGTACTAAAAAACCCTTCATTATCTCGAATTGGACTGGGAAGCCTGTTCTTTATCTGGGGAATCCCCCCGGGTGAGAGGAGACGCCTGGCACATCACTCCTCAGTCCACAAATACTGCCTGAGCACTTACTGTGTGCCAGGCCCCGTTCTAGGCACGGAGGAGACAGCTGCAAACTCAGGCCGCCCCAGCCATTGCGGTGCTGATGTTGTAGTGGGAGGAGACAGGGGACAGAGACACTAAGTGTGTGCTTAGCCACTCAGTCGTGTCCAACTCTTTGCACACCTCTGGACCATAGCCCGCCAGGCTCCTCTGTCCAGAGGATTTTTCAGGCAAGAATACTGGCGTGGGTTGCCATTTCCTCCTCCGGGGGATCTTCCTGACCCAGGGGATCGAACCCACGTCTCCTGTGTCTCCTGCACTGCAGGCAGATTCTTTACCCGCTGAGCCATTCAGGGAAGCCGCGAGCAGAGACATAAAGAGCTGTGTGAATTAGATGACTTCACAAGAAAATAAAGCAGGACACTGAACAGAGCAGAGGTAGCCAGACAGGTGGAAAGTCCGGGAGGGGTTCCCTGGGAAGGGGACCTCTGAGCAGAGCCCAGCAGGGATTAGCTATGCAGACTTTTGAGGGAAGGGCATTCCAGACCGGGGAAACAGCACGTGCAAAGGCCCTGCGGCAGGAACACAAGCTTGGTGGACTCCCGGAGCATACGGCTGGGGACACGGCTGGTGTCCAGTCGGTCCCAAGCACCTTGTACTCCTCCCATCCCCTCATGTCAGAACTAGAAGACCCTTCTGACACTCAAGGTCCCGCCACGGAGGACATGGAAGGCCTGGAGGGTCGGGGTTTGCCCACAGCCACCCTTGTTCCACCTCCCTCAAGTTCCAGCTGGAAGCTGTCATATCTGGAAACGGAAGAACCCACACGGGCACCAGACCCGGAGCCGGGAAGGACACGGAGGCCCTCGGAGGCCTCCCCAGAGCCCAGCCTGAGTGGCCAGCCAGCTCCGGGGCAGGCGGGACCTGGCTGGGCTCGGGCCCTCAGCGTGCCACCTGACCACTCCATCCGATCAAATATGCAAGTGGCCCTCAGGACAGCAGAGGGGAGCATAGCTGAGCAGCCTTATCTGGGCCCCGCCCCAGCCACCCGAGGCCAGCGCCCTGCCGTCCCCTGACTCCCGGGCCTCAGGGCAGGGTGGGAAGCCCGCTCCTGGGAGCACCCAGACCAGACGGGGCAGGGCAGGAAGGGACAAGACCGGCACCCTCGGCGGGCAGGGGCTGGGCAGGGACTGGGAGGTGACTCCCGTTCGGGTGGAATTCCATCTCCCTGAGCTCACCTCCCTTGGAGCAAGCAGCACATTCCAGCGGGGCCAGCCCCATCCTGGCTGGGCCCCCATCCCCAGGGCTGCCTTCTCGGGGCTCAGGCACCACCTGCCCAGGAAGGGCCCCCAGAGCTCCCCTGCACGCGTGGCGCTTAGTGTCCCGGGAGGCCTCGAACGCACACCTGGCCCGGTCCAGGAGTGTCACGGAGGCGCAGAGACTGACCCCCAGGCCCCCAGCAGAAAGCTGGCTCCAAGCGCAGCCATCAGGGACCATCCACAAGGCCAACCTCCCCATCTTCTGCGGCCCATACGCTCCGGCCCCAGTGCCCGTTTCCCCAGGGCTGAGCCCGGCTCTGGGCCTTCCCAGTATAATCTTCAGGCTAGCCTGTCCTGCTAAAACCCCAGGGCGTCGGCTCTCACCTCCAGTTGGTGGCTCCCAGAAGTGGCTCCAACCAGAACCTCCCTCCAGGCACTCGTGGTCCCTGGGCTTCCCCACCTGGGCTCGTGGGGCCCCCAACTCCCAAGCCCAAGTGCACCCTCATAACCTTCGCCCCTCATGTCCAGTCTCCCCCCGCCCCAGGGCCTGACTGCAGGGAGGGGGGCTCCCTCTCATCCACCCCAGATGCAACCCGAGCTGGGTTCCCGCCCACCCCAGCCCCTAAACGGCAGTGCCCCCTACCCGCCCATGGGCCCTGCAGGGCTGGGGCACCTGCTGCCACCCCGCCCCCTGCACTCTGCTCCCCACCTGGTCCCAGAGACCTGCCCCCGGCACCCCTCCTGCAAAGCCTCTGCAAGAACCACCAGCCCAAGGGGGACGCTTTCTCCTGGGCCTGCACTTGACCCCAGCGCCCTCTGCAGCCCCGTCACCCACAGGCCCCTCTCCCCACGTATATGTAGTCTGCCCCAAGGGCCCATACTTTTGGAGGACTTCACACCCCTGTAGAGCTTTCCTGGCGGCTGAAATGGTAAAGAATCTGCCTGCAACTCAGAAGACCTGGGTTCAATCCCTGGGTCAGGAAGATCCCCAGAGGAGGGCATGGCAACCCACTCCAGTATTCTTGCCTGGAGAATCCCACGGACAGGAGAGCCTTGGGGGCTACAGTCCAGGGGGTCACACAGAGTCAGACACGCCTGAGTGACCAACACCATGCTTTTCAGCGGCCGTGACTTCTCCCTGAACTCCCTCCCTCCCGCCTGCCTTGTCCACGTGGAGAACTCTTACGTATCCCTCAAAGCCCTGCTCAAGGGTCCCTCCTTTTTGCCCCAGAGGTGTCCGGACTTCTCCAAGAAGAAACTGCTCCCGCCTCTGAGCCCTTGCGAGCCTCCCGAACAACTGTGTCTCTCCTGCACCGTTCAGTCCTGAATTATCGCTTTTGCTCCTCTTCCCGCCTCTCTCAACAGACTCAGCACCTTGAGGGCAAAAGGAGTGGTGAGCTCATCCCCTCACTGCCCCAAAGGTGGGAAAGAGATGACGCAAAGCCACAAAGATCCCAACACCATCCAGAGATTCCAACCCACCGCTTCGGATGCCTCTCTCCCTCCCAAAGACCTTGATTTCAAACCCAAAGTGTGAGAGTGTAAACATTAACATTCTACAGCCCCAACCTCAACAAGTCTGTGATTTCAACCCCAAAATACAGTGACCCTAAAATTCCAAAATATGTGTCCTGGTGCTGAGAAAGACTGAAGGCAGGAGGAGAAGGGGACGACAGAGGATGAGATGGTTGGATGGCATCACCAACTCAATGGACATGAGTTTGAGTGAACTCCGGGAGATGGTGAAGGGCAGGGAAGCCTGGCGGGCTGCAGTCCGTGGGGTCACAGAGGTTTGGACACGACTTGGCGACTGCACAAAGATTACAAAATTCCAGTAGCGACTCTGCTTGGAGCATCACATCTCCAGAGGGTCTGCCGGCTCTGTCTTCTCACCTGACCCCTCGGACTCAACACTGCTGACCACACGACTGCTCGAGACAGCAGGTCATGGGCTGCAGGGGTGCCCACCCCCCACCCAGCACAGCCCCTCGGACACATCTGCAGGTGATAGCCTGGCTCAGCGCCCCCCGGAGCAAACTGGAGACAGGGTGATCTCCCCGTGTTATTCATCATCAGTCAGCTGGGTCGGGGGCGCCCCTGCAGCCCCAGGGCCACCCCTCGTGGGGTCTGCCACTGTCCCGGCCCCCGGGACGCACACTGCATCCCCCTCCCCCCGTTCTCTCGTGCCGGCTGCCAGCAAGCCCAGAGCCCTGTGGTCAGGTTGAGTCTTGTCTCCTCTCAGCAGGGGGAGGGAGCCGGCGATAAACACATCTGCGCCTCCTTCCAAGATGCTCACCAAGACCCCCAGCTCCACCGCACCTGCGGCCCACGGAAGCCTGGGGTGGGCAGAGTCTCTGGCGCGGGGTCCCATGCCTGCAGGCTGCAGGGTCCTGGGGGTCCCCCAACTGCGCCCTCGCCAGGCCCCAGAATAAACGGAGGCTCATCGTGCTGTGTGATAGATGAGGACACTGAGGCCCCCAGAGGGGTGGGCCCCAGGCTGAGCCTCGGCTGCCCGCGGCTAGGCCCTGCTCCTGGCTGCTGGGATCTGGGTCCGGGCACTTGGGGTGCCTCGGTTCTGGCACTGAGATGCCCGGCAGGGAGACCCTCTTCCTGCCATGCTCCGACCGAGTGGCGTGGGCACTGCCCCGGGTAGCTGAAGGCTAATCAGGACCTGCTTCCGGGCCTCTGCTTGCACCCCCAAACCACAAAGTGGCTGCGCTGGTGGTTGATCGTGTGTGCTGGGGAACCCCAGATTCTACCTCTTTGCTCTGGAAAATACAGCGTCTGGCTGAATGGCCATCCAGGAAGCCACCCTCAAGTGTCCTCTCAAACCAGGGTGGAGCTGGGCGATGGTGGAGCGGGGGATGTGGGGGTGCAGGGGACACCCCTGAGCTGGGACAACCATTCCTGCTCAAAAGCGTCAAGTCAGGCCCAACCTGCACTCCGCCAAGATGCCCAGATCCCACTCCGGACCCCAGCCACGGCCCCCGTCTCTGTGATTCCGCCCTCCCTGCTCCAGAACCATCAGGGGCTCCCCAGGGGCCGTCGAGGACCCACCCCGTCAGGCCACATGGACACAGAGCACCTCTGTCCACCAGGCCCTGGGGTGCAGCTGAGAATGTGCCATATGAGGTCTCTGTCCTCATCAAGCCTGGGGTCTGGGAGGGGGAGAGGCCCTGGAACGAGGCACCATCCGGGAAACGGCTAGGAAGGGGCTGAAAGGGGGCACAGCGGAGCTGTGCAGTGAGGGCGGAGCAGCTCCGGGAGGAAACCCACTGCTCTCACCTCCCCAGCCTGCAAGGCGACCACGCACCCTCCCGGCCGCTGTTACCCCCTCAGGGACCCACCGACCAGCCAGACTGGGCCCCTGAGCTGACCCCAAGTCCCCTCCTCTGGGCCTTTGACCATGACATCTCCCCACGAGACCTGGCTTGCCTCCATCTCTCTTCTCCACTGAGCCTAACCTCACTCGCTTCCTGGGGTCCACCTACTCCAGGAAGCCCCCTGAGGTTGATCTCATGATGTCAGACAGCTCCCATCTACTGCCTCACCCCAGAGCCGCTCTGAAGAGCACGCACGGCCGTCTCACCTGCTGGAGCTGGCGGCTCAGGGAACCGTCTCCCGCCTGACGTGCATGGCCCTGCCAGGCGCTCTCTCCTTTTGCCCTCACTGTGGCCGGACCAGGAAGCCACAAGGGAGGAAACATGGGGTGGAGGGAAGCCACTTTGCCTTCTGCTGTCCACCCCCAGGGATGGGAGCTTCAAGGTTAGGAGGGAGCCCGTGACCTGTGACCTCAGCCCTAAGAAGTGCTCCGACCGTAGCAAGTGGGAGGGACAGACTGCCCTGGGCAGGCACTCCCGGCACAGGGCTGGACCGGCAGGGCCTTTAGGCCAACCCTCCACCCCACCATCATCACCAGGTACAGACCAGCCGAGCACCTGCCCGGTGACTCACCATGGCCAGCCAGGACTCACCATGACACAGCGGGAGGGACAGACGGCTGCTGGGGCCTCTTCCTCGTCCACCTGCAGGGAGCCCAGCTCCCCTCTGAGATGGGCGGGCCACCCCCAACATCGGTACCAGACGGCTCCCTCCTACACCACACGTACGCACTGTCTGCGGTCACACCCACCTTGTGCTGAGGGCCAGCCATGTGCCAGGCCCTGGGAAGGGCTCCCCTGCCCTCTCCCTGGACTGAGGACACTCCCGCCAGCCCTGCTTCCTTCCCGGGAGGAAGAGAGCAACAAGAGTCATGGTCAGAACCTGGGGCCACTGCCAGGCCACGCAGCGCAGAGGACGCCAGCCCGCCAGCCAGACTCCAGGCTCCACATTCTGGCTTTGACCCTGAATAGCATGTCAGTCAACCCCTCTGCGCCTCAGTCTCTTCATCTGCAAAATGGGGTGGCAGTGCTACCGTTCACAGGGATGCCATGAGGACGAAGGGAGAAGACTGCTAGCCCCCAGACATGCTCGAGCAAAGCAAGGCGCCCTGGCAACCAAACGGGCCGCACCAGGCCCCCTCGCCAGGACCCCTCGCCAGGACATGTGTTTGAGCCCCTGGAGTAACCTTCTTTCTCTTTTCCCTCTTGCACATTTTTCAAGAGTCACTGGTGACAACCAGTTTTAAAAACAAACAGAAAAAAATGAAGTGCCTGTGCATGAATATCTGGGTCTAAAGCCAGAGGCGGCGGCCACTCTGGGACACCCCAGAACGTCTTCCAAGCTGAGCCCAGACTCTCGGAGGGCGTGAGGAGACAGTGAAGAGGGGGTGGCCCCCTCCATCCTTTTGCTCCAGACCTTGGTTAAGCTGACCAAGGACGTGTTACCAGCCCTGGCATGCACCCCAGGGGGATGAATTCTACTGAACTCACCTCGACTCCCGAGGCCCCCGAGGCCCACAATCGGAGTTTTTACAGCTGATTTTGTCGATCCCAGGACTAGGGTTCATATCCACCCCTCATCCCATCTTGCTGAGTTCCAGTGTTCTAACAGGGACACGATTACTCAGCCTTGTCGGTAACTGACAAGCATCATTCCATGCAGGACCCCCAACCGGCAGTGAATCAACAATGGACTCCAGCCGAACCAGGCTAAGGACAGAGCCCTGTGCCCCATCGCCAGACCGCCAACCCCAGCCGTGGACGAAGAAGCCGTTTCGCGGCACCTGCGCCAGAGCCGCCCGGCTCCCCTCCCTGGCTGCCTACCTTCCGGCCTGCCTCGTTATTGTGTAAGTTCATGAGGGTCCGGGCGTTCTGCTTGATCTCACGGGCATCCACAAAGACCTTGGCGAAGCCGATGCCATAGCGGATGTCGGCAGAGCAGCCACCCCACTTCCAGCCCTCGTCCTGGTGGTACTGGCCCTGCTTCTCCTTGTCGCAGCCGCAGTCGCTCAGGTTGCCCTGGGTGCAGGCCGCCGTGATGGCATGGGCCACGCCCGCGGCGATGATGGCGTAGGTGAAGGCGGCCTCCCGGCTCCCTGCGGGGACAAGAGCGGAAACACTGGGCTCAGGTCCGGGCGTCCGGGGTGAGGAGACAGGCTGAGCTCTGCTGGGGTCCACCAAGACCAACCCAGCACCCGTCCCTGGCCCCCAGAGCCTCCATCATGTGCACCCCCATTCAATCCCCAGTCACTGAACGCCCTGGGGAGTGGATGGGGCAGCAGAGGAGGGGGGCACCTAGCTGCTTGGCCCCTGTGATGTCAGAGGAGGGACCCCCAGCATACCGATTACCACCTACTCTCCACGCTGATGTGGCTGCGTGCACGCGTGCACACACACACACAGAGGCCCTGGCAACCGTCAAGCTGCACTTTGAACACCCGCAGTGTGCAAAGGCTCTGGACCCACAGGCCTGGGCCGCAACCCCAGAACATCAGTCTCTGTTCTGTCACTTTCAGCCGCCACCACCCCTTCCCTGGGTCTCGGCCTCCCCCCATAAAGTGGGGACCCCAGGGAACAAGAGATCAGAGTTTATTACCGGTGTCTGACGGCGGAGAACACCTGCTATGAAATTGAGTCAAGCCTGCGAACGTGAACGGAGAGTGACGGCTCTTTGCCACTTTGAGCCTTCAGGTCACTGATAAAAGGACCTTTTGCAAAATGCGGTGTGCAAATTTATCCTTACGCTTTAATATATATTTTATTGTTATTTTTTGAACAATAATGTTAAAATAGAACTGCTTAATAACTCTACCAAATATAATAAAAGCAAAATTTTCAGTCAATATATAAGTAAGGATTAAAAAGAGAGAGAGAGATTAGAGTCTGTCCGCAGCTCTGGGCGCTCACCTGGCCTGCGGCACCTGCCTGAGCAGCAGCTCCTGTCTTGCTCCTGCTGCGCCCAGGTCACCTGCGGTCCAGAGGTCCAGCCCACGAGACTGTGAGCATATGCAGACAAGGCTGGGACCTGCGTCCTCAGCCTCCGTCTGACATGGACATCAGGGCTGGGGGGGTGGGGGGAGGGACCGCCCACTGGGACAGCAGGACAGGCTGGCATCAGGAAGCGGGGTCCTAGGGACCCTGCTCAAAGTGGCATCAAGTCCTCACTCTCCATTCACTCTCACAGGCTTGAATCAATCGCGTAGCATGCGGGCTCCACCATCAGACACTGGTCTAAACTCTGACTTCTTATTCCTTGGGGTCCCCACAAGAAAGGCACTGTGGTGGGGTCCCCACCTTACAGGGAGGAGGCCAAGACCCAGCGCTGAGGGTTTGCTTCCCCATATGCTTTCCCAGCTACGTGGAGACGGGGCCTGGCCTGGAGGGCGGCTGGAGGCATCATAGAAGGAGGTACACAGGCCCAGCAGGAGGGTGCTGGGGTGGTCAGTGGGGCGCAAGGGTCCTGCATAGCTGGGGGGCAGGAGACAGAACCCAGCGGGGGGAGTCCCTCAGGCTGGTGACTCAGCCTCCCGGCCCCTCTGGGTCTGAGAGCAGTACCGACTGCCCAGGAAGGAGAGGAACCCAGGCCCCACGTGCGGTGTGGCCGCTCAGAGCCAGGATGGGTGGGGGTCAGGGAAGCCCCTGGAGGAAGAGGCCCTGGGGGCCGAGAAGCATTTCAGGGTCTGGGAGGCGGGTGGTGGCTGAAGTAGGGGCCGGGGAGGCGGAGGAGGCAGCAACCCCCAAGATGCTTCAAGCCCCGGGTCACTGTCGCCTGACTCCAGCAGGCCTTTTCTCACGCCCCCCTCCCCAACCTTCACTGCACAGCCCTCCAGCCAGGCTGCCAGGACATGAGCACCCTGCCCCCCAGCCACCTTCCCCCGCTGGCCCCCACTCCGCCAACCCTGCAGACACTGAGGCCTATCCACCTGCCAGACCCACTGCTTCACCGCGCCACGGCCCGACCCTGGCATTCCACGGCAGCCCTGCTCACACAGGGGCTCCAGAGCCCTAACACTCGAGTCCAAACCCCAGCTCAGCCAAGGAGTGACCGCAACACAGACAAGTTCCTCCTCATCCTGAGGCTCAAGCTCCAGCTCATGCTACCGAGCACCAGACCCACAAGGAAACAACACACGGGAGCCGGCAGGTGACAGCAAGGTCAGAACTTCCCAGACAGCAAAGAATCACCAGGTGGAGGGAACACAGAGAGTACGACGGGGAGGAGAGCCCCGTTCTGCCACGTTCTGGCTGTGTGACCTCAGCCGGGTCACCTAACTGCTCTGTGCTCCAGTGCCTCCACTACGAAATAGGAGAACGACCACCCACTTTGTCAGGGAGGTTGAGAGAGGACTTGGCAGAATTAACAAAGAATTTAGCAGAGAGCCTGGCATGAGAAGGAAAGTAGCTCGACTCTTTGAGACCCCATGGACTGCAGCCCACCAGGCTCCTCTGCAAGAATACTGCAGTGCGTTGCCATTTCTTTCTGCAGGGGGTCTTCCCAACCCAGGGTTCAAACCCAGCTCTCCTGCATTGCAGGCAGACCCTTTACCAGCTGAGCCACCAGGGATGCCCCGCGTGAGAAAGTGACCCCGGGTATCAAACTGATTACAATTCCTACTGATGATGTTAGTTAACAGTCCCTTAGGAGAAGGCTGTGAGGTAAGGAGAAGGAGTCTTCATTTGTTGAAGAAACCGGGGCCGAGAGAAAAGTCTGGCTCGTTCAGGCCACCCAACCGGTGTGGCGGCAGAGCGGAGCTGTGCAGACCAGGTGCTGTCCCCGGTGACCAAATGACTGCAAAGTGCGGAGGCCTGGCTGGCGGCCTCGGCAGGTGAACGGACACTGTGTCTCGTTTATCCGCCCCAGAGCAGAGCAGCAAATTGAGGCGGCGTGGGGCCCTGGCCTGCCACTTGAGACTTGCCCTGCTCCCCAGGCTCATCCCTGGGGCGGAGTAGGGCTGGGGACAGTGGGCGGGGCTGGGGACAGTGGGCGAGGCTGGAGATAGGAGGCGGGGCTCTCCCACTCGGGGTCCCAGGCCCCTGAGGCTCCTGTGCAACACGTGGCAACCCAGACGCTCAGGGAGGACACCTACCCAAACCCAACAACGGTGCTGATGGCTTCCGTTCCCATCGGGTCCCCCAGCACATCCCGGATGGGTGGGAGAAGCGCGGCTGCCCCTGCACAGAGTTCAAGGTCACCGCCTGACCAGGGTGAAGTCCATCATGGGCCATGGCCTCCCCTCTCCCCCCGCCCCCAAGCTGGCCCTCACCTCTGCACCCATGGCCCCTGGGAAATAAAGGGGCCATTACTCTTAGCTTCTGAGCTCCCAGGACCCAGGAACCCGCTGCTCAGCTCCAGATGCGGAAGGGCCGCTGCTGACTCCTGCCATTGACCTTGACCTAGACCTTGCCCACCAGTGTGAGACTAGGACTCCCCGCCCCACTTCCCCTTCCTCACTGACCACCAGGGAAGCTGCCCTGGGCAGGGGGCTGGCCGTGTAACTCTTGTCAAGCCTGTTCACCTCTGGAGGCCTCTACTGCTCCCTCTGTGAAATGGGTGTAAGAGCATCTGTGAGTCATGGTCTGGCAGGAGGCTGACTCACTGCGCCCGGCACGGAGTGACTGTTCCGTAAACAGTTGCTGCCGCCGCTGTGACTGTTATTAAAGATCTTTCTTTAAAGAAGATACGTATTTGGCTGTGCTGGCTTTCAGCTGAAGCATGCGGGAACTTTAGCTGTGGCATGCGAACTCTTAGTTCTCTGACCAGGGATCAAACCCAGGCCTCCTGCATTGGGAGGGCAGACGCTTAGCCACTGGACCACTGAAGGACACGGCCGCATCATGCAGAGGCCGGTGTGTAGGGATGACCCAGCATCCAGCTGCCTGGCCAGACTCGGGGTTCCCGGCCTGTGTGGCTCCCTCTGTTGACAGCCATGACAGTGTGTGAGGGAGGGCTGAATGAACGAGCAGCTCCACCCTGCCAGAAGCTGGGTGACCCTGGGCAAGTCACTGAGCCTCTCTGAACCTCCATTTCTGTATCTGTGAGTCTCAGCCACCTGGCCCGTGGCCGGCGCATGAATAAGCAGGGGCGAGTATTATGATAATTTTAACAGATGGAGTCCCAGGCCTCCCAGGAGGAACGGAGTGAAACTTCTCCCCTTCCACGTTCTCCATCGCCCTCCTGCCGTCAGACGCGTCGCTGGCTGTTGCGCACGCCACACCGACCACTCCCGCTGCCTCTGAGCCTCACCCCCTGCAAGGGAGCGCCGTGTCATGTGCTGACGGCCTGCCACAGAGTGGGTGCTCAGTACGTCATTTGTTTAGTGAATGAATGAAGGCAGGCTCCCAACAGTGGCCAAAAGCCGAGGGCGCTTCGTTGAGCACGTATTACTGGCTCAGCTCTTTGGGGAAGAGCTCTGCTCAGCTGTGGGTGGGGAACTCAGCTGATTGGGGTCCAGAGAGGCTCTGACCCGGCAGGTGCAGGGCAGGGATGGGCCGCGCCTGTTTGGCACGACCTCCCCGTCCCCCAACTCAGGGCATCAGCACAGAGTCTGCCCAAGGCCTGGGGTTTGGGGGCTTTGGGGGATGCAGGGAGAGGCTAGAAGCGAAGGGACCTTGGTGAAGCACCTGCTCTGTTCCAGACCCACACTTGAGGCTGTTTCCCAATGGCCCTGTGGGCGCCCACCATTCTCCATTACCGAGGAGCAGGACACCAGGGCTCTGAGAAGCAAACCAGCCCGGACTGGGATTCCGGGCCCCGGTCAGTCGGCAGGGTCCTTCCTCAGTCCCGGCTCCCTCCTCCCTTCCTGGCTCCTCACTGCGTGGGCAAGCCCAGGGTTGAGAGAGATTCCTTTGGCATAAGGCATCAATCGACCCCAATCAAAATGCCTTTATTTCTGCCATTCAATGGTTATCGGTTAAAATATCAATAAATCACTTACGAGACCCATTCAAATGGGATGGGCTGCTGAGAACAGAGCTGACGGCAGAAAGAAGGTAGATAAGGATCCCAAAATCTTAAACCCTCAGACTCTCCGCGTGAGAGGCCACCTTACACGCTGACCGCCCACGCCCCCTCCGCCCGCCCAGGCGCACAGCAGTTCCTGACTGTGTCTGTGGGAAACTGGGGCTCGGGGAGCAGACTTGCCCAGGGGCAGCCAGGATGCCAACACGGAGGTCACAGGCCACCTTGAAGGACTCCCCCGACCCCGACCACCTGCGTGCTCCTGGGACCACCCCTCTCGGCCTGGGGAAGGTCCTCCAGTGAGGCAGTTTCCCAAAGCTGTGTGTGAGTCTCCCTGGACACACGTACACACGTGTCCTCGGGGGCCTGCTTTACTGTTGCAGAAACGGGACGAGGTGGCAACCCACCGGCACCCGCTTCGTAAGAAGAAAAGCAAAGTCATGAAGTGCTTCCTGTCCGCCAGGCTCTTTCCTAAACGCTCAGTGCAGATCGACTCACCTCATTCTGGCCCCCCATGAGGTGTGCAGTGTCGTTACCTCCATTTTACAGATGTGAACACTGAGGCCCAGAGAGACGGTGTGCTCTGACGAGGACCCAAACCCAGTCAGGCTGGCCCCAGAGTCTGACCCTCTCTCCTGCCTTGATGGCAGGACACCCACTCCAGTCCCTGGCCAGGCTCTTTCCGGATTCTTCCTTGTGGGGCCAGTGGGCTTGGCCACCACTGACCGTCCCCTCCAGGGGCAGACTCAGCCCCCTCTCGCCTTGACCACCCCCCCCCCACCCCGGTCCCTGAGCAGAGGAAGAGCCTCCATCCGCCTTGCCTCCCCTTGCCCCCCGACCAAGTCAAGTGCCCTGTTCCTCCACTCCACAGCTATTTCCTGAGCACCTCCTGGGTGGGGGTTACTATGCTAGGGGCTGAGGAAGCTGAAGGAGGGATCAGGCGAGACCTTGCCTTCTGGGGGGATAGACAGCAAGATCGCCTCGCTCAGGCAGCCCAGGGGTCTGCAGAGTGTAGGACAGGGAGATGACAGGGGCAGGGCGCTCTAGGGCGGGGCTTCTGCACAGGCAGAGAGGGCTCCCGGGCCACCAGGGTCAGGCAGCCCTGCCCCAGCAGGGCAGTGGTGGGAGCAGGCATGGGAGGAGATCCTGCCAGGCCCACCGCCCGGCCCGGGCAGAGGGCCCTCTGTCTTCAGAACCAGAGAAAAGTACCCGGCGCCACAGACATAAAGCCCAAGGTTCCTCCTGGACCCGGAGCTTCACAGAGGCCGGGAGACTTGCCCAGGGTCACCAGTGACTCAGCGAGACCCGAGGGTTAGGACCGGGGTCTCCTGGCTACCAGCAGGGGTCCTGCCCTTGCTGCCGCCTCCGGCTCCTCCACTAGGCCCCCAGCATCTGCAGCTGATTTTCCAGCCAGAAGCCCAGGTGGCCTCAGCCCTGAACTTGGCTATGATGGAGCCTCTTCGTCACTCCCACCTGCTCCCTACTCAGCGGGGTGACCCTCAGCAAGGACTCTGGCTCCCCAGCCTCAGCTTCCCCGCCTGGGAAGTGAGAACCGCCCGGAGGACATGACCCAGCTGGCCTGAAGATGAAACGAAACCTCTGTGTTCAGAGAAGCCCAGTTCCCTGGGAGGCTCTTCGTAAAGACTAGAGTTATCAGGGAGATGAACCCGGGGAGCCCGGCTGACGCCCTCCCCGCATTCCAGCTCCGTAATGATCCCGGCGGGGACAGAGGAAATAAACTGGTGTCCAAGCCTGCCCGAAAGATTCCATTCCACCGCCCTGCGCAGCCACTGCAAATGGTTTGCACCGGAATATTATCTGGGTGTATTTACGGTATCTTACTGGAAACCACAAAGTGCACTGTATTTTTTTTTCTCTCTTTTGCTATTTAAAGCCAATGGGTCAGAGAGTGAGCAATCTGCAGTGACACCGGCCGAAATATATGATGATTTGGAAAACATACAGATGGAAAAAGGTGGCCTCTGCCAGCCCCGTGGCATGGTGTTCACAGCCCTCTCTGGGCTCAGCATGCCACACCTGGCTGTCTCCGAGCGGAGGAACTGGGAGACCCCTGGATGAACGGAAGAGTGGGGGCTTCAGGGGCACGTGTCTTGGCTGAGCCCGGCTGACGGGTCGGGCCCATAGAGCTGATCTCCGGTCCCAGCCTCCGCCCTTCTCTCCTGCCTCCACTGCAACCAAGCATCTCCTCCCAGTGAGCAAGGCTGGAGCCCACTGCTGCCGCTCGCCAAGGGCCAGCAACAAACCTGCAGAAGATTATTCAAACACCTGAGGTTTTTTTTTTTTTTTAAATACTCCTACAATGCAGTAAATTGGCCCATAGGTGTATCAGAATCTAATTCAAAATAGCCATACAATTGACGGATACTCGCTCAGATGGTAAAGAATCTGTCTGGAATGCAGGAATTCCTGGGTTGGGAAGATCCCCTGGAGAAGGAATTGGCAACCCACTCCAGTATTCTTGCCTGGAGAGTCCCATGGACAGAGGAGCCTGGTGGGCTACAGTCCACGGGGTCACAGAGTCGGACACGACTGAGCAGTTCACACACACACGGGTACTATATCTTCCTATGGTTTAATTACAAATACATTTACGAGAAAAGAAGAAATGCTCAAGGCATTCCTTCCTTCCTCCAAGCCTTTCTGCCTTCAGTTTGCAAATACCCTTCCTCTCCCACTGACCTGGTGACAGGCCACGTTGCCCAGTGGTCACAGAGCAGGGCCCGGGGTGGGGGAGTGCCGATCCAGCTGGGTTGACATGCCAGCTCCACTTCCCGGGGGTGGGGCCTGGGGTGAGTTGTCTGACCTCTGCAGGCCTCAGTTTCCTCCTCTGTGAAATGGGAATAATAAAGCACCTGCCTCCTAAGGGTGTTAGGAAAATGAAACAAGCCCAGGCACCAGCCACCAAACCAAGAGCACGCCTGGAAGGGGTTGGTAAGCAGTAGCTCTTCCTAGGAGGGTTTGTGGTTATCGTCTCCCTCGAGGCGCAGCTAGGGGTCCCCTCCGAGGGGCCTTCCTGACATTCTCTCCGTGGCTTGTGGCTCAGCACCTTCACCATCCTTATTCTGTGTTGAATTCAAAGATGAGTTCAACACAGAGGACACAGATTACTCATCTGCGACGCCTTAGCAGTTGAATGAATGAACGTGCGTGTAAAGGCGTGCGAGAGTGTGAGAGTGCGAGTAAAGCTGGCAAGAGAATGTTTTAACAAAAGAGTCATCTCAAAGAATAGTGTCAGGAGAGCTAAAACCCAGGATGAACTGAAGCTTGCGGAAAAAAAAAAAAAATGCACACGAGACAAAAAGTCCTTTGTTAGCTGCGTTCTAAACAAGAATAGAGAAAGAATAGGTCTTTTGCTCTGGCAAGATGGCGTATTGTTAAGAAATGGCAGAGAGAAAGTGGAGCTGGCCCGCCCCTTGCTTCTGTGTGTCTCTCTGGAAAGGTCTTCAAATCACCCCTCCAAGTGGTCATCCGCTCACCAGACATGGGCTCCGTCCACCCGCCCAGCCCGAGATGGGGGAAAGATGGAGACACTGCAGGGCCTGCGGATTCCCAGGCCCGGGCACCCCAGGGAGAGGGGCGAGCTGCTCTAGACCACTCAGGAGGAGAAGCAGTGAACTGGGACGGGAGCAGAAGCCCAGAAACACATCCATGTTGCCTGGCTGGTAGGCAGAAGAGGGTGGCCCCCAGCGCCTGAGTCCTAGGTCACCAGTGCCCTTCCCTGGAAAAATTCCGCAGGGGCGTACCAAACAGGAGGTCGTGAGTATTTGAAAAAGAATGCAGCCGTCCCCAGGAGCGCATGTCAGGAAATCACCGTTTCTCTGTTGACGATAATGCTGGACTCCTAGCAGATTTCTATATGTGCTAAGAATCTGATCGTTCCCACATCCTGTCTTTTCCCCGGACACAGGGGAGAGAGGGTCTTCAGAGAGCTCTCCCCACCCCTATCCCCTGGCAGACCCTGCGGGAAGAATCCTTCCCCACCCCTGTCTCCAGCCCCTCTCTGCCCCCGCCGTCCCCCAGCGTCCAGCCGGTGCCCAGGTCACTCTGCCCACCCCCGTCCCCCAGCGTCCAGCCGGTGCCCAGGTCACTCTGCTGGGGCCACACGTGCAGGCCTCCTGTGACTGCCCCTCCCCACCACACCCTTCCTCTCCTGGGTTGTGGCGGCCCATTCTAGGTGACCCAGCGGGCAGCCTTCCACTCTCCAGCCCAGGGCCATCGGCCCGGTGCCCAGCCCTCTTCTAGAGGACTCCTAGGGCACACTTCAGCCCTGACTTTGCTGTCTGTCCCCAGCAGATGGTGGGTACCCCAAGGGCAGGCCCGGTGGCTGATTCATCAGCCACTTATCACACGGAAGATTGCAGTAAATATCTGTGGGGCCAATGAATGACTGGGTGGACACACGGGGCGGGGGAGTCCCACGAGCACTTAAGTCACACGAATTCAACCAAATGCATCTGAAGCAGAAGTAAAGTTAACATACCGTACAGACGGCGGGGCTGTAACCTGGCGTAAGAGCGTGGAGAGCCCTCGGAAAACTAAAAACACCACGTCCTGGTGGTCCAGCAGCTAAGACACAGTGCTCCCAAGACAGAGGGCCCGGGTTCCATCCCTGGTCAGGGAACCAGATCCACGGGACGCAACTAAGCGTTCACACACCACAGCTGGAGACCCCGCATCATGCTGTAACTAAGGCCCGGCACAGCCAAATAAACAGATAAATGTGTTTTTAAAAAATTAAAAATAGAACTAGCATATAGCAATTCTACTTCTGAGTATGTAGCCAAAGAAAATGAAAGTGCTAACTCAAAGATATTTGCACCCTCAAGTTCATCACAGTTCATTACTTACTCTAGCCAAGACATGCAAATACCCTGAGCATCTATTGACAGACGAATGGACAGGGAAATGTATGTACATATAGGTGTGTGCGTGTGTACATGAAAAGAAGCGAAGGTGTTAGTCACTTAGTCGTGTCTGACTCTTTTGCTACCCTATGGACCTAGCCCACCAGTCTCCTCTGTCCATGAAATTCCGGAAAGAATACTGGAGAGGCTTGCCGTTCTCTTCTCTATGGGATCTGCCAACCCAGGGATCAAACTCGAGTCTCCTGCATTGCACGCAGATTCTTTCCCATCTGAGCCACCAGGGAAGCCCAGATATATATACATACATAAATACACAAATACACACACACGTGTATACATACAACAGAATATTACTCAGCCACAAAAAAAAGAAGGGGCTCCTGCCATCTGCAACATTCTGGATGGACCGTGAGGGCAGAGAAAGACAAATACTACATGACCTCACTTATATGTGGAATCTTAAAAATATGAGAAAAAATACTGTGCGAATCCTTTGCACACAGCGCACGCTCACTCTGCCTGCTGTACGTATGTTACACGCGCACAGCAACGTTTCCTGTACTTGTATAGAGAACCAGGTATTCCGAATGTTGTGGCTGATTTAAGGGACTTTGGAGAGTGGCGCTGGCTGGAATGGATCTCACGGTCCACATCAGACACTGGGACGTGGCCCTGCTGTGCCCTTGGGGAAGGATGCTGGGCTTGGGGGCGGGTGAGTACACTTTTGTGGATAGTCCGAAAGCCCTGGGACGAGCATGGCCCATCTATGGGGTCCCCAGAGCACTGTTTCCTGGGGTGGGTGCCTCAGAAGAGCAGTTCCGGCAGACTGTCAATGAGCCTGACTGCGTGCTTTGGGAAGGCTGTGTGTGTCTGCCTCTGGAGAGACGGGACCCCCAGGGAAGCCTACTCAAGGTGCTCTCTTCTCTGCAGGACTTCTCAGAGCCTCTAGTGCAGTGAGAACAGCATGCTGAGGCCCCAAGCTGATCATCTGGGGAGCCCTCCTTTTCACCCCAGAGCGGCAGGTGGGGGTGGGGAGGGCCAGAGACCTGTGCTCCCCAGAACGGACAGAGTAACAGGTCCTCTTGAGTCGCACCTTGGTTGGGGGGTGGTCTCCCCGAGGCAGTGACCTAGACGACAGTTGTCCTACCTGAAGCAATGCAAACGTGGGAAGAGAGCTAACAGAAAGCGGGGCTAAGACAGGTCAGAACGACCGCAGGCAGGACTGAACCATCAGGGCTGCCTTTCGGGTCAGAAACGGAAAGCACTCACTTGAAGAGGACGGAGCACGTCCCCCATGCGTGGTGCGCTCAGACCTGGGCCAGAAGACGAGCTAGACCCTGGAGGGCTCAGAGCGGCTGGGCGCGGAGGGCGGAGTGGAGCAGCCCTGCCCGGGAAGCAAGCCTGTCTCCACGTGTTTCCTGAGCACTTACTGTGCGCCGGGCCCTGGGGTCACACAGAGAAGACGGTTGACAGGCCCATGCTCCGTGGACTTCCCCACGCCGGGGACTGATGGCAGACACACACAGCCTTCCCAAAGCACGCAGTCACTTCTGAAGGCGGTAAGTGCTGTAAAGACAACAGCACGGAGTGACCTGCGGGGAGGCTGTCATGGCCAGGTGGTCAAGGAAGGCCTCCTGGAGGAGGTGGCATCTGGGTGGAGGCCTGCACAATGCTGGGCTACGCAAGGTCCCCAGCATCGCTCAGCAGCTTGGCCCTGTCGCCCTTCTGCCCTGACCCCTGTTCCAGAAGGAACTGGGGTGGGGGTCTGCACCGTCCCTCGGGGCTGCACAAGCAAGCAAATAGAGAACGTGCCCTGGAGTAGCAAGTGACGCAAAGAAAACCACAGGGGAGGGCAATGAGGGACGGGCAGACTACACTGCGCAGCAGGCCCTGGTGAGCGGCGGGCACGCGAGCCGAGGGTGGAAGGAGCAGAGGGCATCCAGGTGGGGGACCAGCCAGGGCAAAGGCTCCGAGCTGGGAAGGACTTGTCACCCGTGGGGGTAGGGGGGGAGATGGGGTCAGGATGCAGGTCATGGAGGTCAGCAAAGGACCGGGGAACTGTTAGCATCTTGTTCTCAGAGCAACAGGGAGGGTTTTACAAAGGGAGATGCCATGGTCCAAGCAACCGAGAGGACAGACTTTGCTGGGGGCCGTGTGGTTGGCGGGTGGGGGTGTAGGGCAGTGTATTAGGGGCTGATGGAGTTGGGTGACAGCTCTCTGAAGATGGAGTTTCCAACCAGGAGGTGATGGTGGAGGCGGGGAGAAGTGGGCAGACTGGGCGATGTGCTTCGTAGAATCAAAATGAGGCGCTCAGGTTAGAAATGGGAACAACAGCCTCTCCCCTTTCTATTCCACATGTTCTTGTCCTGGAATAACCAGGAATAAAGTCCAGAGCACCCCCAGTTCCTTGAGTTTGTCTTCATAGCAGAGAGGCACGGGGGCCTCCTGGGAGGGTAAAGGGATGCCCCCGAAGGCCCACACCCTCCAGGTGCCAGGGCCTTACGTCCAGGGGGTGCTGCTGCCTGCCTCCTGGCAAGGTGGGCCGCGGGAGGTGGAGACTGGTGCTCGCTTGGACGCCCCACGGCCCACTGCTACCACCAGCCTGTTGGATACACGGCGGCCTCGGGAGTTGTATGTCTGTTAGGACCACACAAGCAAGAACCTCTGCAGCCACAGGAAACTTGCCAGTACAGTCTGTTGCTACTGCTGCTGCTGCTAAGTCACTTCAGTCGTGTCTGACTCTGTGCGACCCCAGAGACAGCAGCCCACCAGGCTCCCCCGTCCCTGGGATTCTCCAGGCATGAACACTGGAGTGGGTTGCCATTTCCTTCTCCAAGGCGTGAAAGTGAAAAGTGAAAGGGAAGTCGCTCAGTCATGTCCGTCAGTCTGTTAGGAGCACACAAACAAGAACCTCTGCAGCCACAGGAAACACCACCCATCTCAATCTCTCCACAAAACCTCCATGTGACATGGTCAGCCTCCACCTGGTGCTGAGCTGAGATGCAGGTGCAAGAAACCAACAAGGTGATGGGTGAGGAAGGGCCGCCTTAACTCTGCCCACTGCCCCCCACCCCCTCATGAAGGCTCAATAAGAAGAAGAAAGATGGGGGTGAAGCCCCCCGTGACGCACCCTCCTTGGGGCCCTGCCCAGGGACTGGGATGCAGCCCTCACCTCCTACCCACGACACGACCACGTACAACCTCATGGGAAATGGGCGACAAGAATGAATGGGCAACTTACCCAATATTACACCTGCTCGGCCAGCAGATGCAGGAGGAGATTGCAACCCCTTGACTTCAAGGACATGCAAATCATGGTGAGAAAACATTTCACATTGCCCCGCAGGCAGCGAGGAAGACCTCTGGGCGATCCCTAGTGCTGGAGCGGCCGCAGGTCAACGCTGCAGGCTGCAGGAGCAGCACGTGCGCAGTCACTGGGGCAGGCAGCTCTGTCCCCACCTGCCGCCACCAGCAATTCCACGGCTCACTATAGACGCCAGAGACACACTCAGGGGCCCTGGGACATGCTCACAGGAAAGCCTGCAGGGGCCCTGTTAGCAACAGCCCAGACACCCCTCAGCCAGTGTGTGGGCACACAGATGGGGTCTACTCACCATGGCTGATATGAATCAACCACGGCCACAAGGGGGACTTCCCTGGCGGCCCAGCAGTTAAGAATCCGCCTTGCAGTGCAGGGGACCCAGGTTCAAACCCTGGTGGGGGGAACTAAGATCCCACACGGCATGGAGCAGCTGAGTCTGCGCACCACAGCTACTGGGCCCTAGCACTCTGCAGCCCGAGCACCACAAACAGACGGTCACGTATGGCAACGAAAGATCCCAATGCCGCACCTGAGACCCGACGCTACAAGGAACGATACATACGAGCTCTGTTAGTGGCAATGGGAAAAAAAGTAAATTCCAAAAGACCGCATATTACGTGATGCCTTTCCTCTATAAAATTAAACACAACTCAAAACAATGTGCTTCCAGGGAATCTATCAGCAGGAGATAAATCAGACATCAAGATTCGGGAGAGAGAAAGTGTGGCTTGAGAAGTGGAGACAGAAGTCGCCCGAGAAATGCTCACAAGGGTTATAAACCAAACTTGCTCTCCTTGTCATCTTGGTGGATTCGAGGGGGAGTTCATCGTTTTATTTAAGCAGAGGAAAAGCCTGGAGTGGGGGCTGCATGCTTTCCTGGGTCCCCCGGGGCCACACTGCTGATAAACCTGATGAAGGGTCACAGAATGCCTGGCGTGTAAGGCCCTTGATAGCTGGCCTGTGGTCTCACCTGAGGCTCCTGATCCCTGAGGCCGCAGACCCCCGCTGCGCCTCCCCTTAGCAATCACACATCCATGTCTTTTCCCCGCGGTTCCCTCGGCCTGGGATCCCATTCACTGGCCAGTGAGATTCCTCCCACCCTCCAGGACCCCGAGCAAAGCCGTCTCCACTGTCCCGTCCGTTCCCTCCACCGGAGCGTCTCACCTCTGAGTGCCCAGCGCTCCTCTTATGCTTTGCCCTGAAGTGCAGATCACCTGCTGTCTGGTTGCTTGTTAAGGGCTCAGCTGTGTCCCCCAAGCTTCATATGCTCAGCGCTAACCCCCAGGACCTCAGAACGTGTCTGTATTTGGAAGCATGGCCTGTAAAGAGGGGGTTAAGTTACAATGAGGCCACTAGGCTAAGCCGTCTTCCAATCTGACCGGTGTCCTTAGAAGAGGAGATTAGGGCAGAGACATCAGGGCAAAGACCAAGTGAGCACACAGGAAGACGGAGGCCATCTACACACCAAGCACAGTGGGGGCCCTCAGAAGAAGCTGACCCTGCCTGGGCCTTGATCGCAGACCCCATCCCCAGGACTGCGCGTGGGAGCTGCCCAGCCTGCGGCCCTTGCAGCCCTGTTGCCCGCGTTCCCTGTGATGGTTTGGGATGGACGGACGCTCCTGAGTCAGGCCCCAGATTCGACCAGAGTGAGTCCCAGGTCGCTCGCAGGCCTGTCGCTCTAAAACTGCAATCCCAGGGGTTTTCTTGGAGCCTCTGTTAGCTTAAAACCCCCGAGGCCATC
This sequence comes from Oryx dammah, assembly GCF_014754425.2. Classification (NCBI taxonomy): domain Eukaryota; kingdom Metazoa; phylum Chordata; class Mammalia; order Artiodactyla; family Bovidae; genus Oryx; species Oryx dammah. Next base: position 2,477,475 of record NW_024070193.1, read on the forward strand.
TCTCCTACTGGAGCCTCCTCTTCAAGAATGCTGCTTGCCCCAGGCCTCTGCTCCTGCTGGGAATATACTGGTAGTATAAATGAGAAGTGCAGACTGGTGGTATCCGCCCCCCCCCCCCCCGACGCCTCAGCCTGCAACAGACCCCTCAGTTTCGCAGCTCTGGGCAGCTGCCGGCCAGCAAGGCCTCCTTCATCCTGGGCCCTACGCTGGAGCCCCACTATTGCACCACGCCTGGCACTATCACAATGTCACCAACGGGCTAGCTATTCCAAGACTGCCAGTGAGACTGGGATCAGCCCAGCCCCAGGAGGCCGTGCTGCTCGCTGTTGCTGACCTTGGGCAAGTCCCCCGAGCCTCAGTTTCCCCATACGTAACACCTCACTTGTTAACAAAGATCCAGCTAAAATGCCAGAGTCCAGGCCTGGGTCCCAGAAACAGGGGATAGGGGAGTGGGCAAGAAAAGGCGAGAAAAGCATGAGGGACCACGAGCGAGGGCTCAGAAGACATCGGGAGAGGAGACGAGGCGCAAGGGATGCACAGTACCTCAGTGTTGCGTGCCTGGGGAACAGGGTGAGGCTGGGTGGGCGGGAGGATGAGAAGGTGGGAACAGATGAGAACTGGGGGCCGCAGTAGACACATAAGCAGGTGGGATTTCATCCTGAGGCCGGGAGAGCCTCCCAGGGAGGCTAAACGGGAGACGACAGATTCCAGTTTCCATTTACAAGGGACACGAGGTCTTCAGGGCGGCCGGGGGCAGGTAGGGGGCTGGGGGTGCCCAGGGAGCCTCGAGGTGCTCCTGAAGGCTGGGGTGAGGCATGGAGCAGTGGGCAGATCCGGCTGGATCTTTCCAACATGAACTCAATTTGCTGCCATCAGGGCCATGGGAGATGGAGAACCCAGGGATGCCCCTGGAGCGAGAGGGCTGGGGTGAACCACTGCGGCCCAGGGACCCCAAGCTGACCTCACTTGCAGAGAAGCGCCCCGCCTCTTGGCTCAGCAGTGGGCTTGCATGGTTCCCAGCCCCACCCAGGTCCAGACGCACAGAAACGAGAAGACACACAATGCAGCCTTCCCCACCCAGTGCGTGCCTCCCGGCCACCAACACCACTCCGATGCCCTTTCCACCAGGCTTCCCTCACGATCGCCTTGGAGACCGGATGTGCGGCCCGGCACTGTGTGTGTGTCTGTGTGTGTTTAACCGCACAAGGCACTATTCCCATAAGAGACGGGCTGGAGACCCGAATGCCCACAGAGGCCAGGCAGCTCGTATCAGGGCCGCGGGTGAACATGTGTAGGGGCGGGCCCTGTGGCGTGACTGGGCTGCCCAGGCCTCATCGACAGGGTGCTGTGTTCTCAGCTGCAGCCCATCATTAGCTCAGTGGACACAGGTATAAGCTATCAGTAGCTCTTCTGAGTTTTGCAAAAGCAGCCAGAAGTTCATGTTTTTTTGGTGAAATGGATAACTTGAAGATTTGGGCATCAACTTGCAGACCAGTATCAGTGCTGTATCAGCCAGTTCGCCTTTGGACTCCTGGTCTGCAGCTCCGCCGTGAACAGATGGTGGCGTGGATGCAAACCAGAGAGCTGACCCCCCTCACCGGATCTGAATTCTGCACCTGCGGGAATCCCATAGCTGGGGTCTTCCACCCTGGGGTAGGGGAAGGGGATCCTGGAGCAGTCCCGAGGCCTCCTGGTCTCCCCATGGCCTGTCAGACCCCGCTCGGGGCGCCCAGGTAGCACATACCCACTTTGAGCTCCTTGCCGAAGACGGTGCGCTCCCCCAGTGCCGAGCAGTTCCAGCGGCCATTGCGGAATTGAAACTGACACTCGTCCAGGCCCATTTGTGAGCCTTCTCCTATGACGATGATGGCGTCGGGTCGGCTCTGGCAGATCGCCCGCTGTCTGGGGGCCAGGCCTGGGATCTTGTTACAGATGATGCTTGCGCCCAGAGCTACTACCGAGGAGAAGCCGCTGGAGCAGGGGACACAGAGAGACGGAGCGTTAGGCCAGCAAGGTGGAGGGGCGGGGCACAGCCTGCAGACCCTGCCTGGGTGTCCAGCCCTGCCTCCCCGCACCGCTCCCATCACAGGCCTCTCAGCTTCTGACACTGCACACCCAGCCCCCGTTCGCACGTTTGTCATTCCCATCAGCACTGTGTATATTCAATATTAGGCGTAATTTCCTTTTTAGACACAAAGAAAGATGACGCTGGTCACAAACATACTGCCACACGAACTCAGCCAGTTGCCTTTGCATCTTTGGGAGGATTCAGTTGAGACAAAGTTTAGAATCTTGCAAAATGGAACTGATAACTGTTTAGGGATCATCTCTATGTGATGAAACTGCAAAGGTAACCCCTCAGTTTCGTGAAGCAGTTGCCTCTAATAGGGCATAGGGTGCACAGGTATTAAAGAAAAAAACATTTAGATGTGTTATATACGTATGGTGGATGTACGTGTTTCATTATAAACACAGCTTTAAAAAGCAACTCTAAAGAGAAAACGAAAAAGACAGAAAAAGAAACAAGAAAAAGACAGAAAAAAAATTTTTAATGGGAAAAATAGAAAAAATAAAGCAAAAATAAAAAGCAATTGTGAATAAAAGTTGCAGTCTTTCCTTCCTGCAGGCCCATGGAGTATGTGGATCCCACTCCAGACACGAGTGGCCTAGAGCACGCTCACAGCCTTGGCAGAGAGGTACCTGTCTTGCTCACTCACTCGCTGCACCGGTCCATACCAGACACCTGTCAGGGCACCAGGCTTGGACAGGCGAGGCCCTGCCCTCGAGGGGCCCCCAAAGGCCACACGCATGCACCAGATAAACACAACACGCCCTTCAGCGATGCCCACTCCTGAGAAAATAGTGAAGACGCTGTGACAGCAAGTAGGGGTGGGCTTGGGAGGGGAGGGGCCGCTTCAGCTGGAGCGGTCAAGGAGGGCCTCCCTGAGGAGGTGACAGTGCAGTGGCACCCTGAATGGTTGGGAACCAGCTGTGGGAAGGTCTGAGGCAGAGTATTCCGGGGGTGGGGGGGATGGGGGTGGGCGGGGGCAGGGGGGGCGGGAACACAAGATGCAAAGTCCCGGGAGGGGGACAAGCTTGGGATCGATCGCCAAGGAACAGAAAGAAGCCACAGAAGCCAGCTGGGAACCAGGGCTCAGGGAAGGGGAGAGCCTGGAGAGAGGTGACGGCTGGCGGCGGGAACTTTCTCCATGCGTCACGAGGCACGGGAGGGCTGGAAGCCGGGCCCTGGCAGGGTCCCCCCACCTCCAGCCCCGGGTGGGAGAGCACTGCGGGACTCCAGGACGAGGCAGGGAGCGTGGGCAGGCAGAGGTGGCGGGGGCTTGGCCTTGGTGGCAGTGGTGCGGGGTGGCTGCTGATGAAGCAACCGAGCGCTGTGGAGGGCAAGGGCAAGGGCACGAGGCAACCGTGTGAGTCGCGGGCATCTGGCCTGAGTGTGGGGCCGCCTCCTAGCATCCAGGTAACCCCAGAGAGGCTCCGATGGCAGCGCAGACCAAGGAGCTAGCCCTCCCCTTACACAAAGATGGCCCACTTGTCTGGAGCTCCCGTTGTGTGTAATCCTCGAAAGGCCATCAAGCATCCTCTGGACGAGAAGACCTCACTCGGGTTGTAGTAATGAGCTCCTGTTGACACAGCCAAGGTCAGTACCCCGCCAACCGAGCGCCTCATCCTTCCTGCCCAGCCTGGGCTGTGGGAAGTCAAGCTGGGATTGGGATTCGCCAAGGGGAGGGGCCCCCGCTGCTCTCCAAGTGTGTAACAGACCACCCCTGCCCTCTTTCCTGCCGCCCCTGCCACACACCAGCCATCCTCCTCCTGCCTTGGGTCCTTGATCCTCGCCGGTTCCTCTCCGAGAAGCTCTTGCCCCCTGAGCTTCACGTGCTTGGCCTCTTGCCATCAGCCATGTGACCTTGAGGGTCCCCTCCCTGACCATCCCGCCTAAGGGAACCTGCCTCCCCACACCATCCCTCCTAACTTTCCATCCCAATCATGAGCCTCAGAAACATCACTCAGGCTGCGTGCCTGCCACGTAGAGGCACCCCCAGCCTTGGATGTATTCGTGAGCTTTGCAGGATGTCTACTATACGCAAAGGCAGCGTGGCCAGGCCGCCACTCACACCGGACCACGCGGTCTCTCTGAACAGCCCTCCTGGGCAGGGACCGTCACCTTCATTTCACATGTCCACTGTACAGAGCTGAAAGCCGAGGCTCACAGAGAGTGAGACCTGGAGACTGTCAAGCGCTCTCAGTCATTCGTCTCAGCCACTACAACACAGAGCTAGAAGGTTTGCAGTATTTGAGGAAGAGACAGCATAAAAAGAGCAAGTCAAGCAGAGATGCTCTGGCCACAAGACGGGAGATGCCTCTGAACACCAGGAAACCCCCTCCACCAGCAGAGAGTGAAATTATATATTTGGGGAAAAAATAAATTCACAGGCACAAATAGTCTCAAAGCTAAGCGTTCAGGCCTAGGGTACCACCGGAGCTTCCGTCACCTAGGAGCTGTGTGACCTTGGGCAAGTTACATCTCCTCTCTGCGCTTCGGTTTCCCCATTGCTAAAATGAGGTTATTAACTAGGCCTCATCTCAAAGGGAGGCTGAAAAATTAAACATGGGAAGTGCTCCCAAGGTGTCAGGCACACAGTGAGCACTCAATAAATGAGCTGCTGTAGTAGTTTCTGTTATTGGGTCTGATTGTTCCAAAAGGCTTGTGCCTGAGTCACCAGAACTATCCAGATAAGAATACACAGGTGCCTTGCCATCCATCGGAACCAGAAGGCCTCTCACGAGAGAACTGTGAAACTTCACCTTTCGTGCCCATTTTACAGATGGATAAGCCGAGGTGCAGAGAGCAGCAGGGCCTGGCCCCAAACCAGGCCCTCACTCCCCACCCCAAAGGGCGGCCGCGGGACGGAAGGCGGGCGCCCTCCGTGGCTCCAATGCTCCCTCCCTCCGTCCCTCTGGGCAGCTGGATCCCTGCGGGGACGGTGAGGTCTCGGCGCCGGCGGCGGGAGGTCGGGCGGGCGGGGCGGCCAGGGGAGGTTATTTTCTGTTGTTTTCCCTTTCTCTCTCCGCTCCCGGGTCCCTCCGCCCCGTTTCTAATTAAAAAGGAGATAAAGCCGCACGCGGCCAGCGCCAATCAGCCCCACCGGCTTCCTGGATGCGCGCGGGGCGGTGGGGCGCGGGCCAAGATGAAGATTAAAGCAGGGAAAAAAAAAAAAAAGCAAAGCCACCCAGACGCGGGCGAATCAATAACACTTAAAACAGCCGCAGGCAGGCAGCGCGCGAGCCCCGCAGCCGCCTCCCGGCCCGCGGTCACGGCTGGCAGCCGCCTGGTCCGCTCCGTGCGCACCTGCTGGCCGCCGCGGCGGTCAACTTGCGAGATCGCCGGAGTCGCGGGGCGGGGAGGCGGGGGAAGCGAGTGACAAAACACAAAGGATCCATCACACACACACACACACACACACCCCGCCGCAGACCCTGCAGTCCGTCCCCTCTCCAAGCGGAGCTGGGGGCGCCGCTCGTGTTAAACCTGCCGAGGTGGCCCCCGGCGCGCCGGAACCCCCCATCCATCCCTGGAGCCCCCACCCTCACGCTTCACGCGCACTATCTCCGAAGTACAAAGGGTGACTGGCCCTGCAAACGCAGCTCCAAGACGCGTCCCGGGCCGCCCCCTCCCACCTTCCAGCCCGAGCGCCGCCCCCGGCCCACCTCCTAGAAACGCCAGGGTGAGGCGGGGAGGGCCGCTCGGCGGACGCGCCGGCCGCCTCGGGTGCCCAGCTTTAGGGGGCGGGCTGTCCCGCCTCTCGCCGGCGCTGGCTCGCGAGCTTGCGTCCCTGGGTGTCTCGGTCCATCTCCAGCTCTACCCTTGTGTGCGTCTGCTCGGGTGGCTGGCGCTGTCCCCTCGGCCCGGGGGTCTGAGGGTTCCTGGAAACGCGTGGTGCCCAGGCTTCTGTGCTTTGGCCCAGCGAACGTGCCTCCTTGCGGGTACCTGTTCCCTGCTCACAGACCCGCCCCGCCTGCCACCCGGGGACTGCCCTGCATTAGGAGCGGCTGTGCCCGCCCCTCTGTAGACACTTTCTCTTGGGCTCTGGGGGCTGAGCTCCCTGGGAGCCGCTGTGGTCCTGGCTGGTAGTCCCATGCCCCGGTCCGAGTGTCCCTGGGAGGCGCTGGCCCTTTGCAGCAGGGGACCGTCTTCAGAGTCCCCCGCGCTGGCGCGTCCCTACGGGTTGTCCTTGGCTTGGGGTGGGGGGGGGGGCTTCCTCCCTCGGGCATTCCCAGGACGGCCGTGTCTCTGGAGCTGTGCGCGCCCCTGGGGCTCGCGCCTGAGGGGGCCCTATGTGCGCCCACCATTCCCGCACCTCACCCCCCTCCGCCTATCTGCGGAGCCAAGGAAGTTGGCGGCCGGCGGCGGCTCGCGAGCGGCTCAACCCCTCCCCGAGACACGCCAACTTTCCCGGGACGCGCGTGCAGGGGGTGCGAGCGGCCCTTACCCGATCCGGAGGTAGACCATGCCCAGGCTGAGAAAGAAGTGGCCCAGGCAGCGCCGCGCTTTCCGGTTCATAGTCCCCGCTGGCCGCCGGGGCCGCGGGCCGGGCCGGGCTGATCCCGCGGGCCGGCCTTGGCGGGGCAATCCACATAGCCCGCCCTGGAGGCGCGGGCCGAGGCTTCCCGAGGCCGTCTGTCGTGCGCCCGTCCGCGCGCTCGGCGCCGGAGCCTCGCCGGGAGCGCGGGAGCCACCGAGCCCCGGGAAGGAGGGAGGAGCGAGCGC